>NW_019154170.1:5585853-5664842 GCF_002288905.1 Enhydra lutris kenyoni | reverse complement strand
CCTCTGTCCCGGGACCCCATTGGGAATCTCCCCCGTCGGCTCTGGGAGGCCCCCAGCAGAGAGTGGTGCTCAGTCTCCAAACGCGGATGCCGCTGGCTGGGCTGTTCGTTGGCCTTTCCTGATTTGGGTGTCCTGGGCCGCCGCGCCCGGGGACATGCCTCTCTGCCCCAAATGGGGACACTGGCGTGGGAGCTTCAGGGGGAGTCCTTGGTCCACAGCTGTTTCTGTGGGTTCTTCTGGGAACTTCTCAGGGACCCCAAGCTGCTCTGGGGGATTTAGGTCCTGGGGGCAGGGAGGGTGTGACGACACACCCGGCCCTTCCCCGGTAGTTGGCATTGTTGGTGTGGGAGGCTCTTTGGTTTTCTAAAGTTACTCAGTTCTAGAGTTTTGGGCTTTACTCCTATTTATGACCTTTAAAAACTAAAGGATACCGCCTGAGTCTGCAATCCTAAATGAAATGTCTACTCTGCCCTGGTTTCCAACTTCAAATAAAAGGAATCATTCTCTGAAAAAACAAAGGAAAACCTCAGATCCCAGAATCTGAAAACAAAAAGTAACATCTTTGTGTCCTTAAAAAAACACTCAAATGTCCTGGACATTCATAAATACACTTTCAAACGTGAGCCCTTTCTGGAATTTCAGAAGTGAATACTTTTGAGAGCCGGTGCCTTCTCTCAAGGACTTCTTTTTAAAAGGACCATTTTAAAAGAAACTGGATGTTCTTTTTAGCTGAAAAAGGCAGGACATTCACCGGGACCCCTTAGGAGATGTGCCCACAGTGGCGACGCTCCGCCAGCAGTCTTGCCGCAGGGACAGCCAGTGGCATCTGGGATGGCTGTGGTCATCGAGACCCCGAGGGTTGGGGGCCACTCAGACTTCCCCTTTTCATAAAAATACTGTCACCGGATTGCCCCCCCATGGGGCTTCCTCTGAGCTAATTACACCTGCAGGGACCCTATTCCCAAATAAAGTCCATTCTGAGGTCTAGGAGTCCAGCCTGTGAACTCGGAGGTCCCAGCTGGAGCCCCCAACCCACCTTCTCTGGGCGTGGCCAGCCCCGCGCCGGAGCCTAGCGCGTCTTCCGTGTCTAGGTCTTTCAGAGCCCAGGCCCATCTCCTGGTGCACCTCTGGGTGGGGACCCCTCGCTTCAGGAGGAGGAACAGAGCTGAAAGGCTTCCTTCCCACTCAACACCTCCAGTCCAGGAACTGTACTGTGTCGGGAGCCAGGAAGGACCCGGAGTTCTCCAAGGGCACTGTCCTACCGTGACCCGGCAGGCCTCGTGCCTGCTGCCTGTCTTGTCCCCCCGCCCCCAGCCCAGAGCCGGCTCCTTCAGGGACCCACCCCGCTGCTGCCGCACACTGCGGTTCCCAGGCCCCCCCAGTGAGCGTGGCGTGTGGGTGCCGCGAGCACAGGCAGCCCTCGTTTTAAGCCACGGCCCCTCTCAGCGGTCGCCTCCCCTCACCCGGAGGACTGGGTTCCATCGAGTCTGAGTTTCAGAACAGCGTTCTCCTGATGCTTCCGGAACCATCGGCTGTCCAGTGGAATAGTCACACCCTCCTCCTTGCTGACATGGACACAGGGAGTCTGTCTCCCGCGGAGGACTCCGGCCTTGACACGGGTTTGCAGAAATACAATGTTCTGTGGGTTTACGTTTTTTGAGTTTATTTATCTTATTTTATTTTTTAGTAATCTCTACACCCAAGGTGGGGGTCGAACTCACAACCCTGAGTTCAAGAGTTGCACCCCTCCCCTGCCCTGATGAAGCCAGCCAGGTGCCCCTCTGTGGGGTTTTTAAACATGTTGCAAGGTTTCCGTCCCTTTTGAGCGGGGGCCCCTTCCGGGAACCACAGCCTGAGTCCTCTGAGCTTGTGGCTTGCGTGTCTGGGCAGAGGCCGACGTTCTGGGAACGGTTTGGCCGGGAGAGGCCTCTGGTGGAGTGACCAGGGCTGCTCCAAGTCCTCCCCGGTCCCCCAGCCCTGCCCGTTTGGGGAGGGAACAGATTTCTAGAACACGTCTCTTATCATCTTTTTTATTTTGACACAGTTACTGAAAGCACAGAGAAACGTACAGGGTGGTCCGGTGCGACAGGACCACCGGCCCCCGGTTCCATATTGTGTGTCCGGCTCCCAGGGTGCCGAGCACAAGCCCAGCCCCGGACACGCTTGCCCACGCAGACCGTCCAGATGCACCAGTGGCTCGCTCACAAATGCCCACGTCTCCACACCGCTCCGGCACGCCGTCCGCTCTGGTCGCAGGATGCCCCCTCCCCAGGAAGCCCTTCCTTCATCCCGAGACACTAGGGAACCGCCTCCGCACCCAGCGCTGGGGGGAGAAGGCAAATGCCGGAACGGGCTCATCTACGACCTTGGGGGGAGCAAACTACACTGTGTCCCCAGAGAGGTTTCCTTTCACTACCTTTTCTGGTGTCTCCCTCGCTCCCTTCTATCCGGGTGTGCGGCGCTGCTGGGAGCCGGTGTCAGACTTGAGGGTTTTCTCACAACCATGGAAGGGGGTGTGCACGGAAACGTGTCCGGTGGGACCGGAAGAGAGGACGTGAGCCGGGCAGCGGTGGTGACGAGCAGGTAAGCGGGCAGCTGGCCAGAGCGCCCGCGCCGGCATCCAGCATCCCAACACAGACGGCGGACCCCAAAGGACGGGACGGGTGTTCAGCCAGCAGCCCACGGCGGCCGCGCCCACCGCACACCGGGGGCGCAGGCACACCCTTCTTCCTCCTGCCGTTCTCGCTGTCCTTTTGGAAATTTCACTTTCTTCACCTTCAATCGCTCTGGTGCCGTTATGGGGTTTTACTAGTTTTTTTGGAGAGAGAGAGAGAGAGAGAGAGAGAGAGAGTGACACCTGTGCACACGCGCACGAGCGGGGGGCAGGGGGGGCAGAGGCAGCGGGACAAGCAGGCTCCCCGCTGAGTGCAGAGCCTGACAGGGGCTGGATCCCAGGGCCCCCGAGATCAGGACCTGAGCCAAAATCAAGAGTTGGGGGCTCGACCCTGCGCCACCCAGGCGTCCCAGGAGTTACAGTTTTTAAACATTTTTATCAATCCGTTTCACGTTCCAACAACGAAGTTCCAGATGATAAGGAGACCGACACTGCCTGACCACGTGTCCCACTTCATCTAGGAAGAGCGTGGCATGAACTCGTCTGGTCTTTAGTAAAAGAACGAAAAAGCCTGAACACGCTGGAGTTTGCGTCCCAAGGAGTCACCTCAAGCAAGCGCTGCGGTTTTAATCCTGGGCCCAGCGCTGCGTGTTCGGGCGACAGCCCAAGTCATGGGAAGTAGAGCGCCGGTCTCCAACGGCCCTGCGGACGGGGCGGTGCGTCGGAGCGCTCAGTCCGGGAGATGGAACGTTCTGGAGCCAGAGGGCGGCACGCTCGAAGGGCAGTGTGAGTGCACCTCACGCCGTGCTTACAGACAGTCCCATCGATGGGACATTTCACGTCACACGTGTTTGTTTTCGGATTTTTATTTATCTGATATAGAGAGAACGTGGGAGAGGGAGCACGAGCAGAGGGAGGGGCAGAGGGAGAAGCGGGCTCCTGCTGGGCAGGAAGCCCGACGCGGGGCTCAATCCCAGGACCCCGGTGCCACGACCTGAGCCAAAGGCGGACGCTCGACAACTGAGCCCTCAGGTGCCCCGCTGTTAATACGTACTTTGCCACCACCTTTAAAAGTTGCCCCATGTGACAAAGACCACGGAAACCCACCAGATTCCTCGGTGCCCACTCTGAGCTTGACCGGCAGACCGGAGCGCACCTGCTGGCGGGATGGAGGCTCCGGTCAAAGCCATCAGGTCCAGCCCGGGGCCAGTCTGCGCTCTAGGGACGCTTCATGGAGCTACGGGCTGCGAGCGGGAGCCCAGGCTCTGGGGCACTGGGGGGCCTGACTCCCGGAGGGGGGTGAGCCCAGGTGCGGCCGCGGACTTGTCCAACCACGGGCCATCTGCCTGCAGCGGCCACCACGCCCCACGCCAGCTCTGATCCAGCCACACACACACACACACACACACACACACACACACACACACACGGGGAAATCCTCGTTTCCACTCAGGGTCTTGGCTGGAGGTTTAACAGAGCGGCATGACCCTGAGGAATCCGGGGTCCGGGTGTCTGAGGGGCAGCGTGGACGCTGGGCAGGGCTGGGCGGGGCTGGCGGCTGTGTCCCCGTGACCGGCTGGGCACAATGCGAGACGGCATGCTGGAGGACCCTGAGGAAAACAAGAGCCGAGGCAGAGACAGGCAGAGACGTCTGGGAGAAGAGACCGGAAAGAGGGAGGAAGCCAGTCTCCCAGCGCACTTGTTTGAAATGCAGAGGACCGTGCAGCAGCCTGCCTGAAACGCCTCAGAGTGGAAATGAAAGCCTTTTTAAAAAAATCAAAGGCAAACAGGACGGGAACTTGAGTCCTGGTTGGGACCTGCAGCCCACGGCCCTTTCCTGGTGCGGGAGGGCAGGTGTCTTGCCAGAGCAGGGACACAGCCTCCAGAGAACCACTGAAAGGGAGTGGCGCTGGGGTCATGTTCCTGACCGGGTGTTTGCTGCCCTCTGACCCCAACGCAGAACACGTCAAGAACACCCCACATGGGGTGGGAAATCTTGGCTTGTAAGGAATGGGTTTTGTTTTTTTCTTAATGTTGTACAAGGCACATAAAATTCAAGATCGTAACCATCTCTGAGCGCACAGCTCAGCAGCCTGAAGCACACTCACACCCCCACCCTCCATCTCCAGAACCTTCCATCTCCCCACACGAAGCACAGACTCCCCACCCCTACCCCAGCCCTGGCTCCCACCCCCTCCTCTCTGTCTTCATGGACGGGACTACTCTGGGGCCTTCCTGGGAGTGGGGACCTGCGGGACGGGTCCTTCTGGGTCCAGCTGCTGTCGCTGAGCCCTGTGTCCTCGGGGTCCCTCTGCGTCATGGCAGGGGTCAGGGTGCCCCCTTCCTGTGTGTTCCCTGTATGGGGACGGGCCATGCCATGTGTGTCCTCCATCTGTGGATGGACGCTGGGTGCGGCCCCGTCCGTCTGCAGGAAAGAGTGCTGCTGTGGGCGCAGGTACGGGTGATGTTTGATATTCAAGGCTTTCGGTGTTTTTGGGTCCAATCCCAGAGTGGGTCTGCCCGGTCGTGCGGTCCTTCTATTTTTAACTTTCTGAGGAACGGCCAGATGAGTCTCCACAGCAGCTGTCCCACTCTCCCTCCGCGCCCACAGCTCAGCCAGCAGCCAGGTCCGGCAGGGGGTAAGCCAGGACGGGCACAACACGCGCAGGGACGCCGGGCACGGAGTCCTTGTCGTGGGGGGGGGACACAAATGGAAGGGGAGCCAGACGTCTCCTCTCTCCCAGATCTGGAGACCAGAAGTCTGAGATCCAGGTGCGGGCAGGCTGGTCCCTCCCGAGGCCTTTCTGCTGGGCGTGTGGACGGCCATCTTCTGCCTGTGTCCGCCCTCGTGGCCTGGCTCTGACTTAATGACCTCTTTAAAGACCCCGTATCCACACGGTCACGTCCCGAGGCTTAGAACGCCAACAGACGAGTTTGTAGAGGACCCAGCTCAGCCGGAGCAGCGGCAGAAACCAGCTAACTGCACGCACGCTGGGTGGTTAAAACCTAGATCTACACCTTACGGTTCTAGAGGTCAGAAGGCCTCCGTCACGGTTACTGGGTCAGGGTATCCGGGCCACACTTCCTCCGGAGGCCCCGAGGCGGCTCCTTCCTGCCTCTTCTGGCCCCTGGGGGCCCCGGGGTGTGTCCCTGTGGCCGCGTCGCTCCAGTCTCTGCCTCCAGCCTCACGTGGCTTCTCCTTTCTGTGAGCATCAAATCCGCTGCTGCCTCCTTCTGATCAGGGTCCTGCGACGACACCGGGGCTCAGACAATCCTGTATCATCTCCCATCAAGATCCCCAACTTACTTAATCATGTCTAAAAATTCCTTTTCTGGGGCGCCTGGGTGGCTCAGTTGGTTGAGCAGCTGCCTTCGGCTCGGGTCATGATCCCAGCGTCCTGGGATCGAGTCCCACATCGGGCTCCTTGCTCGGCAGGGAGCCTGCTTCTCCCTCTGCCTCTGCCTGCCATTCTGTCTGCCTGGGCTCGCTCTCTCTCCCTCCCTCTCTGATAAATAAATAAAATCTTAAAAAAAAAAAATTCCTTTTCTGTTAGACATTTCAGAGGCTCCAGGAATTAGGGTATGGATGTCTTTCCGTGGCCATTTTAGCTTATCACACTACTCCCGAGGTTGTTACTGGGCTATGAAAAGCAGTGGAGCACTCACACGTGCTGCCCCAGGCACGGACCCCCGAGCCCACAACACGCAGGGAGGGATCCAGACACAGGCCACACGGGTGTGAGTCATGTGTGTGACACGTCCAGACCAGGCTCCTCCACGGACGGGAAGGGGGCTCGTGGGGGCCGGGGAACAGGTTGAGGGGGTGGTGAATGCTAATGGGGACAGGGACGGGGCTCCTTGTGGGTGATGGAATGTTTTGGAACATTCCAGAGCTATTGGTTGCACAACGTTGTGAATAAATATCACCGAATTGCCACTTTATTTTTTTTTCAGAAGATACTGTTTATTTGGCAGAGCACAAGCAAGGGGAGCAGGAGACAGAGGCAGAGGGAGAGGCAGGCTCCCCGCTGCGCAGCAGACCCGATGTGGGGCTCGATCCCAGGACCCCAGCATCACGACCCAAGCAGAAGGCAGAGGCTCCTGAGCCACCCAGGCGCCCCTCCTGAATCGCACACTTTACACGACAAGTTGTGTTGCATGCAAATTTATCAGCATAAACCTACAATAAAATTAGTTTTATACGTTTGATTAAAAAGAGCAGCCAACATTTTTTTTTTTTTTTTTTAAAGATTTTATCTATCTATTTGACAGAGAGATCACAAGCAGGCAGAGAGGCAGGCAGAGAGAGAGGAGGAAGC
This sequence comes from Enhydra lutris kenyoni, assembly GCF_002288905.1. Classification (NCBI taxonomy): domain Eukaryota; kingdom Metazoa; phylum Chordata; class Mammalia; order Carnivora; family Mustelidae; genus Enhydra; species Enhydra lutris. Next base: position 5,657,909 of record NW_019154170.1, on the reverse strand, counting down.
AGGCTCCCCGAGAGAGCAGAGAGCCCGATGCGGGGCTCGATCCCAGGACCCTCAGATCATGACCCGAGCCGAAGGCAGCGGCCCAACCCACTGAGCCACCCAGGCGCCCCAGAGCAGCCAACATTTAAAAAAAATATTTATTTGTTTTGAGAGAGACAGAGTGAGAGCACGCGTCGGGGGAAGGGGCAGAGAGGGAGAGAGTCCCAAGTAGACTCCCCACCCGGCAGGGAGCCCCACACTGGGCTCCCTCTCAGGACCCTGCGATCAAGATCTGAGTCAAAATCAAGGGTCGAATGCTTGACCGACTGAGCCACCCAGGGGCCTGCCCCATCCTGTTTTAAAATATGTATCTCAGGGCGCCTGGGTGGCTCAGTGGGTTAAGCCGCTGCCTTCGGCTCAGGTCATGATCTCAGGGTCCTGGGATCGAGTCCCGCATCAGGTTCTCTGCTCGGCAGGGAGCCTGCTTCCCTCTCTCTCTCTCTGCCTGCCTCTCTACTTGTGATCTCTCTGTCAAATAAATAAATAAAATCTTTAAAAAAAAATATGTATCTCATAACCAATTCTCTTCAGTTTCTGGAGGCTTCGCGCACACATTGACTCACACACTGTTGAAAGCGTCTCCGTTAACCAAGACGAGACTCCCGACGGGCACATACCAAAGGCTCTTGCGGAAAGAGAAATCAGCATAATGTTCCTAGAAGTTCCATTTGCCCCTTTGGAGAAGAGTCTACAAATCCCATTACTAAAGAGGGTTGCCAGATTTGCCGAATAAAAACACACCCGGCTACCGCTGACGTTTGTGTGTAAAACAGGCACACGTGCAGGCTGTCACAGCTCGAGTGCTCCGCCTGAGTGATTAACTGGACGTCAGCAACACGCCTGACGAGCGTTCACTGCGTGTCTAACACGGACCCAAGACGTCCCTAGCAATTCAGCTGTGTCTTACCCGGCAGACCGCGGTGCGTGAGATCGCTGCTAACGGCACGGACCCGCGGGTGGCACGGGCGGAGCCTGCCAGCTGTGAGGTCTTTACGGGTTGAATTCGACTCCCAGAGGTTATGCTGAAGTCCTGACCGTCAGGAACCCATGAGCTTCCTTGGAAACAGGGTCTTTGCAGATTAAGTAGTTAAGATGAGGTCAGCCTCGATCCAGTGAGTGGTGAGCTTGTAAGATGAAGGGCGTCCGGACACAGACACACAGAGAAAAGCGCGTCATTAACCAAGAGGCTCCAGGGCCCCGAGAGGCTGGCAGAGGCAGGAAGGGCCCTGGCAGGAGCCCGCAGAGGGAGCGTGGCCCTGCGACTCCTTCAGCCCGGGTTTTCCGGCTCCCTGACCAGGAGGTGGTGGATTTCTGTCTGCGGTTCTTCGTTACAACAGCTCCAGAAGAGTGACACGGCTACGACCTACGCTCTGTGTGCAAGTCCGGCCAGGCACCCCGGGCTGCCCTGCTCACATTCACACTTCGCCTAGATTTGTTAATTCTGGGCATATCCCAGAGGTCAGGCCCCCGTGGACCATACCAAGTCACGAGCCCTTGGAGGAATAACCTTGGACGTACTAAGTGCAAACGGCCAGCATCAGTGGGGAGGTGGTGAAGGAGAACGATGGGGCCCCGCGCCCCGCAGCGGCCCACCACCCAGATGGGAGCGCTGACGGGCGGTGGCCAGCTCTGGAGCACAAGCCGTCTGCGGGGAGGGCGGTGTTCTCTTCATTCTTCACACACCACGCAGGGAGCCCATGCTCGGCGCAGGGCCCAAGCTTGTCCCGCGGACACCCCAGGGCGCAAGCTGACCCCCTCAAGGCTACCTCTGGGGACAACAGCAGGGGTGCTATTAGTCTACGGCCAAGGGTCTCACTGGGGGGGTCCTGCCTCCAGGGCGGCTGTGGTTGACACGCCTGGGGGCACTGCTGGCAGCACGTGGGTGGGGACTAGGGGTGCTGCTCGCCCCCCACGGGGCCCAGGGAGCCCACACCCGGCAGCACTGCTGGGGAGAGGCTGTGGCAGGACAGCCAGTTAGGGGCCCGACTGGGACCGGTGCTGAGAAGGGATCGCACGGCTTCTTCACAGCCAGCAGCAAAGCCATCGCTGGGGCCTGCAGGCCGAGTCGGGGCCAGACCCCCAGGGGCAGCCCGCTGGGAAGGGGGCCGACGGGCACACAGCAGTTAGCTCAGCGGCCTCAAGGGAGCCCGGCCCAGATCAGGAAAGCGTAAGGTAGGTGGTTTTAAAATATTTTCCTGTTTCGGTCACCTTTCTAAAACGGTAACCGAGCAAGGGAACTGAGCAAAGCTCGGGACCATGACGGCATCCCGGCCGCCGCCTCCTCCAGGCGGCCAGGGTCAGCATGGGCCTGGGGCTGGGTCAACACTGGGGGCCTTGGCGGCCCGAGGGTTGCTTTGACCCGGGGCGCCGTCTCCTTGGCTCCTCGCGCCTGGCCGGCGCCTTCCAGTCCCCATGTCCTGCGGGACTCTCCGCGGGGCCTGGCTCACCCGTGCGGCTGGCCAGCAGCCTGTCCCCCGCTTCAGCTGAGCAGCCCCCGCTCGGGGAGGCTCTGGCCCAGGTCTGCGGCCCAGGGCCCCCCGAACGGGGTGCTGCTGGGGGACGTGATGCCCACCTGCTCTGCCTTCTCCGCGACCTCAGGCGGCCCCACCTCTCGTGGCTCTTCTCCTTCTCCTGCTGAGGAGCCTGGCGGCTTCTCTGCGCACCTTCCAGCTCACGCCGAGGGCCACCCCGACCGCTCTGGGTGCGAATTAGCTATTTTCCTACACAAGCCCGCTTCCGTCGCTAGGATGTGCGGGGGCGGGGGGGAGCTGGTCGGGCAAGCTCCGCCACCCACAGGTCCCGTGCGACGCAGTCAGGGTGACGCGCCATCTCCCTCTGGCAGGAGGTCCGTGTCCGGTGAAGACAAGCACGAAGACGAGTCGTCACGTGACAGTGTGAACCGGCGCCGCTGCACAAGGTCACAGACACGCTGCAGCTCAGCGTCAGCGAACAACAAACGTCCACTCCCCTCCCACGCCCCAGGGGCCGCTCGCAGCAGGGTCCCCCCACATTCATGTCCACCGGGAGCCTCAGAACCCAGCGAACTGGGGTCTTTGCCGACAATTCAGAAGAGGCTGTAGCGGAGGACGGTGTGCTCTAAGTCCAGGGACTGGTGTCCTTACAAGATGAGGACACGGGGACACAGCGCAGGGGAGGGATGTGTCCACAAACCAAGGACTGCCAGACCCCACAGAGGTCGGACAGCCGCTCCCTCAGAGCCCCTGGAGGAAGCAGACTTCTCCGGAAGCACGGGATCATGATTCCGTATCGCCTTAGGGCCAGGGACACGGTTTTGCTCTGCCGGTCACCCACCATGGTTGGTGAGGCTCCACTCTGTCCTCTTCCTCCTCGTTCTTGGGCCTGGCTGGGATGGGAGCAGACGGCATCCAAGGCAGAAAGGGGAGGGGCGGACGCGTGCCGGCCACAGTGCTCGGCCCTCGTTTCCTCCGCAGCACCCGTGCCACAGCCACGCCTGCAGTGACAGGGGCAGCAAGTGCCGGTTGCCCTGTGCCGTCAGGAGGGAGAACAGACAGTGACCCCACCAGGGCTCACCATGCCATAGGCGCAGCCCAGCTGTGGGCTCCCAGGGAGGGGTCCCTGAAGCAGCTGAACCTTGACCTGGGCCTCTGGAGGGCGAGGTGGCCGGGGAGACCACAGAAACAAGAATCGGGGAAGGCGGGAGAGGGAGCTCCGGAACCCCACCCCCACGGATGGGGGAGCACCCCGAGTTTTCTACTGTAAGGCAGTAAGTGACCACAAACTCAGAAGTTTAAGACAACGCTCGTCTGAAAGCTTCTGCAGGCCAGGAGTCCGGGGAACACTTGGCTGGGTGTTCTGCTCAGGGTCCCCGCGGCGGCATCCAGGCGCTGGCTGGGGCTCTGCGGCCTGACGCAGGGGCCCCTTCCAAGCTCACAAGGCTGTTGGCACAATTCCTCTCAGGGCGGCTGCATGCTCTGTGGTAATCTGCTTCTCTGTGGCCATGGAAGAGTCCCTGTGACCTTAGGAGGACCTCCAGTCCCTCTTCAAAAGGGCTTCCCTGATTAGGTCAGGCCCACCAAAACAATTTCCTTTTACATTAACTAAAGATCAACTGATTTTTAATTTTTTTTAATTTTTTTAAATTTTTTTTAAGATTTTATTTATTCATTTGACAGACAAAGATCACAAGTAGGCAGAGAGGCAGGCAGAGAGAGAGGAGGAAGCAGGCCCCCTAGTGAGCAGAGAGCCCGATGTGGGGCTCGATCCCAGGACTCTGGGATCATGACCTGAGCCGAAGGCAGAGGCTTTAACCCACTGAGCCACCCAGGCGCCCCTGATTTTTAATTTTTAAAAAAATAAATTAGTGGCCTCCCCTAAGCAAGAGGCAGTTCTTCTTCTTTTTTTTTTAAAGAATTTTTAAAATTTGACACTGAAAGAGACAGCAAGAGAGGAAACACAATCAGTGGGAGTTGGAGAGGGAGAAGTAGGCTCCTTGCCAAACAGGGAGCCTGACATGGGGCCCGATCCCACGACCCTTAGACCATGACCTGAGCCGGAGGCAGATGCTTAACGACTGAGCCCCTAGGTGCCCCTAAAATTAAACTGATTAAGGACCTTAATTCCATCCAGAAAGTTCTTTCACCTTTGCCACGTATCACATAATTAGAGACATGACACCCATCCCATTGCGAACTCGACTCACGCTCAAGACGAGGGGCTTACACAAGGTCGTGAGGCACTGGAACTGTCCTAGTGTTCTGCCTGCCGCACCGTCAGAGACACAGAGCAGGGCAGCACCTGGGCCAGGACTAGCCCGTAGGAGGCAGGAAGGAGAAGAGCCGGTGGCGTGGCTGCTGGCACCTGAAGCCTCGGCAGGACAGACGTAGGATGTGTGGGTGCCTCTCTCTTTGGGGATTCTTCTCAGCCCCCCGGAGTCACAGCAGCAGCCTTCCTTCTATGTTACATGCTGTGGGGATAAGTGTTCTGAGTACCACAGACTCTGCTCTGGTCTACACGGGGTTTCTGGCACCGTCCACTGGACAGCGCCATGGGGAGGCATCTGCCCACCTGACCCCTCATTCAGTCACTTAGTCTGGTATCTCCTGGACTCTGCCCCTAGGCTCCAGGCCCCACAGACGCTGGAGGGAAGGCCAGGCTTCCCCCCTAGGCTGGTGGGGGACAGACACACCACCCTTCTCTCTCACTGGGACTACAGGTGAGAGGCAGCAGGCTCACAGCGGAGATACCCAATACGGTCTCCCCTAATACACACTGGGTGGACTGACGCAGAGGCGACATGACAAAGGAGCACATCTTTGGTCCAGGGCCCCAGCTGTGGGGTGCCAGATAACCTACAAGACGCGTACAGGAAGGGGCTGGTGAGTCCTCTCGGCCGCCGCTGGGGGGGTCTGGACAGGCTCTGATGAAGGGTGTGCTAGCTGTCCTCCGAGCAGCAGAAGCTCCCTTGCGACTGGGCAAGCGGCTGGGATGAGAGAGTTTTCCTGACCGCAGCCGGTGGCAGCTGTGCCGGTGCGCTCAGGCCCCGGGGTGCAGGGCAGACGTGGTAGGCCGGTGCCTAGACCACGCCCTCCACCCCTCCCTCGTCTCCTGCGTGGGCTAGATGGGCCCCAGAGATGCCCGCTTTCTCACCCAGGACACTATGCGTGCACGGGACTGACGTCAGGGACCTTAAAATAGGGAGATTATCGGGCATGCGCACAGCACAGACAGCACTCGCACAAAAAGGAAGAACGGCTGATACACGTGAGAATCTGAATGTCTCTCTGGGGCACCCTGCCGAGTGGCGAGAGCCGGTCAGCAGAGGCTGTGTGCTGCAAGGCCGCACCCGGGAAAGTGGGGAGATGAACAGCTCGGTGGCGCCCCGGACTAGCAGAGCCGGTCTACCAGGGGCGGCTGGAGGCAGCGCTCTGCAGCTGTGGGAACGCCCCACCTCTTGGCTAGGGCGGCGAGTACACAAACCCACACGACGGCTCAGAGCTCTGCCCGCCACTGCCATCAGGTCAGGTGGCTGTGATACTGTGTCACAGACGTGCAAAACAGAACCACGGCAGGGAGGGGGGGTGACACGTACGAGGCTCCTGTCTAGACTCCTCCTGCAAACTTCTGTGAACCTGTAGTCATCCTGAGATGATAAATTAGAAACAAAAATTTAAAAAATGCTCCTAGGGGGTGTCTGGGTGGCTCAGTTGGCTAAGAGACTGCTTTTGGCTCAGGTCATGATCCTGGAGTCCTGGGATGGAGTCCCACCTCAGGCTCCCTGCTCACCAGGGAGTCTGCCTCTCCCACTGACCTCTCTCCTGTCAGGCTTTCTCTCTCAAATAAATAAATAAAACCTTAAAAAAAAAAAAAGAAAGAAAAAAACGCTCCTCGGGCACACCTAAGCCTGGAGGGACTCCCTCTGCTTTCCCTGATCCTTGTTCCCGGCCTCAGCAGACATCGCTTACTTTCTCTGAACAAATAGGGCCTTCCGCCACCCCGTGGCCTTTGCACGGCCCCTAAGCTCTGAGAATGCTTCCCCAGTCCCCAGGCCCCTCGGACGTCAGGTTTTCAGGCCAAATCATTTCCAGGATCCCTCCAGCCCGGAAGCCCCCGCCGGAAGCCCCCGCGGCGAACAACACTGCTACTGCCTCGGTTTCTTCAACTGCTGCGGTACAGGCTTTGGCAGGACCCGCACATACTCAACGGCCGACGACCAACAGTCTGGGCTTTGGAGCTAGGTTTCCAGTTTGAAATCTCAGTCCGGGGGCTCCCCCCTTCAGCTCAGGCCATGATCCCCACACGGGGCTCCCTGCTCCGCACAGGCTGTTACTCCCTCTCCCTCTGCCCCTCCCCCGGCTCATGCTCTGTGTTTCTGGAATAAATAGAAAATCTCAGAAAAGCAGAGTCTCTCCTCTGCCTTGGACCAATGCGTCAACTTCTCTCTGGGTTTCCTTGTCCGTGAAGTGGGTTGTGCTCTTGGGAACCTTCAGAGCCAGGTCAGAAGCCGGGTAGCGACCCCAGGGAGGCGCACAGGCCGGGCACCAGCCCCGCGCCACGCAGTGCAGGCACACCCGAGTCGGCTGGGAGCGCGCAGAAGCACCCAGCGCGGACGCCCGCCCGGCTGAGAACGGAGCAGACGGGTTCCGCCAACAGGCTCCGCGCTGCTGCGCCGGAGAAGCCGAAGAATAGGGTCGTGAGGGCCGGGCCTCCCGCGGCTGCGGCTCCCGGTAAGGCGCGCGGACGCTGCTGTCCCTACTTCATCACCTGTCGTCTCCAGCAGGCCGAGCTCCCCGAGCGCCACCTTCCCCGCAAGGCGCGCCCAGGCCGGGCCACCAGGCAGTCCCCGGAACGGGGGCGGAGTATCCCACACCCCCAGACGCTGGGCTGCGGGAGAGGCTCCCCCACCAGAGCGCGAAGGACCGGGAGAACCGCCACGAGAACGGCCTTCCCCGGTCGCTTCGGGAGCCGGGGGCCGGGCGCCCACACCTCCGTCCGGCCGGCGCACCCGCAAGGGGCTCCGCCGGACTTCAGCCAACCCGGCGTGCGGGGCTGCCACTCGGGGACTGGCACGGGGAGCCTGCGGGGCTGGGGTCCGATCGCCTGAAGACTCGGGGCGCACAGCTCGCGCTGCCGTCCGCGAGCGGAGGGCCAGGCGGGGCTGCTTCCACCGCCGTTAGCCCGCGCACACCTGCGGGCGGCTACGCCGGGCGTTGACCTCCCTCCCGACCCGCGGCCACTGCAAGCAACATCCGCACCCCGAGGGCGAGCCGGCCCGAACCTCAGCTGAGCCCGCATTCGGCAGACCCGCCTCCGGACTCAGACTCCGCCACCGTCTGATCCATCCCACTCGCCGACGAGGGCCCCAGGGGAGCTCGGCGGGCACCGTGCCCAAGCACCAGAGCCGCGGGCGCCGTCTACACCGGCGGGCGCAAACAGCCGCCGGCCCGCTCTCCCGTGCCGAGCGGGTCCCGGCGTCAGCCGCGCCTTCCTGCCCCCGCCTTTCCCCCGGCGCTGGCTCCGCCCCCTTCCTCCCCCCGCTCCCTTCCAGGCCTCAACTCCCCATTCCCAGCCTGCTCCGGGCGTCAACGCCCCCGCCCCACGCGCCCGCCCCTGCGCCCCTGCGCCCTCCTACCACCCCAGTTCCCCATCTCCCGCCCGTCGCCCCCCTGCGCCCCACTTCCCCCATGTCCCTGCCCGTCGCCCCCTGCGCCCGCGGCAGGGCGTGAGGGTCCGGGCTGTGCTGAAGGCCACGCCTGGCCGACGCCGGGGTGGGGGGTGCGGGGGTCAAGCTGAAAAGAGGCGACGCGACGCCGGAGCCCGGCCCACTGATACCTGCTTCCCGGGCTGCGCTCAGCGGCTCCGTCAGGGGCACCGCGGCAGCACGTGGCGCCTCAGGAACGTGAAGGTTCTGGAAGGCTCTGGAAGGTTCTCTCGGGTCGTGTGGTGGGGACGGGGAGGGAACAGGGCGCCTTCCGCACGCCGCGGGGCCCGGAGGCGGGTTCATAAAGGGAGCGGGGCCGGTCCGGGCTTAGACCGCCTGCCGTCGCCGCCCGCTCGGCGCCCCCGGCTTCGAACCCGCCCGCCCTCTCGGCGTCAGTCAGTCAACCGCGCGCGCGCCCGCGCGCCCGCCCAGCGCCCGTCAGTCAATCGCGCGCGCGCCCGCCCGGGCGGAAGGGGCGGGTCCCGGGGCGGATACGGGCGTCCCATTGGCTGGCGGCGGGGGTAGGGCTTGGCGGCGCCGCGAGGCTGTCCCCGCCCTCACCCCGCGGGGGGCGGCGGCGGCGGCTGAGGCGGTGAGCGCGGGCCGGGGAGGCGGCTGGGAAGGCGCGGGTGCGGACGCCGTTGGGTCGCCGCGGCCTCCTCGTCCTCTGCGCCGGGCTCGGGGACGCCGCGCTGCGGAGGCCGGGCGCCCGGTGAGGCCTGCGGGCTGCGTCCCGCGGGCCGACCGGCGGGGGTCGAGGCGGCCGCGGCGGGCCTGGTGGGGAGGGGCGAGCCCCAAGCGGAGGGCCCCCGGGGGCGCGAGCCGGCCCCCGCCGCGTGCGCCCCCTCCCCACCCTGGCCCGGCCCCCGCCGCGTGCGCCCCTTCCCGACCGGCCCGGCCCCCGCCGCGGCGGTGCCCGTGGGCGGCCGGCCCGGGAGGACGCCGCGCAGCTGGTCCCGTCCCCCGAGGGGCCCCGCCGCGGCCGGCGCCGTCCGCGGGCTGCTCGGCCGGGTCCGCGCGGCGGGGCGCGGGCGCGGGGCCGGGCTGTTGCGCGGCGGTTTGCGCGTCCGGGCGGCCCCGACGCCGCTGTGCCGCTTGTGTTGCAGGGCGCCCGGTCCGTGCCCGTCGTCCCCGCGGGCCCCATGAGTCCGAGTCATGACGGACGCCCAGTATGTCCTGTGCCGATGGGAAGAGCGGCTGTGGCCGGCCCAGGTGACCCCCTCGGGCGGCGGGTCCAGGGCTCGCGGGGGGCTCGGGGGACCGGTGTCCGCCCGGAGAGACGCGGGGTCGGCGGAGCCCGAGCGGGCGGCCGCGGCCTCACCGCCCGCCTGACGGGCGCAAGACGCCGGAAGGCCCCGTCGCGCACTTGGGAGAAGCGGGGGCCGCCTCGGGGAGGCAGGCGCGGCGGCGGGAGCCCGGGAGAGCCCCCGCGCCCCGCCCGCGTCCGCCGCCGGCCCCGCAGGCCTCGCTCCCCTTGCGGAGTCCCGGCGGCGGTCCCCGGGCGGTCGGAGGTGGCGGCGCTGCGCACCTCGCCGCCGGCGGTCCTTGGTGGTAGGCGTCCTGGCTTCTCCGTAACGGCCGCGCGTCCTGTTTCCCGCTTCCCCCAGGTGCTGGCCAGAACGGAGACGTCCACGGGACGTAAGAGGAAAAAGGAATTTTTCCTGAGTGTTCAAATACTCTCCCTAGATGAAAAGTTAAGTGCTGTGGGTTTTGTTTCTTTTTAAGGTTTTATTTACCGAGGGAGAGTGAGTGCAAGTGTGGGGGGCGGGGCGGGGGGGTGTGAGGCTGGATGCCAGGGCCCGGGATCGCGACCTCAGCAGCCCCCAGGGCCCGGGATCATGATCTGAGCTGAGGGCAGACGCCCAGCCCACCAGCCGCCCAGGCGCCCCAAATGTTATGGGGTTTTTTTAGTATTTTCTTCCGAAAGGGATTTCTTCTGCTGCACCCGCCCCAAAAGTGAAGTCCGTTCCTGGGAGTTTATTACTTTCCGTTTGTTGTAACAGACTCATAGTAGCTGTGCTCATAACAATCTTAGGAGGAAAACACTGGGGGTGTTTTTTTGTTTTTTTTAAGTGTCCGTTTGGAAATTGAAGATTCCTGTGAGGTGCTATGTGGGATCCGTACAGAAATCGAATCACACGCGGGGAGGACCCTTGCTGGGGTTCACGTGCGGATGGTTCCTTCCCGCAGATGTGTGTCTTTTCTCAGAAACGGGGGAGACGGCCCGTCCGTCTTGAAATGTTTGATGTCTCAGCCTGTCCGTCTAACGGGGGCGCATGCCGACACTGGGGAAGCACACAGGTCTTTTGCTCTTGATCACCTGGAGATGGAAGACCGTGACATGACCCGGGATGATTAAAATGCGCAGATCACGTAGGATCGTGGTATTGCTGTGTCTGAGGGTAGAATTCCCAGCTCAGAGAGAACAAAACCTCCCTCCTCGGGGCGGCCGCCTCAGCGTGCCTAGTCCCCAGCTCGCACCTTCCCTGCGGCCGCCTGGGGAGGTAACTGAATACTCCAGTTTAAAAGGAAAGTGTGTCCTTTGAAGCTAGGACACACCTGCTGGGCTGTAAACAGCTTTTAGTGACATCATCATCGGCTATGAAAACCTAACAAAGGAGTTACTTGTGCAGTTGAAAGTAGAATTTGGCTCAGAAAAGTCACAATTTGAATTCATTTTCACTCTTAAGCCCAGCCAACCTTTTCTGTCTTAAAAAAAATTCACCAGGGTCGTTGCTGCCTCTGACTTCAGGCATGTGAATTCCCGGTTGGCTGTGACTTTTGATTTAAGTGGAAGGTTGAGAAGGAAGAAAAGGAATCCAATTCTCGTGTCGTCTACAGAAAAACGTGTTTGAAAATGTCTTCGTGGCCTTGGCCGGTGGCGGATAACTGGTGTTTCTGTCCCTGCAGGATTGAGGTGAGGAGCACAGACGTGGAAACCCTAAAGACGGCCCACATTGAACGGATAGCCTCCTCCCTGGGTAAGAGCGCGTCTCTACCTCACAAGGAGACCCAGGGGGAGAAGGGAAAGACCCTGGTCCCAGGTAACCCTGAGCTGAGGGAAAGGAAGAAAAGGGGTCTCTGTTCTTAACCCTTCTAGAATTTGCCCCAGAGCTGGTCCTGTTCTTGAGTCCCGGCGCAGCCAGCCACAAGCGCTGGAGTCCCCGGCCTCCAGGGTGCGTTTGCCTCCATGAGGGGATGGGGAGCCGCTTCCTTCCCCGCCACTGCCACCCCGCAGGAAGACTGTAGGACGGGTTTGGGAGCAGGGCTCGTGTGTTTAAATTCCACAGCTGAGCCGTGGGGGAAGGACTGTGTGACCAGCATCGATGTAGGTGCCCATGCCTGCTGGGGCTCTCCTCTTCCCCACCCACCCCCTTTGCCTTTCCGCGGTGCCATGCACACCCGCGGGGGGCTCCGCCGACCCACGCAGACGGGTTTTCTGCCGCCTCAACCCGGGGTGCACACTCCCTGTCCCGAGCGCTGGGAGTGTCCTGGAAAGACAGACCGGGAGCCCTTCCAGTGGTGTGTATGAGACAGGGTCCGTTTTCTTCTGCGTGCGGAACACGGCTTTTGTTCCCAGCGGCATCCACCGGGCGCACCCCAGGCGGCCTCAGCCTCTGCCTCCAAGACACTCCTCTTGGTTCACTCGGGTTGTGTGAGGGCTGGGGGCCTGGGAGGGTCTGGACGAGAAGCCGGGGGAAGGCTGTGGAGGGCGTGTGTCCGCTGGGTTGTGCCCTTGCGCCCAGCATCTCTTCCCCATAAATCATGCCGCGCACATGCGGGGCGGGGGGAGTCGATGCATCAGTAGCGGCGAGGGTGTCAGGAGGAAAGCTCCAGGCCCTGGTGCTCCTCTCTGGCCTGGAAACGCCGTCCCGCAGGAGTACGGACAGTCCGCCAGCCCCCAATGGGCCCCTTCCATTGGCCGGCGCCCACCAGCTCCGCCGCCCGAGAGCACGCTGCCAGGCCAGGTCTTTACGGAGACGGCAAGGGTTTGAGCCCGACTGATGTTGAAACCGCGGGACTGGGAGGACTTGGGAGGCGTCGGAGTCCGTTGGCTGGCACTGTTTTCCTGTGACTTGGGGGAATTTATCCTAGAACGCAATCAGATTGGGGTCGGTCAGTTGGTTTTTGGAAAGCAGGACCGGCGGCCCGAACAGAGAACAATAGCCGTGGTTCTGTGGCCTCGTCCCACCCCGGGAGGACGGGGAGCCGAGAAGGGTCGGTCCTCCTTTCAGGTGTGACAGCCCGCATCAGCCCTAGGTGGCCACGGTGTGGCGGCCGTGCCAGCGCCCGCCTGTCACCAGGCTCTGTGTGCTTCTCGCCCTGCAGCCTCCCAGGATGAGGTTCCCGCCGAGCCCCTGGAGGAGCTGGCCTACAGACGCTCGCTTCGAGTGGCTCTGGACGTTCTCAACCAGAGAGCCGCGTCGCCTGGAGAGAGCTCTTCGAGGGAAGGAAGAGCGGCTCTGTCCTCTGGAGGGAAGTCTGCGGACCTGGCCTCCTTGCTCTGTGACCCCGGCTCTTCCGGTCTCCAGGAAGCCGTGCCGAGCAGTTCTGGACTTGAGAGGCGGGAACGCGTACACCCAAGGCTGGCGGCTTCACCCGCTTGTGGGAAGGACTCCAGGCGCCAAGTGGCCCACAAGGAGGAGCTCGGGAAAAGTGAGAGCCTGCGAGCCGTGGCGGCCTCCTCGGCCAGAGCCGCCTCTCGGGACGGCAGTGGATGGAGAGCGCGCTGCAGACGGCGGACAGCCCCGAGGCCAAGGGGGAGGAAGTTAGCACAGCAGCCTCGCCTGGGTGAGAGAGCACTTGCGCTCTCGGAGGGAGATGGTGGAAAAGAGAGCAGCCCGCCAGCCCCCGGCTCAGCTCCCAGCGTCAGGGAGGCGGGTCTGTGGGCCAAAGGGCGAGACCTGGGTTTGCCCCTGCACGGCACTGATGGGCTCCCGACCCTGGGGCGCCCCACCAAGCGGCTGTGCCCAGACGGCAGCCAGACGCTGCCCGCCCCACAGCTGGAGCCGGGGGCAGTGCCCAGGCAGGGGCCCAGGGGCTGCACGAGTCTGCGCAGCGCTGGTGAACTCAGCCAGCCGCTCCCCCGTGCTGCTGCGGAGCCGCCGAGGGATCTTCACATCCTGGTGGAGGAAGGTAAAGGTCTGCTGGCGGAGGGCGGAGGGCGGAGCTGGCTTCTCCCGGGGCTGATGCGGGTCAGGCACTCGCGTGATTTTTTTTTTTAAGATTTTACTTATTTATTTGACAGACACACAGAGAGAGAGGGAGCACAAGCAGGGAGAGTGGGAGAGGGAGAAGGAGGCTTCCCGCTGAGCAGGGAGCCTGATGCGGGCCTCGATCCCAAGACCCTGGGATCATGACCTGAGCCGAAGGCAGAGGCTTAACAACTGAGCCCTCCAGGCACCCCCACTCGCGTGATTTTTCACCTGATCTTAACGAGGTCGTGTCAAAATAGAGCCCAGGCAGAGGCTGCCCAGTTACTGTGTCCCACGGGATTGTAATTAGGACTAGTCTCAAATCCTTGGGTTTTTTGGTTCTGAATGGGCTGGGGCGGGGGGCACTGGAGGCTGCTCCCGGGGGCCTGGGCTCTGGCAGCCTCGAGGTCTGCTCCCTCTGATCGGGCAGGAATTGCAGGGTGATTGGCTCACTGGTGAGCGGAGGTAGACGCAGACGAGTCTGAGTCTCCCGACGTGTTAACGACTGCTGCAGAGGCGTACCCCAGTGCGGCAGCCGGCGGCGCACAGGGGCTCCCTTCGTTTGAACGTGGCGCTGTCCCCCGCGTCTTTGCGCTGCTGAGAACGGTCTGTTTCTCTCGGCTTCCGTGCCTCCAGGCCCACTGGCTCCGCGCGCTCGGGTTTCTGCCTTGAATTTAAATGTCGTGTGTTTACATTCATCCCGGCGCGTCTGGAGGCGGCAGGGAGACGAGCCGCAGCCTGTCCCTGCGTGTCCCCCTCCTCCCAAGTTGCCCCGGCCCTGCCCTCGCTCTGCCTAGACTGCCACCCGTGCGCCTGCCCTTTATGGAGACGCGGCCACCTCCCCCAGTCCTTTTCGACTCCGGTGCGTTTCTCCTGTGAAAGCGCACCTGGGTCGGAGGGCGGCCACGTCGCACCTGGCGGTGCGGAGGTCTGTGACGTGCGGTCTTTTCTGTTTGCGCGGATGGTCGCGCGTCACGGAATGTGTTTCTTGGGCTGGGTCTCTGAGACGGTGACGGTGAAGGTTGAATCTGACACCGTTGGCAGACCGTCAGTCTTCTGGAGAGTCCGTGGAGTTCAATCCCATTCATTCCGTCCTGGAGGAAGATGAGGACGACGAGGAGCCGCCCAGAATCCTCTTTTACCACGGTAAGTGTGGAGGAGCAGTGCGTCTGCTCGCGTGGCTCCCCTGGGCGGAGGCGGCCGGCCTTCCTGCCGCACCCACAGCCTCAGAGGTGCGGGGTTCTCCGCCCTCCTTCACAAGGGGAAGGCTTAGAGGGAGGAGGGCCTCCCGGGAGGAGACCAGCCAGCCCTCCCTGCCGGCACGCTGCTTCTTGTACATGTCGTCGTGTCTCGTGGGAGGGAAGGTCGGCGGAGCGGAGTGCTGGGTCCAGTTGCCACCGTTCGGGTGTGGCCTGGCGCTGCGTCCAGACCTTTGGGGGTGTCAGGTACATGTCTGTCCAGGGACGCAGGGTCTCCGGCCTGAGGCAGCGGGGCCCCAGGACCTCCTCCCACACGCACGCGCTGTCCGCACCAGAGCCCACATGTGCCGGTGCGCTCCCCCGGCCCTCTTTGTGGAAGGACCGGCGACGAAGACCCCAGATCCTGAACCAGCGACCGACCACAACTTAGTGTCTCGTGGAGTGGGCGACTTGGAATGAGTTTCGTTTTCAGACTTGCCCGCTGCTTGTTTGGACACTCGGGAGCGTTTTAGCCTCTCGTTGTGGGACGGTTACGGATCCGTGAGATGTTGCAGAATAACAGGTGGGAGCTGGGGGACCTCTCCTCCGAGGCGAGGCCGGAGGGCGAGGCGCGCCCTTGTGCCTCGGTTCCCGCGGCCCACACCGCGTCCGCCTCTGGTTCTGTGCTGACGCGCGTGCGTTTCCTCACCGTTCCTGAGGGTAACTCGACAGGCGGCGCACTGGCTGGGGCCTTGTGATTACTCTTGGTGGCCACCGCTTGTTCCTCCCTGAGCACCCCCACCGTCAGGTGCTAGACGCTTCCACGCCTTCGGGGCTCTGCCGGCTCAGCTCCCTGAGCGGAACTTACTCGGCCAGAGAAGGGACACGGTGGCACCTTCTTCCATGGCGAGAGGCCAGGTCACCACAGCCCCAAGAGACCCCTGCTTTCTGCTTCCATTTGATTTCGTCTTGTCCCCGTGCCCCTGGCAGCCTGACGTCTGTCTGGGTGTTTCCCATGCCCTGTTTGTGTTCATGGGGCTGTGACGGTTCTTTTAAAAACCCAGCGTTTTTCACCGGATGGATGACCGCCCTTTGCACGTTAGCCATGCGTGTTCGCCCGTCTGCAGACCTTGCCTGTGGCCCCGCTGGCGGCCGGGGCGCTGCGGGAACGGGGTTCAGCTTGTCTCCACTCGGAAAAGCAGCCTCTCGTGGCTGCTCTCGTTACCTCATTGTTCAACGTTCAAATTACCCGTTCTGGGGTTCTGCGTTTGGTTGGAAGTCTTGTTACGTCTGTTCGGTTGTAATTGGCTGGTCGCTGAGTGATGATTTTGGTAGTTTGTTTTTTTTTCTCTTTTTGAAATAAGAGATAATTTTTGAAATGCGTCCTAGGAATTTGCTTTTTTTTTTTTACCCAAGACTTACTTTCTTTGACAGAGTGCAGGGGCGGGGGAGGGTTCAGAGGGAGAGGAAGAAGCAGGCTCCCCACTGAGCAGGGACACTCCCCCACCCCCCACCCCGGTGCAGGCTCCATCCCAGGACCCCGGGATCATGACCTGAGCCAAAGGCAGCTGCTTCACTGACTGAGCCCCCAGGTGCCCTGGAATTTGCTGCTTTTGTTGGGGTTTATGTGCTTCGCTCTTTCTTTAAAAACGGACCTGGAGTTATTTGCGATTGTAGAGTAGTGGCCAAGGCGGTGCAGAGTTGACCCTGGCTTGTCCCCGCTCAGCAGCGCGCGTGTCCCCCACACTCAGGCGCCAGCGTTGTCGTGAGACCGCCTTGCAACCGTGGGGACCTCTGACCAGGCTTAGAGCGTCTGGTCTGAGCAGGCGCTTGCTGTGTTTTTTCCAGTTGTTGCATTTAGTGAGTGACACGGATCTGACTTACTGTTCATGTTTTTGTCCTTTTTAATTCCAGAGCCACGCTCGTTTGAAGTGGGAATGCTAGTCTGGCTGAAGCACCAGAAGTACCCCTTCTGGCCGGCAGTGGTAAGCTCCGGCGGCCTCGGGCACCCACTCAAGTCCCTGTGCACCCGCTCTCTCGCCCCCTTCGTGTCAGCTGGACCCCGGGGGAGTTCTTTCCTGGGAGAAACCGACAGCCTCGTGATTCTAAGCAGGGCTTCTGCACACGGTTACCTGAGTACGGGGAGTTCGATCGTTTTGGCACAGTTGAGCGTGAGGGTCCTAGAGCCCCCCTGGACCGAGCAGCTCAGGAAACTGCCTGAAGAGTCTGCAACTTGCGGGTGTCTGATACCGCGCGCCTGAGGCTTCGTCTGCGGGAGCTTCTCCCGCGGGAGCTTGGAAGTTGCTCCGACTCCGGGGTGGGGACTCCGGGGTGGGGATCGGTTGTGCGGCTGAGGTGGTGGGCCTCAGCGCGTTGACATTTTCCAGCGCGCTTTCTCCGTGCACCCGGCCAGTGCGGACTGTCCAGACGCCTCCTAGGCCAAGGCAGCGTGCCAGCTTCCCACCCTTCCTGTGGTGTCCAACTCCCCCAGACGGCGTTCCGACGGCGCATGCTCTCGGGCTTTAATTTGTAGTGAGAGATGGTGACGTTGAACTTGGAGAGCTGTTTGCACGAGCAGGAGACACTGCCATCGCCGTGGGGCTGACCTCCGGTGGGCAGCACGGCCACCTCGGATGGGGCTGACTGGCTGTAATGACGCAGGGTTGGCGTCAGGGTTGGTGTCGCGCCTCGTTGGCTGGGCAGAAGGGCGGCTTCAACAGACGTGCCAATGAAGTGGGGGTCTGTGCAGCGTCTCCACATCGTTGTGGGGGGTCATTGATCGGGGACCCCGGCCTCCCTTCGGCTTGCTTCATGGCAGATGCTCATGTCCCCCTGAGGCCAGCACCCTTTTCCTGAACCTCTGCCTCAGCTTCACCAGCTCCCTGGGGACCTGCTGGGGAACGGATCTCCAAAGTCACAGGCTCCTGGGGCCCGCTCTCTACAGCTAAGCCGGGGACATGGGGGCACTGGGCAGGAGGCTGGGCTGAGTCCGGCACTGCTGCCTCTGTGTGCTCGGTTGGTCCTACCTGCCTGAGCTCACTTTGCTCATCCCAAAAACGGGAGTAAGCCCGTTCTGCTGAGTGAGGAGACAGTCGCGTGGTCAAGTGCCGAGACGGCAGGCGGCACAGGGTTGGGTCTTTCTGTTACGAGAGGGAACAGCAGAGTGCAGCCTGGTCCTGCGTGTGTGGGAGCACTGAGCGTGCCTGCGGCCGATGCGGTGATGCGATGTGAGCCTCCGACCCCGGGGCTTGGCCTTGGTGACGTCCCGTGTCGTTGTGTCCCCCCCCCCCACCACCAGCAGTGTCCTTGTCCTGTGCCAGCCATGTGCCAGCCTGTGCAGTGGAGAAAGGTCAGGAAGGTGGCTCAAAGCCCTGGCCTCTCCTGGGTTCCTGATGCTTTATTTTCTTGGGTTTCCCAACAGGTCAAGAGCGTCCGGCGAAGAGAGAAGAAAGCCAGTGTGCTCTTTATCGAGGGACACATGGACCCAAAAGGGAGAGGGTAACCCAGCTGTCTGTGCTCTCGGGAAACGCTTGGCGGGTGAAGGCCTGCCAGCTTGGGGGTGCCGGGATGGTGGGGAGGGGGCCTGGGCCCAGGGCCGGGATGGTCTCACGTGCCCCCTGCGATCCAGCTCCCCCCGAAGAGGAATCCAGAGGCTGTGTTGAAAGGGACCGCCCAGACAGTCCAGTTTCCCAAGCTTTATTTGCCTCGTTAGACGCTCAGTGGCCCCCACCTGTTCCCCGCAAACTGTGTTCCAACCCAGTTGTCACGGGTGCCGTGAGCAGCAGCCCTGCCGCCACCGGTTTTGTTGGCTTAGCTGTCCGCCCGTTTGCCACCAGGCCGTAATCCTGCATGAAAATGCCCGTCTGCTCGGAAGGCCCTTTGCAAACACGTTTTGGACCCTCTGGGCCCCGGGTGCTGCCTCTACCTCCCACGGGTGGCCCCAGCCACGTCCCGTGGGGCCTGTCTCCAGGGCTTCCTCGGGCTGCTGGTTGCTGGCTGAGGCCCCCCACGGGTCCCACTAGTCCATCGGAGGAAACTCGTCCTGACTCACGAGACGGAGTCCCTGTTAACCTTTGCCTCCCTCTTCGCAGTATCACGGTGTCTCTCAGGAGATTGAAGCACTTCGACTGCAAAGAGAAACAGGCTCTTCTGGTACGTGCACCGTGGGTCGTGCCCGTGAGAGGTGCGCCGCCACGTGACTGGTCTGCTGGCCTGGCTCCGGGCATTCCTGGTGGGGACCACCACTGCCCTGGGAAGTCGCCGGCCATGCCCCCATTGTCGAGGTGCAGAGGACGGGGTGCTTGGATGCAAGGCCGGCATCTTGACGTGGGCGATCGTTCAGAGGGTGTCCCTGCGCGGTGCCGTGGACACAGCGGGCCTGCGCGGGGGGCAGAGTGCTTGGTGGACGCCCCATAGGGAGCTTTCTGGGCTTGCCAGTCGCCGAGCCCGTAAGCCACGAGGCGCTCGTCCGTGCCACATGCTGTCCATGCGGCCCTGAGGTGCTGTGTGTGACGCCGGCTTTCCCGCATGGACCCAGCCGAGGGGAGGGGTCCGTTAGCCTCCTGCCCCCCGCCATGCGGTTCTTGTCCCAGCCCAGTGAGTGGGTTCCTGGCTTTGTGTCACTGTGTTCTGTGCACGTGGATTGCCCGGTAGCTCAAGGGCGGAGGCCCTCCGGGAAGCCTTCTGCCCAGCTGCTGTCTCCCTGAGCGCAGCAGGCGCGGCCTGCGGCATGGGCAGGGGCTGGGAAGGTTGGTGCCCATACCGGGCCCCAGCCTTCTCTTCCACTGATGTGCATGCCCGTGATGTGGTCCTGCTCCCGTCTGTCCGTGGTAGGAGCGCTCAGTGCGGCTTGTGAGCCGCAGCCTGCGCTGGGTGCCCAGTGTGCCCGTTGGCGGGTTCTGGAAGAAGGCCAGCCGTGGCCTCCAGCACTTCCATGCTCCGTGAAGCATAAGCCCACGAGTGTGGGGAGCTGGTTACCCACCTTCCGGGCCAGGGCTGGCCCCAACTGCATGGCCACTCTCGGGGATCTGGATAGCTTTCTCAAAGCAGGGGGTGTCAGAGGGGACAGCAGGAACTTGGCTTTGAGGTCTGTGCGTCCCAAAGTCAGAACTGTGTGCTGTGACAAAGATGACGTGTGGCCTCACGTAGTCCAGATGCTGAGGTGGTGCCTGTCGCCTGTCGTCCTGTTCCCTGAGAAAAGCCAGGCCCCCTAGGAAGTGGGATGCACGGGGTCACTGGGGGGGCTGTTGCTGTGGCAGGAGCACTGCCTCCTGGAGCCACGGGATTGTCCCAGGCTGTGATGATGGATCGGCTCCGGTGTCACGGTCACGGTTTTGAGCTCTGCTTTCCCGAGCACAGAGCAGCACCACCTGCTGTCCCTGTCCCACAGCTGCCACGCGGGGTGGCCCCAAGAAGGGCCAGGAGGAGGTGACAGTCACATAGGAAGGGGGATCTCAAGTGGTGGGACATTGTCCCAGCACAGGTCCTCGCGGCGGGTGGGGAGGGGGCGTGGTCCTTGGTTTGCAGGTGAGGACCTTGAGGTCTAGGTGGGCACCCCCACAGGGCACAACTCAGCCAACACCATTCTAAGGCAGGCGCACAGGCACGACTCTTGGAAGAATCTGCTTTGTAGGACTGTCGAGTCTGGTTTGGGGACGTAAGCCACACGCGAGGTACCGGGCTCCTTCCTCTGCTTCAGAGGCCCAGCTCTCCTGTTTGGAGCTCTCCGCTCCCGGGGACCCACTGTGTGAGCAGCCCTGGCCCCAGAGCCGGGCCTCCGCGCATTCCCCGTGTGTCCTCAGCAGCCCCGCACGGGGGCACCTGCCGGCGCTGCGGTCTGGACGCAGGGGCTGAGGTTGCCGACGGGATCGGAGGAGCCCGTGGCCCCTTGCTGACAGCTGCTGTCTCGCTCTTGGTGCAGAACGAGGCCAAGGAGGACTTCGACCAGGCCATCGGCTGGTGCGTCTCCCTGATCACGGACTACAGGGTCCGGCTCGGTACGTGGCCCTGCGTGCCCTCGGACAAAGGGACCGGGCTGGGGGCGGAGCGCAGGCCTGTTTCCCTTGGCCTCCAGGCCTGGGCCTGTGGCGGTCTTGTCCCCGACGGGGCAGGTGGGCTGGCACCCGGGCAAAGACAGAGGTACTGGGTGTGAATGGAGGTGGAGTTCGCTTTGAGTCAGGGCTGGCTTCCGTCTGCCCCGAGTCTGGCCGTCGGGAATCTTCCGACAGTGGTTTTTCTGGGCGCCCCGGGGGCGGGTGGCACCGTGATGCCAGTGTTGGTGTCCTGTCGGCCCTCTCGGGAAGGGGTCCAGATGGGGCTGACGTGAGGCCGGCACGCTGACCCCGCGTCCTCGGGCCGTTTCCGAGCGCTGCCTCTGATGCTGGGACGCACTGTCCTCTCCTGCCTCCTCGCAGGCTGCGGCTCCTTCGCCGGCTCCTTCCTGGAGTACTACGCTGCGGACATAAGTAAGTCTGCCAGCTCGATCGCAGCGTGAGGCGGCTGCCTTCTGTGTCGGAGGTTCGGAAGGGGAGGTGTCTGGGTGAGGCCGGGCCCTGTCCCGAATCTGACTGCCGCCTGCCCCCGCTGCCCAGCGGGCACCCGGCCTCTTCTCCAAAACGTGTCCGCGGCAGCACTCTGCAGCTGCCGTCCCTGCCGCCCGGGTTGTGGGCGAACGGATGGTCCCGTCGTCCGCCGCCGTCCCCGGTCACACGGCGTGGAGGCGGAGGGGTCCGTGCTTCCTCGGGGGGCTGCATTGGGGTGAGGCTGAGCTGGGGACCGACGTGGGGCCCCTCAGAGGAGAAGCTCTTAGGACCCTGGCGGTTGTGCCTGGGGGCCGGGGGGCGGCTCTCCCACAGAGCCCCAGGCGGCGTGGCGAGGGGAAGAGGGAGCCTCCCCACAGGCCAGCGGGTCCACGGCCGTGTCGCTTGTCTGCAGGTTATCCTGTCCGCAAGTCCATCCAGCAGGACGTCTTGGGGACCAGGTTCCCGCAGCTGAGCAAGGGGGACCCCGAGGAGCCTGTGGCGGGAAGCCCCCAGGGGAGGAGGCAGCCCTCTAGGAAGGTCCTCCCCGACCGGTCCCGGGCTGCCCGGGACCGGGCCAACCAGAAGCTGGTGGAGTACATCGTGAAAGCCAGGGGCGCCGAGGGCCACCTGCGGGCCATCCTGAAGAACCGGAAGCCGTCCCGGTGGCTGAAGACGTTCCTGACGTCGGGTCAGTACGTGACGTGTGTGGAGACGTACCTGGAGGACGAGCAGCAGCTGGACGTGGTGGTGAAGTACCTGCAGGGCCTGTACCAGGAGGCGGGTGGCCGGGTACCGGCGCGGGCCAGCAGTGACAGGATCCGCTTCATCCTGGACGTTCTTCTGCCGGAAGTGAGTGCGCGGCGGGGCTGTGGCGTGGGGCCAGCTGGGGGTCGGCGGCCGGAGCCGTGGGGGCCGGGATCGGCGCTGGGCTGGCGTCCTCCTGAAGTCGGCCCGGGAGGCCACGGCCACGCCGAGTGTGGTGCCCACCCCGGCCGTTCCATGGGCAGGAGGACAGGGCCCGGCTGTGTAGACGCCGTGGCCAGTGCTAGGGGACGAGAGGCGCACGCTGCGTCCCCGTGTGCACGCGGACGCGTTTCCGCAGACGCTGCTGCTATGGAAAGGGAGCCGCGGTTCTCCCGCACGTGCCCGCCGGCGTTCGGCTGGGTAGCAGCACACCTGGCACTCCCCTGGTGGTTTTGGGGCTTTTTTGTTTTCTTTTCTCCCCCTGGTGGTTTTGAGGGTCAGAGGGGGGCTCTGCTGGGCACTGGGAGCGTGTGTGGGGAAAGTTACCCGTCACCTTCGTAACTCAAAGCTTTCGAATACGTGCGGGGGGAAGCCTGCTGGGGCCGGGAGCCTGTGTGCCACCCCAGTTGCAAGAGTGGCCTCACTCCGCTCGTAGCTCCAGCCGCCGCCCCGTCCTCGTCTTTCTTATGTCTGAGTCCTCTGGTGTGCGTCTTGAAGGGATGGTTCTGCCCCAGGTACACTGGGTCCTGTGTGGGGACGGCTGAGGTTCTCACTGGGTCGGGGGCAAGATGCTGCTGCACCCCACGGTGCTTGGGACACCCCGCCCGGGAGTGACCTGCCCTGTGTCAGCAGTGCCCAGAGCGGACGGGGTGCCGTGTCCTAGATCAGAATGGCTCGGTTTGATTTTTAAGATTTTATTCTTAAGTGACCTATATGCTCCACGTGGGGCCAGAGCCCCCGACCCTGGGACCGAGAGTCACAGGCTCTCCCAACTGAGCCGCCACACGCCCCACGAACGCTTCGTGGAGGGCCTGGGGGCTCAGTCATGGGGCATCTGTCTCCGTCTCAGGTCAGGATCTCAGGGTCCTGGGATCGAGCCCCGCATCGGGCTCTCTGCTCGGCGGGAACCTACTTCTCCCTCTCCCACTCCCCCTGCTTGTGCTCCCTCACTTGCGGTCTTTCTCTGTCAACTAAATAAATAAAATCTTTTTTAAAAAAATCACATTTTTAATAACCAGAGTTTTTCTATTTTTTCTGAGGACACAAACGAGGATTTTCAGCGTCAGACTTGCCGTGTGCAGGGGCGATCACTGTTCTGTTTTTCTTGCTCTTTGAACACTAAACTTCAAAACTGTCACAAATGGGCTTGTTGGTTTTGCCACGTTCTCTGCTTTTAGTGACATGAACTCTCGTGTCTTGTCTCTAAGAGCGCGTCGTTCATGCCACACGGAAGTGTCCCTGCACGCAGAGGCCTCCCAGACCCGCACGCGTCTGGAGGCCACTCGGACGCTGCGCCGGGCCCCACACATGTCCCTCAAGCGCCTCGGGCAGCACAGGCCCGCTGGCCGCAGCTCAGTGCTCTCCGCCCTCTTGCAGGCCATCATCTGCGCCATCGCGGCGGTGGACGCTGTGGATTACAAGACGGCTGAGGAGAAGTACCTCAGAGGACCGTCCCTCAGCTACCGGTAGGCTGCTCGGGGCACCGCTGCCAGACCAGCGGCAATGTGTCCGGAAGGGCTCGTGTTCCCTCGTGCCGGGCGCCGGGGCTCGGGGACCCTCCGGCCGACATGCCGGTCCAGGTGCCCCAGCTGAACATGCGCGGAAGCCCTCGGCCAGGAGTTGCCACAGGGACCCAGGGAAGCCAGCGTTCAGGTGCGCTGTCCTCGGGCGCATCCCCGAGCTGCTCAGAGCAGGCGGAGCTGGACCCCAGCCCGGCCCTCGCCACGGCCTGCAGGCAGTCCTCTGGGGCTGCTCCCTGGGCGCCTGCTGGGCCTCAGCGAGTTTTGCAGGGGCTCCTGTTAGCATTCCGAGGTTTCTCCGTCCTGCCGAGGGCCATGGCCGTTTGAGAAAACACAGACCACACGGCCGCAGTCACCCCAGGCCGCTCTTAGCTGGTCGGAAGAATGCCGGGATCAAGATGTTTCTCTCCCGCCAGTGGGGTTAGGCGCCCTGGGATTTTTGGCCCCCAGAGCCCCTAATCCCGTCTCCGGGCTCGCTGCCAGGCCTCGCTGAGAGCAGGCTGAGGACTCAGCTGGAGTGACAGGCCAGGGCCTCTGTCCAGGGCCGACCGGGCCTACCACCACGGCTGCCTGGCACCAAAGGCCGCCCCCGGGATGCCACGCTCTTTCCCAGGGAGGGCCCTGCTGCGTGCCGTGGGCCGCAGCGCCAGTGGGTGGGGAGGCTGCCTGCAGGGCCGACCTGGAGGAACCTGTGTGTGCGGGAATGATGACCTGGACGAGTCGGGAACATGAGGACCCCGGGCTGCAGGGAGACTCGGTAGTCCGGCACAGGCCGTCGACTCCCAGATACAGGACAGTGTTCTTGGGGGAGCAGGGTCGGAGCCCACACACGCCCTCCGGCGCGGTGCTCTCCTCCTCCTCGTCCGAGGGACTGGCTGTAGTGCCTGTGAGGAGGACTGTCCATCTGCACGCCCTGCCACTGCCCTTGACCTGCTGTGGGCGTGCTGGGTGTGGCATGGAAGTGACGTTGGCCGAGCTGGTGATGGCAGAGGCTCCCTTCTCCAGATTCCGGGGACGTGGCCTCCAACCACGGGCGGTCAGCCACTCCTGCCCACAGCCGTCTGGCTCCTTCCCCCTTAGCTTGTGGTGATGAACGGGGGGTGCCCCCCAGGCCTCGTGTTCCCCCTGAGCCGCGCAGTCACGTGGACTTGCCCACTGTCAGAATCCGTGTGCTTTGTGGCTCTTGCCAGCCCTGGCCTGGGGGTGCCCCAAACACCTGTTAGTGTCATTCTTACCAGGGAGTTGACGAGGACCATTGGATAGTTCATACTCCTTAAAAAGTTCTTTTTTTTTTTTTTTTATGATTTTATTTTTTTGACAGAGACACAGAGAGAGAGGGAGCACAACAGGGGGAGTGGGAAAAGGAGAAGCAGGCTTCCCGCTGAGCAGGAAGCCCGACACGGGTCAATCCCAGGACCCCCGGGATCATGACCTGAGCTGAAGGCAGATGCCTAACGATGGAGCCACCCAGGCGCCTCTAAAAAATTCTTTTTTTAATTGTTAAATGCACATGATGTAAAATGTTCCATCACAACCATTTCCAAGTGCACAGCTCAGCGGCGTGAAGCACCTGCCGTCATGCAAGCACCCCCACCCTCTGTCTCCAGAACTTTTCATCGCCCCGGACTTGAGACTCTGTCCCCCTGAAGCGTGGACTCATCTGTTTCATATTCTGAGACAAGGTAAATTATTAAAATGAGATTCTCTCCTTTTATTTTTTGAAGGGAAAAAGAAATATTTGATAATCAGCTCCTAGAAGAAAGGAGTCAGCGGTGCTGACGCCGGAGGGGCCGCCGCGGGTCCCGTGGCCGGGTCGCGAGCGGAATCTGCAGGACCAGGGCCGGGCTGTGCTCACTTCTCATCTGTGGGTGTGCTTTTCCTGGCTTTCTTGAAAGGTAGAGTTTCTGAAAGGTGTTTGGAACAAAAATGTTTTATTTTACTGGATGCCAGTACTTCTGACTGTATTGTTCAACGTGAGGTGCACATCTGTTTTTTTTATGTTAAAAAGCACTGTATCCAATATTAAACAGGAGTTTTAAGAAAGAGCCTGATGTGAATGATTCCTTCAGAACATGTGCACGTTTCCGAGTTTCCCTCTTCTCGAGGCACGCCCCGGTTCCCTGTGCCGGAGAACATGGGTGGCGGGACTCGGCGGCCACTCCCCCCCCCCCCCAGTCCCGTGTGGGCACTGAGCGCTGCCCCGTCCACACAGATTTTCCCGTGTGGCCGCCTCTGGCCCAGCTCTCCCAGCCAGGCCCTGGCATCTGTGTCCCAAGGCCTGGGACCTCCTGAGTGCAACAGTCACGGTCCCTGTGTGTGTGGTCGGGGTCACGGTGCGGGGACGGGAGGGTCTGTGCTGACGGCTCCTGCAGAAGCAAGACCTTTGTCTGGAGGCCAGGCTCACGTTCCTGCCCAGGCCCCGAAAAGGGGGCAGCTGGTAGGCCACCCCCGTGCCCGAGGATCCCCAGCCCAGGCCCTGGCCTGCAGAGACCTGCGTGGCCTGTCCTCACACAGTCACAGAAATTCTGTGGCCCGTCACTCAGATGAACTCTATTCGAAGCTGCTGGGAGACGACATAGCACACGGTGGGGGGTTTCATCGGGAGACCCCCGATGGCGACAGCACCCCAGCTGGTGATGGGTTGCTGTGTCTGAACGTGGCAGACTCCCCCCTCCTCTCCGCCCCCCAGGGCCCCTCTCCCCACAGCAGCCACTTACAGCAGGGGCTCGGAGGGCGAACCTGTGGGGGGGCACAGGTGTGCTTGGCCCGAGAAGGCGCCCTCTGAGCAGGCAGGCCTCGCAGAGAACCCCAGGCCAGCTGCGCAGGGGGAGAGGCTGCAGCTCCAGAACCCTCCCAGGTGTGGCAGGGAAGCCTGGCCTGGGAGGGCGGGGCTGGGGGGCACGTGTCCTCCAGGGTCCCTGGGCCACCCTACCCCAAGCTGGGGGGGAAGAACTACAGAAGCTGGATGGTTCCTATCTACCACGGAGCCGGAAGCCAGGGGCTTGGTCGCTCCCTCCGCTGGAGCAGCCCACCATTGTCTCCAAAGTGGGCCTCGCCCCTTTCTGGGAGAGCCTGGTGGCTCTGTCCCTGTCCTCTGCGCTGTGCTCCTGGACCCGGGGCTCCATGGTGGTGGTGGCTGGTGGCTGTCGTGGGCCGTCGCCGCAGGTGCAGTCTGCCCCTGGGGCCCCCCCGCGTTAAATGCCTCCCGCAGCCCTGTTGGGGTGCTGGTCCTAAGGCTGCTGGGGCAGGGGTGGGGGGCGCAGGCCTGGCGGCCGGTGGCCTAATGGGGGCCCCTGGAGAAGCAGGCACAGCTGGGACGGACCTCCCGCAGGCAGCCAACGCCTGGCCCCTGGCTCCTCCTCCGTCTCCCACTCTCAGGCCAAGTCATTCTCCAGCGGCCTTCCCAGGAGCTGCGGGGGCCGAGCGTCCTGCACCGTGTTGCTCAGTGCGGGGAGCCCCCCTCACCACAAGCCGGGGTGCGCTTGCCTCCTTCCCCTGCCTGCACCTCTGCGCTCACTCGCTGGCCTCTGTGTGGCCCCCCTGCCCACCCCTTCTCTGAACTGCTTCCCATCCGGACCCCAAGGCCCTGCAGAAGCTCCTGCTCAAGTCGGCTTTGCTTTTTCTCACCGTGGCCAGCGCCGCACACCCGGGCCACTCCCGCTTCCTCAGACGGGAATTGTCATTGCACGTACCTTGGCCCTTCTTCAAGTCTATGTTTTATCTAAAAACTGATTTTTAGGGGCGCCAGGGTGGCTCAGTGGGTTAAAACCTCTGCCTTCAGCTCAGGTCATGATCTCAGGGTCCTGGGATGGAGCCCCGCATCGGGCTCTCTGCTCAGTGCGGAGCCTGCTTCTCCCTCTCTCTCTGCCTCTCTCTCTGTCTACTTGGGATCTCTGTCTGTCAAATAAATAAATAAAATCTTAAAAAAAATAAATAAAAAATAAAAACCGATTTTTAAAAAGTCACCGGGGTGTGGTGGGGTGGGGGGGTGCCTGGCTGGCTCAGCTGGTGGAGCGTTTGACTCTTGATCTTGGGGTTGTAATTTAGATCCCGGTGTTGGGCACAGAATTACTTAAAATCTTTAGGGGCGCCTGGGGGGCTCAGTGGGTTAAAGCCTCTGCCTTCCGCTCAGGTCATGATCCCAGGGTCCTGGGATCGAGCCCCGCATCGGGCTCTCTGCTCAGTGCGGAGCCTGCTTCTCCCTCTCTCTCTGCCTCTCTCTCTGTCTACTTGGGATCTCTGTCAAATAAATAAAGTCTTTAAAAAAAAAAAGAAAGAAAGAAAAGAGCAACTGGAGAGAAAAAAAAAAGTAAGATCTTTAAAGAAAAAAAACAACTAATTCACAGGATGCGTGGGTTACTCAGTTGGGCGTCTGCCTTCGGCTCAGGTCATGATCTTGGGGTCCGGGGATGGAGTCCCCACTCAGGCTCCCTGCTCAGTGTGCAGTCTGCTTCTCCCTCTGTGCCCCCCACCCCTGCTCATGCCCACACATGAGTGCTCTCTCTCTCTCAAATAAAATCTTTAAAAAAACTATTCACTACAGGGTAAGAATCCGAAACCTCAGGGAGGCACAGTGGCACAAGAAATAGTCTGTCCCCTTGCATCCCTGTCCCTGATTCAGGGCCCCTACTGCCCATATTCCCTGCGCCTGGCCCCTGGTGTGTGCTGTCCCTTTTCGGGTCTCTGCTCCCTTCCCCAGACCCTCCTCTGCCTGCTCAGCCAGCTCACTCCCCAGCAGGCCTCCCGTGTCGGGGCTCTCCCCGCAAGCCTGGCTCCGACCTCCCTGTCCTCCTCAGCGCCTCCGTCAAGCAGCCTTGACCACGCCCACGGCCCCTAGCAGCTGGAAAAGGCTGTGCCTTGGCTCCTGTGGGATTGGCAATTCACTGAGCAGCTCGGCTGGGTGACTCTCAGGTCTCTTGAGGCAGCGGTCAGACGTCCCCAGGGCTGTGTCATCGGGAAGTTCAGCTGGGGCTGGGGGCTCAGTCCCCAGGGCTCCTCCCTCACGGGGCAAGGATGTTGTAGGAAAACAAAACTTGCAGAAAGCTCGGACTTCAGTAACATGCACTGTGGTTCATGAATTGCAGCAAATGTGTCTGGCGGTGTCAGCGGCTAACAATGGGGAACAGCGGCTAACAACAGGAACCCCACTCCGTGGGCAACTTTTCTGTGACTCAAAGGAGCCTAAAATGCAAAGTTTATGTAAGTTGGGAAGTCCAGCTCCATGGGCTAGCTGGGCGCAGGAAGGAGAGGGTCGGAGGTCCCTCACCTCCCACCTGGGACTTGGAGCTCCCCGGCAAGCGAGACCAGGTGGGCTGTTCAGGGGTTCTCGGGCCTGTAAAGCTCCTGCCAGGAGGCCTGCCTGCCACTGGCCTGCGGGAGCCTCAGTTTCCCCCAAGTGTAAAATCCAGTTGGATGGCAAGAATTTCACCGGTTTGGGTGTTCGCAACGAGAAGCGCCTTAAGGAGTATTGGGAATTGGAGTGGAGTCCACGTTGGGGCTGGAATCAAGGTCTTGAGGGCGGAGACAGGGATATGGGGGCCCTGTTCCGTTCCCGCGTGGGCCAGGGCCAGCAGCCCTGCCCCTCATCTGCAGAGTGGCTTACATTCTGGGGAAGGAAAGGCAGGAGCCGCGGCGCCAAAACAGTTGCCGAAACCCGGGATCGAACCAGGGACCTTTAGATCTTCAGTCTAACGCTCTCCCAACTGAGCTATTTCGGCTGAGCGGCAGGGGCCGCCGGGGCTCGGAGTCCGGCTCGCGCCGCGCCGCCCGCGCGCCGCCGCCCGCGCGCCGCCGCCGCCCGCGCGCAGCCTCCCGGGAGCGCGCGCCTCATAGACGCCCAGGGGGCGGCGGGCGGCAACGCCGTCTCTGTGGCGCAATCGGTTAGCGCGTTCGGCTGTTAACCGAAAGGTTGGTGGTTCGAGCCCACCCAGGGACGCAGTCTTCGCCTTTTGTTCCCGACCGGAGGAGAAGGCGAGCGACCGACCCGCTTTTGCCACGACGCCCCCCCGCGCCCCCGCCGGGCCCGCGCGTCCCGGGTGGGCTTTCGGGGCGCGCGGCGGGGGGCCGTCCGCGGAGGCGGAACGTCCTGGCGCCGGGGCCCGGCTTCCTCGCAGCAGCCGAGCCGCTTTGGCAGGCGGCCCCAGGGACCCGGAGCGCCGGCGCGGACGGACCGCAGAGGTTGTTTGAAGGCCGCGGCGGACATGGCGGCGCTGGCGGGTGAGCGGGTCGGGGCTGCGGCGACCGCGCGCTCGGGAGCTGGGGGACCTGCGGCCTGCACGGGCACAGGGGCCGGGCTTGCGCGGCCGGCGGTGGTGCGCGTCCCGGGGGCGCGATCCCGCGGGCCCCGAGGGAACGGCGGTGCCCGCGCCGCGAGCGCATCCCCGGCCCTGAGTCTGCGCCCGAGGCCGCCGGGGCCCCGGAACGTCGCTGGGCGGCTCGGTCGTCAGGCCCAGCCGGAGGACCCCGCGGACCCCGGGGAGGCCCCGGCGTCATGGGAGAGAGCCAGGCGCCCCACAACACAGATGGGGGTACAACAGGTGCCCTGATCGACCCCGGGGGACGGTAGGGCCTGAAACCCGCCCGTTAGGAAGGGCCGGCGTGTCTCCGCCTGGGGCAGGGAGCTCCAGGCGGAGGGACCGGCTAGTGCAAAGGCCCTTAGGCAGGAGCGACACTGACGTGCGGAGGAAAGGGAGGCTGGCCCGGGTGTGAGGTGGCCTTTTTTTCCGGGCGGGGGAGGGTCACTGTGTGGGTCCCATTCGGAAAGACCCCTCTTTACCGAGCGCGTGCTACGTGGAATTTAGATAGCCCAAGGGTAAGAGGAAGGGCGTGCCGGCGTGGGGCTCCTGTGCAACCTCCTGGAGGCCGCAGGTGTTTGCTGCTGCCTCCCCCTCACTGCCTGCACCGCGTGGTTCTCTCCGCAGCTCCCCGCCTGCTCCGCCCGATCCTGGCTCTGCGGTGAGTTTCTGCGTCTTCCCAAGCCACAAGGCCCTGCCAGGGCGGCTTTGGTGGGGGTGGGAGTGGGGCTGGGAGGGCCCTCCAGCAGCATCAGGCGGCCAGGGAGGCCGGTGGTGCCCACCTCCTGAAGGTCACGTGGTGAGGCAGGCAGCAACAGGACGGCAGTCTCCTCCGGCACGTGGTGGTCAGGCCCCTCCTTGGGGACAGTCCAGGTGGTGGCAAAGCCTGCATTCACACCCACGTCTACTCACGGCGCACCTGTTACCTGTCGCAGGAAGGCCTTTGGTGCTTCTGCTCAGGTGGCAGCCTCCAGTAGACCTCCGCAGGTCAGGGAGGCAGGCAGTCCCGTGCCCTCTCTCTGTGGACAGAGCCCAGAAATGGAATCTCCGGCGCCCTGGGGCAGGGACATGGCAGATCTTGGGAGAGGCTCTCCTGATTGGGGGAGGTGGGAGGCTTCAAGGAGCATGTGGCTTTGGGCTGAATTTGCCTTGTTTCCATAAGACCGTTTTTCTAGGATAAACTTGTGTTCACTGTAAAATAAAGGGGAAAATGAGAGACCTAGGAAATGAAGAGCAGACCCCTTTTGGACAGGCTCAGCAGACTTTCCATGAAGGGCCAGATGGGCTCTGTGCAGACTGCTCCGCTCTGCCTTTGTGAAAACAGATCTGACAGGCAGAGATAGGTGGATGTGGTCGTGTGTCAATAAAACTTTATTGACAAAAACAGGCAGAGGCCAAATTTGGCCCCCTGGGAGAAGTGTCCCCATCCCTGCTCCAGCACAGTCTCTGTCACAGCGCATTGGGGCACCCCAGGCTCCTCTTCATGTGCACCCCCTTTCCCTGCAGCTCCGGTGTGGGCTTGGCTATGCAGGTGCGTGGTGTCCATTCGAGTGTGGCAGCTGACAGCCCCAGCAGGTAAGGCCAGGCTTCCTGGGACCCTGCACACACTAAAGCCCTCGCAGCAGCCCTGGGTGACACCAGAGCCCTCCCTCCACCATCAGGGTGAGGCAGCATGGATCCCTGCCCTCGGAGCCCTGCCCAGCCCCCTCCTGCACATCCGAGACAATGGCTGTGCGACCCCAGACCAGCAGGGCCCTTGATAGTGCATCAGCAGAGCTCAGGGACACCAAGTTCCCCTGGGGACACAGGCCCACTGGGGCCACAGCCGGCAGCCATCATTCATGCTGTCATTCAGCACGTGCGTCCTGCCCTGGGCTGGAGTGCCCGACCCTGAGCGCCTGACCCTGGCGGCCCAGCTCCTGCTGGAGCTGCCCCAGACCAGGCTGTGGTGCTGGCTTGATGCTGCCCTGGGAGAGGCTGCTCCAGGCCCGACCAAGGTGTGGGGTTGTTGTGGTGCCTGCCTAATGTCCACCCCCCCTGCCATGTGTTCCTATCCAGCACCCAGCCTGCTGCATCCACGGCTGGAGCCGTGCTCCCCAAATCCACCGCCCTTCCCAGCAGCCGGGGCGAGTATGTGGTGGCCAAGCTGGATGACCTCGTCAACTGGGCCCGCCGGGTGAGCCCCAACCCCCCTTGCCCCCCGGCCTCCCGCCGCCTGCTCTCACATGCTCCCACGTGCACACTGCGCCTGTCCTCTGCGGGCCCTGCTGTCCCCTTTGTGCCCCTGCCCCGATCTGGTCTCTCGCTCCGCCCCAGGGAACGTGACCGCCTCCCTTCTGCGGATTTCCTGTTTCTGTTTCTTCTTCTCTCTTCTCTTTCAACATAGACATGATTTTAACTGCGAAACCAGAGTGTGTCTAGAACAGGGGTTCCTTCCTGGGAAAAACCTGAAAACAGCCCGCCCCCAGGCCCCCAGAACTCAGCCTGGACAGTCTGCGTGTTGTGTGCACATCTTTGTCTCCCCCTGACTCACAGGAGCGCCTCTTGCTCTGCTGGGGGTGCCCGGGGTCCGTTCCTGTGTGCGTGTGTCTCTGCGTCCTGCCAGGGTCTGTGGCTCCAGCACGGACGTGGCCGCTGCAGTGTCGTCCTAACTATGCACACCTGAGTGCTGTCCAGGTTGCCTTCTTGTGTAGCCCACCCCCGGGCGCCCGCGTTAACAGTAAGGCGGGCAGGACCCCGTGCAGGTCCCCGACGAGGCAGGGACGGCAGGGAAGGCTCAAGCAGAGAAGTACAGCAGGAGAGAGGCAGGCACCAAATGGATGGAGGAAGTGGTCGGAGGGCAGCCAAGGGCAGCCAGGAGGCCTTCCTGGAGGAATAGGCATTTGGAGTCCCTGAACCCTAGGAAGTGTTACAAATGAGTCAGTTGCAGGGGCTGAGCCCCAGGGTCTCGACTGCGACGTGCGGCTTTCCTGGCACTCAGAGCCACGCGAGCTATGCTGAAAGCACGGATCGAGGACATGCTGCGTCACTGCGTGAGCCACCTGGTTAGCACTCGTTTCACCGGGGCTCGAGTTCTTCTTTGGGAACGTGGCCGCCGGAGGGTGCTGGCCCACAGATGTAGCTTGTTTTCCCTTCCTGTTACCGCCCTGGGCCGGTGACCCTTCGGGGCCTGGCAGTGCCGTGGCGGCCGTGGGGAGGCCTGGTTGCCGGGCCCTGAGCTGGGGCGGGCGGGCGGCACCGTCCCCTGGCTGAGCACCCTGCCCCCGCAGAGCTCCCTGTGGCCCATGACCTTCGGCCTGGCCTGCTGCGCGGTGGAGATGATGCACATGGCCGCGCCGCGCTACGACATGGACCGCTTCGGCGTGGTCTTCCGCGCCAGCCCGCGCCAGTCCGACGTGATGATCGTGGCCGGCACGCTCACCAACAAGATGGCCCCTGCACTCCGCAAGGTAGGCCCGGCCCCGAGGCCCGCCGCCTGCGCCCCGGCCTTGAGCCGCAGCCAGACCCCGCCGTCTCTTCCAGGTGTACGACCAGATGCCCGAGCCTCGCTATGTCGTGTCCATGGGGAGGTGAGTGCCCGCCTCGCCACGGCACCCCTGCCTGTCTCCGCTCCCTCTGCCGCGGTCACCTCGGGACACCTCGTGGCCCCTCCCCAGGGCACCCCTCCTGCGCTGCTCGGGGTCGCCCCGTTCTGGCCCTGGCCATGCGGCACGGATGTAAATGGCGCTGCTCCATGGGCCGTCTGCGTGCCCCTTGCCCCGCTGCCTGCCGCCCTCCCCAGTCCCTTCTCCACACTGCCAGCAGCTCTTTCCTCACCTCACTGTTCTGGGAGGTAGAGCTGGGGCGGTGCAGTGCCCCTGTCCAAGTGCACAGTTCCGTGATGGGCCACGGATTCACGGGGCTGTCAGCTGTAGCCCCTAGTTCCAGAACATTCCATCATCCTCCAAGGAAACGTTCCCGTCAGTCATCCCCCCGACCCCTCTCCCGGACCCCAGCCCCCGCGAGCCCCCTCCCCATCCATGGAGGCGCCTCTTCTGGGCGTGTCACACATGTGCTCACACCCCGTGGGGCCTCCTGCGTCTGGTCCCCTCCCTGTGGCCGTGGGCTCGGGCTGTCCGTTTTCTTCAGTCTCCCTGGTCCCACAGAAGGCCTCGGGCGGCCGTTCCTCTCTTCAGGGACCGCGCGCCCCCATCCTGCCCATTCCTGGTTCCTGTTTGCACCTGGAGGCAGGTGGGGGGCAGGGCCAGCGGCCAGCATGCCACTCACCGTGCCACCCCTCCAGCTGTGCCAACGGAGGAGGTTATTATCACTACTCGTACTCTGTGGTGAGGGGCTGTGACCGCATCGTGCCCGTGGACATCTACGTCCCAGGTGAGCCCACCCCGTCCGTGTCACAGGGTCCCCACACCCCTGCGGAGGCTGCAGGCTCCCACCCTTCCCAGGCAAACAGGTGTAGGCCCAAGCAGAAGAGTGAAGCCCCAGCCGCCTCCTCCCTTGTCCCCTGAAGGTCTCCCCGACTGCGGAGACTTGGGTCTTATCCAGCCAGGGGCCCAGGCCAGTGCGGAAGGAAGCCTGAGTCTGAGCTGGGTGAGGGCGGCTCCTCGGCCGTCTGCAGACACACTTTGCGTGGTTCCACGTGACAGACACAAGCCCAGAGAGACACAGTTAGAAAACAGAATGGTTCCAGAGGTCAGGGCCGGGGCGCACGGGGTCTCGCTCTCATGAAGGAGGGCAGGGCTCCCTTGGAGCCCAGGTTGCCGGCCTGGCCGGATGGCACAGATGGAAACGCCTAATGCAGTCATGTGTGTCGGGAAAGCGAGGAGCGTCTGTGATCCGCGTCCCTGGAAAAGGATCGTGTGTCTGGTGAAGCCTGTGTCTGGCCGTGCTTGGGCCCGGGGCCTCTGCCCTCCTTGTGTCAGAGGTCGGGGTTCAGCTGGTGGTGCTCAGCCTGCAGACGGAGACCCTGTGTTCCTGGGTTCTCAGTGCCCCCACGGGAAGCCCGACCTGAGCCCCGGCGAGGCGAGTAGAGGACACTC
This sequence comes from Enhydra lutris kenyoni, assembly GCF_002288905.1. Lineage (NCBI taxonomy): Eukaryota > Metazoa > Chordata > Mammalia > Carnivora > Mustelidae > Enhydra > Enhydra lutris. The sequence goes on along the minus strand of NW_019154170.1, from coordinate 5,622,985 downwards.
GAGGCCCCGACTCCAGGCTGCCCGGGAAGGTTTAGGTCACGATGCTCTGGTGCCCTTTAGAGGAACAGTGGATGGTGGTGATTAGGGTTCTGGAGACATTTGCTGAGCGCCTTGGCCACTCCAGCCCCCAGGGCGTCCCCCACTGTGGGGGGCCGGGGCCCGTCTCGGGGGGTGGGCACGGGGGAATCCACCCTGCGGATAGAGGCCAGGCCCTGCCCAGCTGCCCCGTTGGCTGTGTGACCGAGGGCAGGTCTCCCCTCCGAGCCCGGCCCCCTCCACCAGGCAGGCTCTGGGGACAGCACTGCTGGATTCTGGGCCAAGGACCACCCGTGCCTGTGGTTGTCCTTCCGGGCTGCTCCCCCCTGGGGGGTGACCTGTCCCTCTGCTTCTGGTGCGGTGGTGGGGATGAGGGCCCCAGGGCTTTCCCTCCTGTGGGCCATGTGGGCCTCCCTGCCCGGCCTGGCTGTCCTGCCCCCTAGACTCCCCCATCCCTCCCTGCTTTCCAAGGGCGCACTACCACCAGGGGCTAGCGTGGCCCAGGGTCAGCGGGCTACCTGTGCTTGTCCCCCCAGAGGCCCCAGGCCAGGTCATCGGGCTAGCGGACAGGGCAGCTGGGCCCAGAATGGGCAGCCCAGTCGTCCTCACTGCACGTAGCTTGACTGCCAGGGTCAGGAACTCGAACCCCCAACCTGGACAGCACAGGCTAGAGGCGGTGCTGGAGACGGGGCCCCCGGCCCCCTCAGACCCCTCCCCGGACATGGCTCTGCTGCCCCCTTCTGGTCCCAGGGCCCATCTGGCCTCCAGCTGCTGTGCCCAGCCTCCCCTTCGACCATCCCCACGGAGGTGCACTTTGCCAAGCAGCAGGGATCCGTCACTGGCCCCGGCGTGGGGGATGGGCACAGTTCCAGGCATCCCGTCACCGGTTGGGGGAGGGCGCAGGGCGGGATCCGGCCACCCGCGGTGGGCAGGGAGACTGAGGCACGGCACCACCTGCAGGCTGCCCGCCCACGGCCGAGGCGCTGCTGTACGGCATCCTGCAGTTGCAGAGGAAGATCAAGCGGGAGAAGAAGCTGAGGATTTGGTACCGCAGGTAGCGCGGCCCCAGCTCCGGCCCTGCTCTGGGTCCCGCTCCGGCCCCCGCGGGCTCCGCCCCCCTCCGGCCAATAAACAGACAGAGCTCGGTGCGTCCCGCTCCCTGTGTGACAGGCGGCCGCGGGCGCGCTGGTAGTGGGAGAGGGGGGCGTTGTGCCAGGCAGGCCTAGTCCTGTGCACGGAGCCACTGAGGCCCTGCAGGAGGACGGTGGACAGGCCGAGAGCCTGCGGACACAAGAGCGCGTAGCCCTGGGGGCAGCGGCAGGCGCGCTTGGCGCCCGTGGAGGGGTGAGTTGAGGGTCCTGGGATTAAAGGTTTCGCTTTGTTGAAGGCCCTCTGCCTGACCTGACGGGGTGGGACCAGGGACTTGGTGGCTGCGTGGCCCTGACGCGTGCCACCTGCTCTCTGCTTCAGTGGCCGGTTGGGGGAGGGGCTGACGAGTGTCTGTCTGCTATGACCCAGTGGTCCTGTAGGTCTGTCGCGCGCACAGGGAACCTCACGTGCTGGGGGCAGAGAGGCCTCCCCCACCCCCATCTCCCCGGAGGTCGGTTCAACAGATGATGATGTTCTGTACGTGTCCTGTTTGGAGGAGCAGGAGAAGTCACCACAAGCACATGTTTGCGCCATCTTGCCAGTTGGGCAAGCCCAGGGCTGGCGTTTATTGGGTCCTTGAGGACACGTTCAGGGAAGCTTGTCCCACTGCTGGTGTGTCTGGACTCAAACCCAGGACCGAGAGCCCAGAGCCTGCACTTCTGGCTGTGAAGGCACTGAGTGGGGCCACTGGGACAGGACTGAAGCCCCCCCGCAGGCTGAGCCCGAGGCCCGGCAGGCTCAGTGCTTGCGGACCAGGGGTGCGATCATCTGCGGGAAGGCGTAGTAGCGGCACTCGTCCGGCGGGGCCAGCTCCACCAGCTCCACACCGATGTTCTCCCGCCTGAAGCCCGCCTCCAGCAAGGCGGGCACCTGCGTCTCCTGGTGGGGGTGGGGGTGGGGGTGTCACTCGCAGGGCCATGGGGCCCACTCTTCCCAGGACGGCAGTACAGTTTCCGAGGCCCCTGAGAGCCGGGCTCGCAGCCTGGCCGCTAGCCCACAGAAACAGGAGAGCCCATGGCTGCGAGGGCTCCCTCCAGGCGTCTAAGCTCAGGGAGCAATCCCCCACTGTGGGGCATCAGCAGGCTGGCAGGGACAGCCTGCCTAACCCTGTAAAGTCCTGGTGGCTGGAGGGGGGCAGAGTGAGGGGCAATGCCGGGGTGGGGAGCCTGGGCCGTATCCCTGTGTCCTGAAGGTGCTGGGGAGCCGCGGAAGGCCGCTGAGCTGAGACCTTACCTGACTTCTAAGTGGAGGCTCACAGTCCACCCAGGAGACCAGCCTCTGAGGCCAGGGACCCCACCCCCACCCCCCGCCCAGGTCACAGGCTGCTGCCTGGCTTGGGGCTGGGGCAGGGACCCCTCCCCCACCAGCGGAGCTCCCGGCGCACCTCAAACATGGCGGTGATGTCAGAGTACCGGGTCTTCATCAGCTCCCCCCAGGAGGTGAGGTTGCAGTAGGTCAGGAGGCCCCCAGGCTTCAGCAAACGAAAGGCATGGTCCTGGGCAGGGGACAGTGGTCAGGAGGGAGGTCGGGGGTGTGGACAGAAGCCACTTCCCTGGGGGCCTCCCACCTCCTGGCCGGTCAGACAAACAGGGAGAAGGTGTGAATGGCCCCACCCGCACTCGCCCCTGGGGTGACTGTCCCCCACGCAGGCCCTACCCTGATGAACTTGAACTGGTGTGTGTGCCAGGTCTCCTCGGAGAGTGGGTAGGTGTCATACAGGATCCCTACGCAGGCAGTGGGGGGCCAGAGCTCAGGGCTGGGCAGTGGCCCCGGCAAGGGTGTGTGCACAGAGGGCCTGGCTGTGCCCCAAGCTCTCGGCCCGCCGCCACCCCCGGGGACCTTGTCTCCAGCTGTTCTTCTGGCATCCGCCACGCACCCCCCCCAGGCGACACTGCCATGCATGTTCCTGACAAGGCCCGTCCTTGAGCCATGGAGCAGGGCTGGGGGTGGAAATTCGGGCAGCACCCCCCAGACCCCTCCCCCCTTACCATCAAAGTGGCCATCTGGCAGGGCAGGTGCCACGTCCTCCCACAGGCCTTTCAAGGGAACCACCTGGGGCCGGGGAGACAAAAAGAGAAGGTTGAGGGTCTCTGGTGTCCGGCCTCTCCCCACCTGCCATAAGGGAGAGGGCAGAGGAGTTCCCAGGGGAGAATGCCACTTCCTCCGTCCGCCGCAGGGACCCAGGCCCCCACGCCTTCCGGGGCAGGCAGGCGTGGGCACCTTGTGTGGCTGCCGTTGGGCCCAGTCCTGGAGCCGCTGGAAGACGCCGTCGTTGCACTCGATGATCCAGTGCTCCTCAATAGGGGCCTCCTGCACCTTGGAAGCTGCGATGGCCATGCCGAAGCCCACCTCCAGCACTCGGCCCCCTGGTCACACAAAGAGCCCCTTATCACTTGCCAGGCGGGGGCTGGGCAGCTGCCTGGAGGAGGGGGCACAAGGCCAGGAGGGCACAAGTGGGCCGGAGGTTTGGAACACAGTAGCTCTGAGCAGGAATGGCGTGGGCTGTGGCCAGGGGCCAGGGAGGTGTGGGCAGCCAAGTTTAGGCATGGCCCGGGGGGGGGGGGGGTGAGGGGGGTCAGACCCTGGACTTTGAGCCCCACTGGCCCTTATCTCTCCAGTTGGTTATTTTCTCTACCTCCTACCCTTGCTTGCTATGATAAGGGGGTGCGGGGTTTGAGGCCTCAAACCTGCAACAACTGGGGAGGAGATGGGTCCCCACTGGCCCAAAGACGGGCCAGGGGAACACCCCAACTACGCAGGGACGCTGGGTATGCTCATTCGCCAGGCAGAAGCACAGGTGCCAGAGGACCCATGCCCTGCCCCTGGGGACTCCTCAGACCTCCACCCGGGCACAGGGCCACCCCTGCAGCTGCTTCCCAGCCTCCGCTTACCCCCCACCAGCTATTCTTAGCATGGGCGGGGCTTCTGGGGACTCCGGGGCGGAACATTCCCCCAAGGTGCCTGGGCAGTGCCCCCGCCCGACCCGCCCGACCTCCACAGAGCCCCCCACCCCCACCTCACGCGGGGAACACGGGTGAGCTCCGGACGAGGAGGTCGTCGTCGTCGGTCCCATTCCCCCGACCCAGCCTGTCCCCGTCTGCGGGGTGGGGGCCCATCACCCCGGGATAGGAGGTTCCGGTACTTAGGAGGCGCCTGCTGTGTGCAAGCCCGTGCCCGCAGCACCCCCTTTACTTCCCCGTTGTCCCCCGCTAGCCTTATTTCGCGGGCGGGAAAACGGGGCACCGAGGGGCTCGAATGCACCTCAGCGGGAGAGCAGGTTGGACCCCGGATCTGGGCGGCCTTCGGCCTCAGTTTACCCCTGCGCGCCCGGCTACCTTTGGAGGTGGCGGCAGCCGCCAGCGCGTGCATGTAGGGGGTCTCCCAGCGCTCCATCACCGGCTTGCCAAGGATCTGCAGCTGCGTGTCCGCCGCGTCGTAGGCCGCGGGCGCCGCCTGCCACGCGGGGCTGCAGTTCTCGCCGGGGGCGAAGATGGGGGGCGCGGCGGGGACGCTCATGCTTGCGGCGGGGCGCGCAGCCGGACTCGGCTCGGGACGCGCGGGCCTGGTCGCGGCGAGGCCTTGTGGGGCGGGGCCGCAGGCGGGGGTGGGGCCGCAGGCGGGGGCGGGGCCGCAGGAGGGGGCGGGGCCGGGCGCCGCCTGGGCCGGGCGCCGCCTGCGCTGTGCACCCACGGGCCTGCGGCGGCCACCGCGCTTAAGGCACCCTGGGCCCGCTCCGTAAACAGGCGGCGCACTCGCTAAATGTCGCGGAGTTGAAGCGATGGCCCGGAACGCCCTGCCTGAGACAGAAGGCCGCTCGGACCGGTTAGCCGTGCCTGTGTAACAGGTTACCCCGGACGTGGCCGCTTCCAGCGGCGCCCGTTTATCATCCCTTAGCTGGATCCCCTGTCCCTCACCCTGTCGGAATGCTGCGGGCAGGGGCCAGCCAGTTGTGGGGGCGCCCCCGAGGCCGCCTCTAGGGAAGGGCCCGCTTCCGAGCCCGGGCACTGGCTGTGGGTAGCGGGAGGGCCTCAGTCCACGGCTGCGTGGGCCTCCGAAGGCTGGCGACCTGCTTCATCAGAGCAGCAGGAGAATCTGCAACATCAGAACTGTCCGGAGTCTAATCACAGAAGTGACCCCGTCCCCCTGGCCAGGCACAGGAGGGTAGGGATCACACAGGCCCGGGTAGAGCAGGAAGCCGGGGTCGCTGGGGAACTCTCAGAGGCTGCTGCCCAAACAGAGCCTGAGCGAAAGCAGGGAGGGGGCGGTCAGCTCAGAGCCTCCCTTGTGGTTTCATTGTCCCCTGAGATAAGGGACCTCCCGATGGTCATCTCCATGCAACTTGGACTCCATCCCAAAAAGCAGCGACGGCACATTACGGTCTGGCTGGCAACTTAGTCAAATGGTTTCTGTTCCAGCTTCATCTTCCTCTCCTCTCAGATGGGCCACACTCGTTCCTGCTCATGTTGGCAAGGGAACGACACGAGGTCACTCCTTGTGTCCACTCCTTGTGAGAGACCCTAGTGTGTGCTGCGACTGTCTGCACTTCACAGCCTGGAGTCCGAGACGGTGAGTGATGCCATGACGGGCCACAGCAAGATCAGGCAGAGAGGATGCAAGGTGGGATGCGTCCGAACCAGTCTTACCAGATTACGTAGACCCGTGTCACACATATACACACGTAACACGTACTCCTGATCACAAAGGGGACTCGTTTGGTCAGAGCGCTCTCATGTTACAGAGTTGCCATCAGCCTGCAGAGCCCATACCCCTGGTGTCCTTTTGGTACGGCTTAGGATGGTTTTTACATTTTTAAATAGCTGGGGGGGGGGCCCAAAAGACTATTTTACAACACATGTAAGTTACATGACATTCACCTTTGTGCATGGGCAAATAAAGTTGTATCGGCACGGAGCCAGCTCCGCTCGTTACCATCAGCACGCTGGTGTTTTTTTTTCTGGCTGTAACGGTCCAGGTGAGTCATGGCCGTGAAACCTCACGCCCAATGAAACCAAAAATATTTACTACTTTGCTCTGTACAGAAAAAGTGTGCCAGCCCTGCTGTGCAGCAATGGGTCGTGGGAAGTGACATTCATTCATTCATCAGACGCATGAAGAGTACCTTAATTTGGGGGTTCCATCCCGACTCCCCTGGAGCTCAGAGCCTACTTGCGGGGGGAATGAACAAGAATAAGTGATAAGTGGGGCACCTGGCTGGCTGCATCTGTGGAGTGTGCGGCTCTAGGTTTCAGGGTCGTGAGTTCAAGCCCCACGCTGGGCGTGGTGCCTACTTAAAAAAAATTAAAAATTAAAAAAAATAAAACAGTAAGTGAATGAGATAATTACAAGCCACATGGCAACCATGACAGAACACAGTCCTGTGTTCCTGTCCAGCGCCTCTCTGCTTTACCCGCCAATATCCATGTTACCATATGTATGTGTATGTATGTAGTATACAAAATTGTAACTTTTGATTTTTTTTTTTAAGATTTATTTGACAGACAGAGATCACAAGTAGGCAGAGACGTGGTGAGGTGGGGGAAGCGGGCTCCCTGCTGAGCAGAGAGCCTGATGTGGGGCTCGATCCCAGGACCCTGAGGTCATGACCTGAGCCTAAGGCAGAGGCTTAACCCACTGAGCCATCCAGGCGCCCCCCTCTTCTTATTTCAAAGATAAAACTTTTCTATTAAGAGGGATAGGGCAGATATCTGTACATTGTGTTCACAGTGGCCAGAAGGTGGAAACCACCCAATGTCCGTCAGTAGATGGAGGATAAACACAATCTGTCCGTCCATCCACACACTGAAATATCATTCAGCCCAAGAAAGGAAGCGACCCTGTCTCCTGCCACGACGCGGAAGGACCCGATGACACGGGGCTCAGCGAGAGAAGCCAGACCCAGAAGGACCCATCCTGCAGGTCCCCACTCCCAGGAGGGCCCCAGAGGAGTCCCATCCACACAGAGAGGAGAGGGTGGGAGCAGGGGCTGGGGCAGGGGTGGGGAGTCCGTGCTTCGTGGGGACAGAGTCTCTGTGTGGGGGGATGGACAGTTCTGGAGACAGAGGGCGGGGGTGTGAGTGTACTTCCCGCTGCTGAGTGGTGCACTTAGAGATGGTTACGATTTTGAATTTTATGTTTATTGTCCAACATTTGAAAAGAGACCAAAGCTATATCTCGTGGATTGGGTATGCGTGTGTCCATGTTAGAAGTAAACTCAGAAGTGTCCACATACCTGTTATTGTCACAGCATTCGCTCTGGGGCAGGAGGTAGGAAACGAGTCAGGAAGGAGGGAAAAACTGGCTAGTTTATCTTTTTTAAAAGATATGGAGTAGGGGCGCCTGGGGGGCTCAGTTGGTTAAGCCACTGTCTGCCGCTCAGGTCATGGTCCTGGAGTCCTGGGATCAAGTCCGGCATCGGGCTCCCTGCTTGGCTGGGAGTCTGCTTCTCCCTCTGGCCTTCTCCCCACTCATGCTCTCTCACTCTCTCTCCCTCAAATAAATAAATGAAATTTTAAAAAAAAGATACAGAGTAAACATACAAAGCCCTAACAGGTTTGCCCCCGTGGCAGGTGCAGGACTCCGCTCCTCCACGCGGCACCCCGCCTCCACTGTCAGCGTACCTTCTAAGCAGATTGTACGCCCATCGCATCGCAGGGCTTGAACTCATGACCCCGACATCAAGAATCGCATGATCTACTGACTGGGCTAGCCAGGCACCCCAGCGTCCGTCTTTTCAAAAATATATTATTTTGAACAGTTTGTGTCTGGCTTCCATCACTTGCCCACATCCTGTGTATTTCACCCGGGCCCTCTGTGGTTTACTTGCGCAGATGCCCGTGGATGGACGTGTGGGTTCCGTCCCATTTCTGGCTCCTCTAATAGCTGTGAGCATCCTGGGACATCTCTGTGCTCAGTGGGGCCAGCATTTGGGGGATGCATTCCTGGAAGTGGGGCTGAGCTCCCTCCTGCTTGCTCCCCCCATCGGGGACATGCAGCTAAGCCTGGCCCAGCGCTTTCTTCTCCGCACGCCTGGGGCATGTCCTTCCAGCGCCACGGGCCCCCGTGGGGCACCAGTGCCTGCCACCCGTCCGGACTCCTCCGACCTGCAGAGCGCCGGAGCCGTGCACGAGGGCGGTTCCCGGGGCGCGGACGGACCGCATGCCCGCCGCGACCCGCCCCGGACCGCTCGCTGCCCACCCGCCCTGCGGAGGGGCCTAAGGAGGTCCTGCGCCCCGGCGACCGCTCTAAGTGACACGAGGCCCGCGTGCTCGGCAAACTCTAAGTGCCCAGCGGCTCGCGCCGCCCGCCTGAGACCCGGCCCCTCCGCCGCTTCAGGCTGACCCTGAGAAGTACATGCACTTGCCGCCGGCGGAGAGCGACGCAGCCGCGCGGCGCCGCCAGACTGCAGGGCACCGGTCCCGGCGGGCTGCTCCGGGCTGCGGGGCCGTCTGCAGCGGGGCCCCCAGCCCCGCATCTCGGGGGACGGGGGCAGGCGGCGGGGACGCCTCTCCGGCCGCCGCCGCCCTCTCGTCCCGTCAGACGGGCTCCGCGGTCGCGGCCGAGACGCCGACCGGGAAAGGGGTACCGCCGCCTCGCGTCACCCCGCAGTGGGCGTGGCCTCTGCCCGCCGTTGACCCCGCGTGCCACTTCCGACCCGAGCGCAAACAAGGAAGCCCAGCCGCGCCTGCGCCCCGCGGTGCCTGGCTCGGAGGGCCCGCGCGCGCATGCACGCACGCCGTTCGGCGGCGCGCTCCCCTCCGCCGGGAGGGGCCGGCGCGCGGGACTCCACTTCCCAGCGTGCTCCGCGGCGACGCCCTTCGCCGTGCAGGAGCCCGGCCTCCCAGCGGCGGCACTGCACGCAGGCGCGCACGCAGGCACGCACTCCGGCGGGCGCACCCCTGGCCCCGCCCCCGGAGGCCCCGTGCGGGAGCGCGCCCGGGCGTGCGCAGGGCGGCGGCGCGGGCGCGGGGGCGCGCGGTGACCGTTGGCGCTGAGGGGAGGAGGCAGCGCGGCCGCCGCCGTTGCGCAGATCCGGGCCGCGGCTGTGGGGAGGGCGCCGGGGCCGGTGACCTTCCGGAGGCGGGAGCGAGCCAGGGGGCCCGGGACGCCGAGCGCCGCCGCCATGAACAACTCGGGCGCCGACGAGATCGGGTGAGGACGCGCCGGCCTGCGCCGCCGCCGCCCAGACGCCGCCCCGGCCCCCGTCAAGGTCACGCCGGCGGGCCGCGCTGGGGCCGACGGCCTGGGGGGCCGGGGACCACCGCCGGGGCCGGGGGGCGGCGAGCGGGAGGGAGCCCGGGAGTCCGGCGTCCCGCCGCTTCCTGGCCGGGGCGGCTCTGGGAGGGCCGGGGGGGGGCAGCCGACCCGGGTGCCGGACTATGGGGGGGGGCGGTCAGGGCGTCCCCGTCGCCGCCGCACCCGGCTCCCCCGTCGGGGCAGCGGGGAGCCTGGAGTCCCGGGCCGTGTTGTCCGCCCCCGCGCCGGGTTTGTGGCGGGGGAACCTCGAGCGGAGCCTGGGAGGGTCCGGGGGGACCGCCGCCGCCTCCTGCGCGAGGAGGACCGGGAAAGGGAGCCGGGGGGGCTCTGGGACGCCGTGTGCCCCTCGGCGAGTGGACTTCCCGCGGGGGGGGGGTACTAGAACGGCAGGCAGGGGTCGTGGGGCGCCCCGGCCGCCTGGGTGCCGGGCTTCACCGGGGCCCCCGGGACTCCCCCCAGCCCGCGCACCAACTTGGCGGGGCGGCGCACGTGGCGGTCCCGGCCTCGGCCCTGCCGGCTGTGCCGCCGCGCAACTTCTTCCCCGCGGGCGGCGGCTCGCCCCGAGGCCGCTCTGAGCCCCTCCCGGGGTGCGAAGAACAAGGAAGGTGCGCGGACCCGGAGCCAGGGCCACCGTCACGTGGGCCCGGCCCCCGGGCCGCAGCCTAGCGCTGGGCGCCCCGACCATCTGCCCGGGGTCTGCAGCTGGAGCCCCTTCCGGCTCGGCGCCCGCCGGCCCCTAGCAGGCGTTTTGGAAAGAAAGGGGGAAGGTACCTGCTGGGCGGACCTGGGCCCCTTGACCACAGCGGAGGTCTCGCTGCGTCCGCGCGGTTGGAGCTCGAGGTGTGAGCGGGGGGTCCTCCAGGGGCTCGGAAATCCGTTTCTGCCTTGGTTGAGGGGCGTGGTCAGGTTTTCTTTGCAGAGCGCGGCCCTGTGCCCCCGGCGGGGATTTATGATTCCGTTTTTCCGTGCAGTTTGGGGCTGGGGTTCTGTGGCCTTGTGTATGCTTCTCCGTGCGCTCAGGTGCTTGATGGCTCGTGGGGGATGACTGGCCTCCCAGGGCCCCCAGCTCCCGGTTACCCCTGTGCACATAAAATGCCTTCTGTGGGCTCCTCCTTCCCAAACCGCACACGGAGGGCACCCGGAGCAGGACCCCGAACTCCTAGCCTGGTTTGCTTTAAAGAGCGTGTCTGGAGACTGGGAGGCGGTGTTTTTGTGTTACGTGGTGAAAAGTCGCGGCACTTCTGACAGGAAACCAGGGTATAGGGAGAAAGGGCTCCAGAAGTGAGGCAGAGTCTGTCGGTGAGTTCGCCGGCCTGCTGCATCCTGGCGGCGCTGGCCTTCCAGAGCGCATCCATGTAGCGCCCAGGCTGGGGTCTTCCGGCGGCGTTGCACTGCCTTTCTCTCGGCAGGGAGAGCAGACGAAGCTCAGGAGGGAAGGGGGCCTGGAGACCCCCGAGGTGTGCTGCAGGGATCCAAGCCTGGGTCTGCAGAGGCAGCCTGAGGACGCCGTGGAGCTAGTAGTGGGTCCCGTACCCTGGCTGGCCACATTCCCCTCCCCAAGCTTGCACATCCGCCCGCATCGCTGGACCCCTAACGTCGTCAATGTCAGGTGTCCAGAAACTTTGAATTGCTTTGCGGGTAGAAATCTGTTGCTAAAAACTATTGACCAGTTTCTGTTTTGTACAGGATCCTTGTTTCTGGTCCGTTGATGTGGGAGTCCAGGGTCCACTTTGATCTCCGTGCTCTGCTTGGCTGTCCTCGGACAGTACGGTGACCTCGCTGGGCTCCGTTTCCTGTGAGCAGAACGGGGTTGCCGACTGTGGGCGGCTACCGCGTGGGAGCGAGTGTGGTGCTCAGATCCAGGTGATGGGAGGTGTTAGCGGGCCGTGACAGGTCTGAATGATCTCTGACGACATGCCCCTTCATCTCCGGTCCCCCTTGTTGGGTCTGTGGTCAGCCTCATCCGAGTGACTCCCGAGGGAGCGTTTCACAGGCGGGAAGGGCTGCTCCCCTCTCTCTAACAGGAGCCGCATGTGTGGGTGCAGGGGCAGTGCCTCAGGAAGCGTGTGGACGCGTGGGGTGCTGTCCAGTGGGGGATTGTCCTCCTGCGTTTGAGTCTTCCAGGGAAGAGCGTCACCGAGTCTGGGCTGTACCAAAGCCGTCTCAGCGGTCCCCGGGAAGTGTGGCGGGAGAGAGGAAGTTGGCTGAGACTGGTGGTTTTAGTTAGCGTTTCCATCGTTCCGATTGTCACAGATCAGCCAGAGCAGAGGGAGGGCTGGGTCTGGAGGGCAGAGAGCTGATAGGAGCAGCAGGGTCACGTGGGGCCCCATGTGGCAGATGTGTGACATGCTGATAACCTCCCTTGGGGCCAGAAACCAGGGGGGACAGGCACTCACCTTGCTGGGGCGGGGGGGAGGGCATTCTGTCTTCTTTCCTGTGCCATGATATTAGAAGGGCGACTTGGAAGGGTCTCTCAATTCCGGCTTAGGCTCTGGTGCCGGCACAAGCCCTATAGAGGTCCAGACCCCTGGTCTCTGGGGGGGGCCTCTTGCGGGTGTGTGCAGTGCCGTGGGGGAGGGGGCAGGGGGGTGGTTCCCGTTAGGACCGAGGCATCCTGTGCCACCTGCCTCCGGGGCCACTGGCGTGTGTTGAGATGCTGAGAGAGGTGTTATCGGGTGTGTGTGCTGCCAGTAAGGCAGGGCCAGCCGGACGCCATCGAGGGAAGAGTCCCGGGGGAAGGTGGGCTCCGTGGAGAGAAAGCAGCAGCACGCGTGTCCCTGTGAGAGCAGGTGCCGGGAGGTGGCGGGAACCCAGGGCTGCTGGAGCTGGAAACTCGGAAAGCTGGCAGCCTGCCCCCCCCCCCACGTTCCCAGCAGCCCAGCCGGCCCCGGCTGCCGTGCGAGTAGGGTGAGGCCAGAGGCCGGGGCCTGGAAGAGTGGGGACTGGGTAAATAAATGTCTGTTTTCTCTGAGTGCCCGGGAGGTGGAAGGGGTCCTGATGGTTGGGTTCAGAGAGGTCCTGACTGCGGAGGAGGTTGTCTTCTTGCCGTGGAGAGGGTGATGGAGACTTCCAGGGGTCAAAGGTAAAGATGCTGCTCTTCTGCAGTTTGGATAGTCCCCAGCAGTGCTGACATTCGGGGCGTCCCGGGAACTGTGGGGCTGAGCAGCATCCCCGAGGCCCGCCCGGTGCTAGGAGCACCCCCAGTTGTGCCCCCAGACACTCCCCAGTATCCTCTGACAGATGAGACACCTGTTTCGTCCCATCTGCTCTTTTCAGCTGGGTCCCCGGGGCGTCCCTGCTGCCTGCTCCCGGGCTTCAGGTTTGTGTGCTCTAGTGGGAATGAGTTTGGAGCCTGTAATGTTGACCGTGACGTTGGGAGGTGCTCTGGGTGACTACTTCTGTCTCCGGTGCTGGCCATGGGTCGAGCACTTTCACCGGGTGACGTGCCTCCTCTGCTGGCAGCCGCTCCTCCCTTGTTTGACTGAGGCTTTTGCCCAGTACCAGGGAGTGCTGCTGGGGGACACTGGTCCTGCCTGGGGGAGGGCAGGTGCAGGGCCTCACAGGGGGAGGCTGAGGGTGTCGGGAGTTTACGCCAGGCACCAGGGCGTCCTGGGGTTTTCTCTTGCAGGCGTCACTTGACTGGCCCCCCACAGTGGTCTGGGAGGGGGCGAGCTCCTTTGCCGGCAGGAGGGTAGGCTGAGCTGCTGCGGGCAGGGCCTGAGCCCCAGGACTTGGTGTCTGCTGCTGTGGGGTGGCTGCCGGGCCCGTGTTGTGTCCCTCGCTCCAGAGCTGCTGCCTTCCCTGGGCAGACAAGCATATACTTAGGGAGACCCGGTCCCGGGCGACCTCCCTGGAGGGGCAGGACTGTGCAGACTAGGCTCTGCGCTGCGCACGTCAGGCAGAAGAGCCGTAGGCGGAGCGGCCGCGCCCGGCCCAGGCTCTCGGCTTCTTGGCCTCCGGAGCCAAGCCGTGCCCTGCCGCTGCCTCCCAGGCAAGGTGGCGCTTTCTGAAGCCTGCCTGCCCCCTGGGAGGGGGCGGAGCCGCAGTGGCTGGCTGGGGCCAGGGAGGCCGCTGAAGGTCTGCTTCCTGGCCTGAGCACCATGGGGCTGCCCTGAGGTGCGCGGAGCGGGAGCGGCACCGTCCTCCACGGGGGTTTCCAGCCTGGCGGGTGGGGGGCCGGTGGGTTAAGCAGAGCTGGTGCCACCAAGCGCTTGTGCAGAGCCCCTTCCAAGAGGGGTCACCAGCACCTCCTGTCGGCGCGGGCCCTGGGAGCCACCTCTCCCGGGCCCTCCTGGTAGTAGCATTGCCCATTGCCTGACTCTGGGTCACCTGGCGGGGCCTGATGGAGCCAGGAGGTCCCCGTGGTGGTTTGTGGGGTTTGGGAACTGTGGGGGGGCCCGTGACTCTCAGCTTCAGCTGAGTAGTGACTGTTGTACCCTCAAGAGCAGGGAAGGGCTGGGGTGGGATGCCTGTGGTCAGCTGGGCCCTTAGTCCGCAGAGTCCTGTCCAGGCCTGAGATGTGCGCGGCGTACCGCGGGTCCGTCTGGGCCGCTGCAGGGCTGCTGGCTGGCTGTGCATTCCCCCGCCCTGTGCCAGGCTTGCCCACGCGTCTGCAGTGACTGCCCGCGGTTTTGCTGCCTGGGTCGCGACGGAGCTGCTTCCAGATAGTCCTGCCGGAGGCCCTGTAGTCTCTGGGGCTCAGAGTTGGGGCTCCGTGCTGGGGCTCAGAGGTGGCCTCCCAGGACCCCGGGAACCTTGTGGCTCCTGCGCGTTCCCCTGGGGGAAGTCCGCCCTTGGAGGGGGAGCAGAGGAGCTGGGAACAGGAACAGCAGCTAGTCGGGTGCCGCCTGGAGGCTTGGGGTGCTCGCTGTCCCCGACAGACGGGGGAGCCGCTGTGAAGGTGCCCCGAGTGTGCAGCTCAGAGAGCCCAGGGCCAGGGCCAGGGCGAGCCTGCTGTTCCTCGGTCGTGAAGATCTCTCCTAGCCGAGGACTTTCCGTAACTTCAGACTTGTGGGACGGAGCGAAATAGTGATCGGAGAAGCCAGGTTCTCTTTCCCCGCCAGCTCAGCGCTGCGGTCCCCCTGCGGCAGGTGCCCCTCCCATGCGGTGGGTGCCACTCGTGGGATGTAGCAGGGAGTGACGGGAGCCCCGGGAGCCTTCATGCGGACGCTTGGGTGTGTGCTCTCTTCTGAGACCTGGAGCCTTCTCTGAAGTCCGTGCAGCACGACGGACAAACGAGGGCGCAGGGCTGCCGGCTTCTCACTGCCAGTCCGTGGGGCAGAGTTCGGTGGTGTGTCTGGTCTTTTCTCCTTGGTGCCAGATTTTGGCATTTCCGTGAGGGGTGGAACCTGGACTGGCCCGACGAGTTCCTTCGTCCGTAGGTGGGCGGGGCTGGAGGACTGGGTTGCTTGGGAGGGTGCCTGCGTGCGGCCTTCTGTTTGGTGGGGGGCAGGCTAGATGGGCGCTGGTGTTTGTCTCAGTGAATCAGGTTTCGGTGCTTGAGAAGGCTGGGGGTGTCTGTGTCCTTCATGAATCTGCTTTTCCACGGCAAACCCGCTCCTTTCCTGTGGGTAAGGAGTGGGCAAGCTGGCAGCTCCTCGCGGCGCCAGCCAGCCCCGGGGCCTTCAGTCATCTGCTGCCTTCGCCTCCGCTGGGTGCCCGGCCCTGCGAGGGCGGGCGGGGCCTGAGGCCCAGCGTGCTGGGGCAGCGCCCTGGCTGGCCGCGGGGGGCCCCCTCTCCCCAGGGATTGTTTGCAGGCAGGGGGAAGCCTGGCCTGATTTTGAGGGGTGCGTGGGAGACACGAGTTTCAGCTAATAAGCCCCAAACGTAAGCTTCCGTCTGCTGCTTGATCAGCACGTTCTGGGAGCCCGTCCTCACAGAGCGGCCTTGCGGCCCGCACAGCCCCACGAGTGTGGCCTCGGCCGGGGGTACCTGTCCCACTCCTCCTCAGCCCGGTCCACTGTGCCGTGGCCTGTCTGTGGCCCTTGTGAGGATGGCCGTGGCTGTCTCTCCGGTGGTGGGGCCAGTGTTTCTCACACACTGAATTCAGAAGGCCCTGGGAGCGAGGCCCCAGCAGTCCTGCTGCCTGCGGGAGGCACCCTGCCAGGGGCTGGCACGCTGAAGCTCGAGTCTCCAGATGCAGCGGGGGTGGCAGGTGCGCTGGCTGCCTCGAAGGGGTCTGTCCCCGGGGTGGAGGACAGGCCCCCCTGTTCCTCGGCGGCCTGCGGGGGTCTTTTTGTCTTCAGGCTGAGTGTGGTGTGGTCGGCTCCAGACAAGGGGACCGCGGGACCCTAAGTCTCAGACGGGGACGGACCCTCGACCATGTGCTGGCGTCTGAAGCCCTTGCCGGTTAGCATCTGGGTCCCCCTCTGTGTGTGACAGTGCTCGTGGCCCCTTCCCCCACCTCTGCTGTCACGGCCACCTCCCAGGTTGTGGGTGGCCTGAGTGATGTGTGAGGGGCCTGTACCTATTGGAGACGCAGGTGAGCTTGGCCGCAGTGAGGGCTGGAATAGCCCCAGCGCATGGACCGTCTCCTTCCTATGCCGGTGCCTCGGTTCACTTCAGGCCCAGCCAGTCCAGGGGCGGGGGGCAGGTGGATGCTGCCCTGTGGCCTGTGGGTGTGGAGCCCCTCCCCAGGGGCAGGGGGGAGTGGAAGGGCTGTGCGTGTCTGGAGCTGCCCGAGAGGTGTCCTGTGCAGAAGAGAGGCGGGTTGGCAGCTGGGGCAACAGTGGGGTTCCTCTGGAAAGTTCTCGTGTGTCTGCCTGAAAGGACAGCCCCAGCTGCCCTGGGGTGGGAGATGTGGGACTGGGCTCTGGTGCCGAGTCTGGGGCTCCAGGGACCGTCCAGTGATTAGTGGGTCCTTACTTGTGACCACATGGAAGGTACCTGACACTTTACCCTAGAGCATCCCGTCCCCTGGTCAGTCTGTTTGTCGCAGGTGCCTTTAGACCTTGACTCCTAAGTCCACACGATTTGCAAGAGTGCTGGGGCAGTGTGCCCTGTGGACCCGCCCAGAGGCCCCTGTGGTTTGGGGGCTCCTGTTGGTCCATTTCACAAGGTCTCGTTTTCCCACTGGTTTGCCCAGCAAGCATGTGTGGCTCTGACATGTCGTTTTCTTATTTATTTATTTATTTTTATTTTTATTTTTTAAAGAGATTTATTTATTTATTTATTTATTTGAGAGAGAATGAGTGAGAGAGAGCATGAGAGAGGAGAAGGTCAGAGGGAGAAGTGGACTCCCCAAGGAGCTGGGAGCCCGATATGGGACTCGATCCTGGAAGTCCGGGATCATGACCTGAGATGAAGGCAGTCGCTCAACCAACTGAGCCCCCCAGGCGCCCTGACATGTCTTTGCTTATGTGTTGTAACACTCCCTCGCCACCATCTTGGCAAATCTTGGTGTCGGGTTTTGTGTCTGTGGCTGCCGAGGCTGAGCGATGGTTGAGGGGGGCATATGTCATTGCCGTGACCTTGACACAAGGCAGCATCTCTGCCCCACTTCGGCGGTGGGGGGTGGGCAGGAGTCCTGCCTTAGGGCAGATGGCCGGCACGGTGGAGGTGAGAACTGTTTTGACCCTGAGCGTTTTCTTGTTGAATTACAGGAAGCTCTTCGTGGGCGGTCTTGACTGGAGCACCACCCAAGGTAGGTGGCGTGGACGGCTGCGTGCCAGGCCCCGCAGACAGGCTGATGACCTTGGTCCTCAAGTCGTGTGAATGCGTCTCGCTGTTGATTTGGGGTTTTGCTTGTTTTCCTTGATTCTTGACTTACCGTTGTCTTGGATCCCAGGGGGTGGGGGGCACCTGACCCGGAGCCGTCCTCATGTGTCGGCGGAGTTGGGGGGGCTATGGAGGGCGGGGGACTGCTGCTGTGTGGGGCGTGGAGGCTTGGGGGCTTGCTGGCGCCGTCCCTGAGCTCAGGCTCAGGAGGAAGCAGCTTGTGGGAACTGGCACTCCCGGTGGTCACTGAGCAGTCCCTTACACTTCCCTTTTCCTGATGTCTTCGGCCGCTGCCGTGGTCATTTGCACCCGTTCTACTCCATGGGAAGACATGATGTGTCCGTGTCCGGAGCCCCGTCCTTTCCTGTGGGTCTCCTGTCCTGGACCGGCTTCCCCTTCCCCCTCCTCCCCAGTCATCTGCTGAGCCAGTCGACAAGGGGCTGGTTCCACACTTTCCAGGTCAGGCTGCAGAACTGGGAGCGTGTATGCCTGTGTGCTTGGCGCACCAGCGGGGGGCCAGTGCTTAACACTCCGGTGTGTGTGTTTGTGTTTTTGTCCCAATCTCCGAGCAGAGACTCTGCGCAGCTACTTTTCCCAATATGGAGAAGTTGTAGACTGTGTGATCATGAAAGATAAAACCACCAACCAGTCGCGAGGCTTTGGGTTTGTCAAATTTAAAGACCCAAACTGTGTGGGGACGGTGCTGGCCAGCAGACCACACACACTAGACGGCCGAAACGTAAGTGGCCCTCCCTGGAGTCCACTTCCCCCGTCCCTCCGCCCCTGCCACGTGCTGCCCCGTCAGCCAGCCTCTGCTGCTGGGCCTGGTGGGTGTGCCCGTGAGGGAGCGGGTTAGCAGGGCGGGCTCAGAGGGCTGGAGGGGG
This sequence comes from Enhydra lutris kenyoni, assembly GCF_002288905.1. Lineage (NCBI taxonomy): Eukaryota > Metazoa > Chordata > Mammalia > Carnivora > Mustelidae > Enhydra > Enhydra lutris. The sequence goes on along the minus strand of NW_019154170.1, from coordinate 5,604,947 downwards.
CAGTAGGGCCTGGATTTGGGGTGAAGTGACTGGGATCATGGGCTTGTTTGCTGTGCGGACGCCTCTTCTAGGGAAAGTGGCTTCGTAGTCACAGCTGACGCCTTTGAAACTTCTGCAGATTGACCCGAAGCCGTGCACGCCTCGAGGGATGCAGCCAGAGAGGACGCGGCCCAAGGAAGGATGGGTAAGGCTGGGCTGGGCAGGGCGGCGTCTGAACCCACCTGGGGTTCTGCCCGTGGCCCTCGAGGGCAGCGGGGCACTTTGCTGCTGGAGCGGCACACGGTCGCTTGACTCTATCCAGTGGGTGTGTGTTTTACTTTGTAGCCAAGAATATTCTTCCTAGTCTACCTTGGAAACAAGAAAAAGGCCTCCCACACCTGTTTGCGATCAGGAGTTCCATTTTCTCCTCCCTGGTGGCTCCCACCCTGCCCTGGGAGGGGGCAGTGTTAGCACAGCCCCTGGACTCCTGCTCCTTTCTGCTTGCTGGCCGCTCTCGTCTGGGCGCTGCGGCTCGGGGCCAGGGCCCAGTCGGCCGTGTCTGAGAGCCTGCTGCTTGGAACAGCTGGTCAGAAGCCACCGGTGTGGGGGCTCCGCAGGGCTCTCTGGGAGCTGTGTGGCCCCTGATGCTGGTTCTGTTGGAGCAGACCCTTCCTCTGTCCACCATCACCTGTCCCTCCCCTTCCCCAACCCAGTAGATCTCGGAGAAGACCGTCCTCCAGGACTCCATTGTCCCGGCAGAGGGGCCTGGCCACAGCTGGGCAGCAGGCAGGGCAGACGTCTGGTCGGCGTGTCTGGGCCAGGACCCGAGAACCTGCATTTCTAGCAAGATCCAACTGCTGCTGGAAGACAGGGACTTCAGACCCTTGAAATAGTTCTTATTTTCCCAATTTTCTATTGGGAAACTTTTTGGGAAGTTTGGAAAAATCACAAAGTAGTACATCAAACACCTTACCACATGGCCAAGACCCATCAATTGTTAACATTTTCCCAGTCATCTCTGTTCTGTCCCATCTCTGTCTGGGTCTCTCACTCCTGAGTGCTGGAGCAGGTATCTCCTGAAACCACGTGCTCACACAGGAGTGTGGGCCGCGGCTCCCAGCGCCTGCTGTGTCCACATGGGGGCCCTTGTGGCTCTGGGGTCATTCTCAGCGGCTTCCATGGCTCTGCTCTTCAGACTGGAATCACGGCCGCATTCAGATTCTCTTTGGTTCCTCATGTCCTTGAGTCTCTTGGCAGCCTTGCCGAGACGAAGCAGACACTTGATGGAGTTCGAGCCCTAAGTGCACCTGGAGACCCTCGCCTGCCCCAGACTCCCTTGGCGTTGGTCCAGGGCCGTTGGGACTACTGTGCCTGGGTGCCCTAGACAGGAAAAACGGTGCGAGGGGTTGGGGGAGGCGGCGTTCTGGGAGCAGGAGCCAAGGTTCTGGGCCTCCTCTATCCACAAGGGACGAGCTCGGGCAAGTGTTCGCCTCCAAGGTGCGAGGCCCTCCCTGCAGAGGGTGGGGTCACCGGGGTCAGGCGAGGTGCGGGGAACCACCCGTCGTCCTCTTCAGTTAGCCCCAGAAAACTGCTGGTCTCCATCGTGCCAGCCACCCCGCTCAGCCCTTCCTCGGGGACGGTAGAGCTTCCTGCTCTTGCTGTTGTGACTTGGAACTCGCCACGGGACCCGCCACTCGCTCTGCCGCAGGTCTCAGAGGAAGGCGGAAGAAGGGTTAGGACAGTTCGCTGATCCTCTTTGGCTGGTTTTTGGAGGGCTTCGGTCTGGCTTTGGGCGGGGTCTGAAGACCAGTGCGACGCGCGCCACGGCCTCACCATGGGGAGCGTCATGAGGTTTCCCCACACCGACTAACGATCGTTTCCTTCTTAAAACAGCAGAAAGGACCCAGGAGCGATAACAGTAAATCAAATAAAATATTTGTCGGTGGGATTCCTCACAATTGTGGTGAGACAGAGCTCAGGGAATACTTCAAGAAATTTGGAGTGGTGAGTTGTCCCTGCCCCAGAGCATGGCGGGTCCGGGCGGGAGCGGTGGAGCCCGGTGTCCCTGGAGGTGGAACCTGGCAGCTCTGTCCTCTGGGCCTGTGTCTCCCCCAGAACAAGCCAGAGCCCGGGGGAGCATTTACTGCTTTTTCAGGCCAATGGAAGCTTGCCAGGCCGATCTGGAAGGCCCTCTCATAGGTTGTGAGCGTCATGGTGGGGCGCGCTCGGTAGCGTCAGGGAGAAGCAGGGTTTGGCCCGACTGTGGGAACCAGTCTGCCGTGTTTTGTGGGGTGGGGGCGCACGGGTGGGAAGGTGAGGAGTCTCCTAGCCCAGGACCGGCGGCCTAAAGGGAGCCGGCCTGGCACTCCCTGGCTAGGTGTCTGTCACCTGAGCAGCGCTGCCTCAGCGGCGGCGGACCTCCTCCCAGGGCTGGTTGTTTCTGGAAGAGGCTGAGATCGTTCAGAATCTTACGGGGTTTAGAGTTAACTGGGCTCCTCCAGGAGACTCAGTTCTAGTAGGGCAGGCAGAAGACGGGGCTAGCAAGCAGGCTCGTGCGGGGGTCGTCCAGTCAGCTGAGGCAAAGGCACAGGGTCTCCCCAGGCTCCCACTGGGCCACACCCCCGATGGTGGGACAGCCCTATTGCGTCACTGCCACTTGCTTGTCAGGGGTGGTGCCCGAGTATGCTGAGGACCTGGGCCGGAGCATGTGCCAAAGGGCGCTCGGTGAGCCAGGGGCCCCGGGGAGAGGGCTGCTGGCTGGGCGGACCCCTGTTGGGGAGTGCCCAGCCGAGTGCTGGGCAGCGGGATGGTCTCAGAACGTGCGGCCGAGCACCACAGCTCTGGGTCCTGTCCCGCCATCCAGGCCTTGGTTTTTGTCTGAGAATGGAAGGGCGCCCTGTGGTCCTGCGGCTGGAGCGTGGGGCCGGGGCCTTGGGTGTCCACGTGCCTCCCCATGAGCACTCGGGGCACAAGCAGCCTCCTTCGGGTCCCCTGGCCTCCCCTTGGCTCCTTGGCCTCCTTCGGGTCCCCTGAGTCTCAGGCATCAAACCCCAGGAGTCCGGCCTCTTGTCTTGGGGCCTCCCTGGGGAACATCTGGAGATGTCCCCAGCGGTCCTTTGCTTCGGGAGTCTTGTGGCAGCCGGATGTGCTCGTGCCTGCCCGTGGCGCCCGGGTTCTCGAACACCCGTCTCTCTTGCAGGTCACAGAAGTGGTTATGATCTACGACGCAGAGAAGCAGAGGCCTCGAGGTAAAAGAGATGGAGTTTGTCCTTGACCTTCCCCTTCAGATGGCAAACTATTTCACAATTAGGTGGTGGTGGTAGCGAGCTTGCCACAGAGAAGGGTGATTCGGAGACACGACTCAAACGTAGGCCCTTCCTGTGCAGCCCCAGCCTGTCTGCTTGCCAAGGTCAGACGTCCCCGGGTTTTTTTGGCTCGTCCTTTTGAAGTTTTTGCAAGCTGACGTGAATTTCAGTATGGCTTCTGTTTTTAAACGCGCACTGAGAGGTTGCTGCGTTTCTCAGATGGTGCCCTTGACACTCCGGGCCGCGTCCCACTTGGAGCCCTGCCCAGGCAGGTCTCATTCCGCGGCGTCAGGCTAGGTCTGCCCCAGCTCGGCTTGAACGTGGACTTTCTTATCCATCCCATGCTTTTTTCCTGTTTTTCTTGTTTCTTGTTCCCCTAAGACCGTGGGCAGCGGGAGGAGAGTGAGGAGCCGCCTCAGGCGTCCCTGGGAGCTTCCGGGAGCTGCCCGCGCCCGCACGTCCCAGCTGGTTTGTGGGGCTGGGACAGCAGGCACCCGATTTTCGTGCCCTTTTTTATTATTATTGTTTATTACTACTATTTTTGCAATTTTATTTTTGGGGCTGCTGCTGCTTGTGCCCGCCCGTCTGTTTGGGTTCATCCGCCGCTTGGGGACCGGCTGCGCGAGCCGGCCTGGCGTCCGGGCGCCGCGCAGCCTCTGCCCCAGCCCCGTCGGAGGCCCCCGCGCGCGCAGAGCCGGCGCCGCCGCCGCGTGCGCCCGCCATGCTGGAGAATAGTTTGCCATTTGAACTTCATCCTTCTCTCCCTCCATGATAAGTGACGTATCTGCACTCCATGTCGATTAAGCTGTTAAGTCTTAGCTTAACTTTAACGTAGACATACATGCTTAGTGACGTACTTAAGTGTCTCGTAGTAAAGTACAGTAACGTTAAGTAAGTTGTTTTTCCTTTTCTCTCTGTGAATTGTTTGTGATTAACGATATCTCTTTAGATTTCTCTTCTCCAGGTGCTAAATTATGTCACACAGGTACAGGCCAGTCCCGCAGTCAGAGGACGGAGCGGGCTTCGCTCCAGTGGGGTGTAAACGAAGTTTCAGTGTGTTTCTGGCCGCTCCCTCAGTGGTGATGTCGTCTCTTGACAGACAGATGCGTCCCTAGACGCCCCGCCCCGGGGCTCCCCACCCGAGACTCACCGCCTCTCGCGCTGTAACGGACCGCGCGAGCCCTGCGGCTGCAGACACTCACTCCTGCACTTGGAGAAAATGTTAACTTTCTAACGTGCCGTTCATTACCCATGTCGTGTTCCACCATTCGCCTCCGGTCTCGTGAAACTTCAGGGCGTGGGGGTCCTGAGGGCTGCTCTTAGACTCACACTCCCCCCAGTCGGCGCCCTGAGGCCTCGCCCTGGGCCCGGGGAGCACGCCGAGCCGCTGTGGGCTGGGGGTGCAGACAGGAGGAGCTGGCGGGGAGAGCGCTTTGGGCTTGACCTTGGGGCCCACGTTCCTGTGGGAGCTCACAATGTCCTCCACATCGGGCTCTGAGGGTCCCTGCGAACACGAGGCCAGCAGTGGGGGGAGTGATGGCAGGAACCCCCCGTGGGCTAGAGGGGCGTCCCAGAGAGGTCATCCTGCTTTCTCCCCTTCCCAGGTCTTTTCCAGGCCTCTGCCTCCCTCCTCCCTCTCGGCTGACCTGAGACAGTGTCCCTGTCCTTGTCCCGAGGGTTCTGCGTGTGTCTTGCTGGGGACAGTGAAGCCCTCACCTCGCCCCTCACCCTGGCCACTGCCTTTGCTTACCTCCCACCTTCCTCTCTGGCAACCACCCCCACCCCGGCTCCCGCTACTGTCTCCTTCCGTGTGTCTTGCCATCATCGTTCCGCAGCCGTGACTCCACCCCTGTCCTCACGCCGTGTGCAGATTCTCGTGTGGGCACGTGCGTAGTCACGCTCAGACACACGGCGCGTGCAGGGACACGTCATGCCTCCAGAGTCCTGGGTGTCCCTCCCTGCTAGTCTGGCATCCCCTGGTTTCTGAGCTGTCTCTTCCCCCCCGCCCCATGTTGTGCCTGCAGCCCCCCCCTCCCCCGCCACAGCCTGGTGGCTGCAGCCCCAGCGTCCCTGTCCCGCAGCTGAGAGGCCTCGGGCTTGGCCGCCCCTTCCCAATCGATGCCCCATCCCTGCCCGCTCCGGCCCCGCAGCCCTTGGAGGCCCTGGCGGGCGCAGGCCCAGCCCAGGCTCCGGCCGTTGGCCGGGGAGGGTCCGCTGTGCCGCCCCCGCCAGCACCCCGTGCCCCCTTTGGCCCTTCCCCGCAGCCGCCCTCGTCCCCGGCTCTGCCGGCAGCTGCCTGCCGCGCGCCACCTCATGCTTAGTCAGTCGGGCCCCGGGGAGACAGTGCAGCGGACTGAGGACCAGACACGCCACGTAGCCGGGCGGCCACTCTCACCCGGACCGACCAAACTTCGTTTATACTGCCACTTCCTTGTGTTTGGGAAACGCTAAATTTTTTTCCCTTGAAAATTCTCTTTCTGACGACATAGTGCCTCTTGCTCTCGCTGCTGCCAGCAGAGTTTGACCTGCTGGAACCCGTTGTGGCCTGTATCTCTGTGTACCTTGTGCGTAGGTCCGTGAGGTAGACACCTGTATGCATACGTGTGTGACTCGGACGGGACTCCTTGGGCTTATCCAACGGCGTTGGCTAAGCTTAGTGAGGCACGAACTGTAGACACCGCAGTCTGGTCGGCGCGCTAGAACCATGAATACGGCTGCCGTCAGACCTAGTCGCAAAGCGAATTGCAAGCCGAGGGGGAGACTCTCGGGTTTCAGAAAAGCAGCCGCGCACCCACGGCACATACCTCATCTCACGGAGGCGGAGCTCGCGGCTGCTGCCCTGCGCGCAGGGGTGCGCCGCGGCCCCCTCCAGAGCGCTCTGGCGGCTCCACGCACCAGGCCTCTCTCCTGCCCGGGCTGCGCCTCCCTCAGAGGCCAGCCCCCCCCGGTTCCCAGCGTGTCTCCACGGGGAGCCCCTGGCTCCACCGCAGGCTCGGGCCCCGCCCTGCAGCCGCACACACTTGCTTCCCTGAAACCCTTGGGCGCCCCCTCGGCCCGGCCCTGATACTGTTCATCACCCTGTTTTGTGTCACAACGCCCTGCTACCTTGATTCACTCTTCGTCGTTGGCTAGGTTTTGGATTTATTACTTTCGAGGACGAACAATCAGTGGACCAGGCTGTCAACATGCATTTTCACGACATCATGGGCAAAAAAGTGTGTAGTTGTAGTTTTATTTTACCTTAAGACCAAACCAAGTTTTAGGCAACTTAGGGATTTCACTGGAAAATACAATTCCTGAGCAGAAAAAGGGCCTGGGACATAGGGCTAGGTGGGCTCGGGCCCTGCTCCTGCGGAAGCACGGGGGCCCCGTCCTGCCCGAGGGCTCCTGCCTGTGGCGTGGCGTCTCCCGTCCCGCCGGCGCTGCTCCCGGAGCCCCTCGCTCTGGATCCACTGGGACTGGTTTGGGGGGGGGTGGCGGTGGCCCCCCAGCCGAGGGGCACGGTCTGCGGGGGCCCCCTGGGCTGGCCTCCAGTGAAATTGCAGGTTGCCTCAGGCTTGGTTTCAGTGACCACTCCTTCAGATGTCTGTCCCACATTCCAATTGCCTGCCACCCCGTGCCGTGCGGTGGCCAGTGGACCTGTGACAACAGGGTCCATGTCAAACTGAAAGAGACGTAAACATCCTGAAGGATTGGTTTTCCTTTACTTGGGTCACTTACTGTGGAACTCCGGCCGCAGCCACATGCTCTCGGTAGTACTTAACTCCGTGCGGTCAAGTGACCTCTGGTTTCATCTTCATACTGTGTTGCTGCCGCGGCGGCGGGCAGGCTCAGCCCACGCCCGCTCCTCCTCTCCCAGGGCCCCCGGGGCTCGGGGGGAGTCCCCTCTAAAACAGATCGCTGGGAGAGGGCCTGCAATGTGGGGTCTCTGAGAGTTAGCGAGAGGCTTCGGGCCCCTGTTTGTGCAGGATTCCTGTCTCTGCCCTTGTACAGCCCCCCCCCCCCCCACCCCAGCGGTCCCCACGGTCGCCTCGCAGGGCGGCAGGCATTTCCTTATTCCCGCCGCCCTGCCCCGCCCCTGGGACGAGAGTCGGCCCATTTTTGTCGTTACGGTCCTGTGGAGGGACTGAGGCACCACGAGCTTCCTGCCTCTCTGGTGCTCCCGGCCCAGCCCCACAGCCCGCTCTCTGCATGCGGTAAACAAGGCCGCGTGGAGCTATTTTTACATAGAGGTGCCTGAGGTTTGGTTGCAGGCTTAATTCCGTTTGAACCTGATTAAGTAGCACACACAAATCTCGCTCCCACGCTCATTGAAGCTTTTAGTTTAAAATTAGCGGGCAGGTTTCAGGGACGCATGCTAGTTACGAACACTGGTTCAAAGGAGTCCACGGTCAGTACTTCAAGGTACTGTGACACTGAAAACTTGGAGGAGGCCTGGTCCTGCTCTAGGGGCAGAAAGGCTGCTAAGCACACGGACCTACTTCCATCTCCAGGCGGCCGGCCCCACCCCGGTTTTGTAGGACGCATCGGTGTCTGAGTCTGGTCCGCACGGAGCACAGAGTGGGGACTGAGATGGCTCCTCAGTGTGGGGCTCAGCTTCTAAAGTAAGGCGCACACGCGAGAGAACCTGGCCTCCGGCAGCAGCCCCCGGCCTCGCCCTCTTCCCGATGCCTGACCTTCACTGGCGGGCGAGGCATGTCAGCCCCTTGGGTCCTCGGTGGGGTTCACCTCCCTAAAGGGCCTGGTCCCACTTCTCATTAAAACCAGAGTGCCAGTGGCTGCATCCATGTCCTGATAGGAAGAGGGTAAGAATTAGTGGGGGGAAACGTGCAAGGGCTGCCTTGCTTTTGCTTTGTAAGCGGAAACCAGATTCCCTTAAGGAGAGTATGTGGACTCGTTCGTTGGAGTTCTTTGAGGGCTCCTTGGTCCTGCTGCCACGTGGCCTTGAGCTAAGGGGGATCTTGTTCCTGTCCATGGGGTGTCCTTGGGGCATCAGGAAGGTGGGGTCTTTGTGCCTCTGTCCCACCTCCTGTTTGTTCTCCAGCAGGAAGGGGCCCCGAGTAGAACTGTTGGAATTTGGAATACATAATGCTTAGCGCACCAGCCTGTGAGACCCCAAGGATGACTCCGAGTGGATTTACTGTCTCTTCCTTCTCGTTAAAATTTATCACTAAAGAAAAAAAATTGGAGATGCAGATGCTGAGGCAGCCTTGTAATTGGGGGACCTCGGACTGTCAATCTGCCCGCATCTAAACCCTGCGGTGGGTGGGGGGCTGCTGCTGGGGGCCACAGCACTCAGTGCCAGTGGGGAGCGCTCACTCACTCCCGCTGCGCCCGTCCCCGGGGCTGCGGCTCCTGACAGCGTCCAAAAGAGGAAGGGTCCAGGGCTGCCGACCTAACACAGTATGAAGATTGCTTACTGATTCAAATGTCCATTTTATTGCATGTTTGTTTACTTTTTTTGTTAGATGTAATGTAAGATTCTCTTTATCACATCCATTCCCTCTGACATTATTTTGAGTTAATTGAGATTCTTTAAGCGTTAGCCTGGGGAAGGTAAGTCTTTATCTTCCATTAGACATTTTAAATAAAAAACCTAAGTAAACCAACTGTGTTTCTCAGGTATGAGCTTAAAGCCCAGGCAGGGTGGGGGGACTCTGGAGGGGCCCGTGAGTCAGTCGTCCTGGCTCCTCCCAGCCGAGGTCCATCCTCCCCTACGGAGCTCGGATAGTGTCCGGCTCCGGCCACTCTGGGGCCCTGGAGAGACCTGGGAAGAGGCTGTGATGGTTCGGTCCGTCCTGGGCTCTGTGTCCCTGGGGTGATGAGGCCATCGAAGGAGAAAGTTGTCCTTCCACCTTGACTGAAAGACCCTTGTCCCACAAAGCTCTTGAGGGTCCTTGGCCTTCAGCCCATGCTCTGCAGCGGGCAGGGCTTACACGGCTTACGGTTGCACCTGTTGTACCTGAGAAACATGTTTTAAGCAAAAAAGAAAAGAGAAAAAAAAAAACTATAAATTTTTAAAGAAAAAAATACTGGCCTAAATAAGGTTTATAGTTAAGTATTTAGTTTTAAGTCATAAGATGCTAAGTGTAGTCGTAAGTTATTTGAGGGTGTGTCTGAAGGGAAGGGGGTCCAGGACCCTTGGCATCTCCCTAAACCAGAGCTTCATTTGTCTAGGTGGAAGTTAAACGGGCTGAGCCACGGGACAGCAAAAGCCAAGCGCCGGGACAGCCAGGTGCCAGCCAGTGGGGCAGTCGGGTCGTGCCCAGTGCTGCCAATGGCTGGGCAGGCCAGCCCCCACCCACGTGGCAGCAAGGATACGGCCCGCAAGGTAAGGCTCCGGCACCTAGACCGGGTCCTGCCCCCAGGCAGCCCCTTCAGGAAGACCTGCGTGCAGGCCAGGGTCCTGAGCCGGAGGCGTAGCAGACTCACCGCAGAGGGGGGACGAGCCGACTGGACAGGCGCACAAGCCTCTGACGGACAGATGAAGGCAGTGGCGGGGCCCCTCCCTGTCTGGCCCCAGGGCCGCTGCACAGAGCTCCGTGCTGGGTACCTGTTACCACCCAGACCTTCCGGCAAGCCCCAGAGGGACACTGTCCAGCCTGCTCACAGATGAGGAAGGGGCCAGTTTCTGTGTCCTCACCTCCACCTTGAGCGTGCTGTGACCCTTGGCGGTGTGCTTGGGTCACAGCCAGTTTCCCCACCTGTGGTTTGGGCAGATGGCTTTCTCTTCCTGTGACCCGCTGGGCTGGGTGAGTGTCTTTGCCTCACAGGCCATGCCATGGAGGAGGGCCGCACAGGTCTGAGGGGGCAGTGAGAGGCCCTGGTGGCTCAGGGAATCCATCCCTGCCACCTTCGCCCCCAGCAGCTGCCGCACTACGGCAGCCGTCTCTTCCCCTGACAGTGAGCCGGTGGCAAACTGTTCTCAGTGAGGATAGAGTGGGAGGTGGGCCTGGCCTGGCCATCTCAGAGGCTCAGAAGATGCTTTGAGGGAGACTGAGGCTTTGGCCTGGCTGGAAGCAAGCACAGGGTCCCGCCTCTTGGACCCTCTGAATCTTCTCCTGCTCCCTGGGCTCTGGGCCGAAGCTAGCTGGGCCGTCAGGGCCTCTGTGAAGGGTCAGCAGGATGGTTTAAGGTCAGCCTGGCAGAAGAGCTGAGGTTCCCAGGGCCCCCAGGACAGGATCTGATAGCCTCTGCCTCCTTTAGAAACAGTGTCCAGGGAGGAGCCAAAGAAGGCTAGGGCTGTGTGTCCGCACCCATGGGCACCTGGCCCGCCCCCAACCCTGCACCAGCCAAAGCTTACAGATTGTCTTTTTAAAAACTTTTTTTTTTCCCCCCAAAATAAAACAGCCAGGGGTGCCTGAGTGGCTCAGTCGGTTAAGTGTCTGCCTTCAGCTCAGGTCATGATCCTGGGGCCGTGGAATCGAGTCCCACGTTGGGCTCCCTGCTCAGCGGGAAGCCTGCTTCTCCCTCTGCCTCTGACGCTCCCCCTGCTTGTGCTCAATTGCTATCAAATAAAGTCTTTGTTGGTGGGGGAAACCCAGATACAGCCATAGGAGATCAGTCACTGAGACCAGAAGCTCTTGCCCACTAGCACTCGGCTGGTAGCCGGCCCGGGGCTCCCACCACCCAGCCTGAGGTCCCATCCGTGCTTCTGGGCCCCTCGTCTGTGGGTGTTCCCTTCACCCTTTCTGACGGGCTCTGTTGAAGAGCTGGGGCCGCCTGACCGACAGGGCTGTTCGGGAGAGGCTTCCCTTGGAGAAGTGGAATGCGAGTGGCAGCCCTTTGCCAGGTGTCTCCTCGGATACCTTCCTCGAGGCTGGGACGTCCTCCTGTGCCCGCAGTACGGCAGGATGCCGGGCCCTGGAGGGTGTTTCCGAGAGGGCTTTGCCAGCAGAGCGAGTGCCGCTGGGGGTGGGTCAGCTGCTCATCTGGGTCGTGGACAGGACACCCACCACCCTCTTTGTTTTCCTGTTTAGGAATGTGGGTTCCAGCAGGACAGGCAATTGGTAAGTCCTTATCTGTGGGCCCCAGAGAGAACGGAATCTGCAGCGGGGTGGGCCCCCCGGGGGGCCTGGGCGGCGGGAGCTGTGCGCCTTGCCCTTCCCCTCACTCCCTTCTGCGTCCTGTGTTCCAGGTGGCTACGGACCGCCGCCCGCAGGGAGAGGAGCGCCCCCGCCGCCCCCACCATTCACCTCGTACATCGTGTCCACCCCTCCCGGAGGGTTCCCCCCTCCTCAGGGCTTCCCACAGGGCTATGGTGCCCCCCCACAGTTCAGTAAGTTCTGTGGGCCCCTGGAGCCGGGCTGGGGGCCCCCCAAGAGATGCACCCCTGCAGCCTATGCCTGGCACTTGCTTGGGGCACGCGGCTGGGCTGCTGCCTGTCCTGGTCCCTTTGCTCGGAGGGTCGTGTGGGTGGCACAGCGGTCGCGAGAGGGAAGTGTGCCCCCTTGCTGGGGCATCTGGACCTGATGTTGTGACTCCTCAGAGAGGGGCTTGAGCGTCAGGAGCTCTGGTCTGTGCTCAGCTCCATGCTGGGGCACCCACCTGGCGGCTGGGTCCTCGGCCGTGACGGGAAGCCCTCGCCTGTGCACCGTGGCCGGTGGCTGTACTGCCGTGTGCCGCACGGCCGGCCTTACTGGTCCCACAGTCTTGCTGGGGAGGGCTTAGGAGTGCGGGTTCTGTCAGAGTGTGCCCTGGCTTGGGTCAGGCCACAGGATGGCCATGTGGGCCCTCATGGCAGAGGTGTGTGTCTCGCTGGCCTGAACCGTGTCTGGTTCTAACCAGAAGGCGGGTGGATAGAAATGGGCTGTGGAGCCGCGGGACGGAGTGGGAGGCTGTGTGGAGCCGGCGCTGTGTCTGGCAGGTGGGTTTTGTCCTTTTCACACCACTGCCCGTGGGGTCCCTGCCTAACACTGGCTATTGGGGGCTCGACAGGCCGCCCCAGGCCCACCCTAGGGACATCCTCAAGGCCCGGCCGCTCAGTGGGTCTCGGCAGGAAGTAGTGTGGGCAGCTGCGATAGGCTGGGCTGTGTCTGTGTCTGTCTCTCCTGTTCACAGGCTTCGGCTACGGGCCTCCACCTCCCCCACCGGATCAGTTCGCCCCGCCAGGGGTCCCTCCTCCACCTGCTACTCCAGGGGCAGCACCTCTGGCTTTCCCTCCGCCTCCGTCTCAGGCCGCCCCAGACATGAGCAAGCCTCCAACGGCCCAACCGGACTTCCCCTATAGTCAGTACGGTGAGTAGGAGACCTGCAGGTGAGGCCTGGGGCCCCGGGGCCTGGCCCCGCCCCCTCTGGCCTTCCTCCCCCGACCCCCGCTCCCCCCACCTCCGGCCTTCCTCCCTGCCAGTGTGAATGTCGCTGGGGCCCCGCTCGGCAGGGGCTTGTCATGCAGGGCCAAGCAGAGTGAACTCGAGCAGGTTTTGGTTTCTCGGGTTTTGGCTAGGGAACTAGCCTTAGAAAAACACTGATCGTGCAGCCGGTGTTCCAGGGCCCGTGGGTTTAGGAACCCGAAGCTGTGACAGGGCCCCTAGGAGGATGGCACAGGGCCTCTCGGGGCACCCCCTGTTCCTTGGTTGTCTTGTTTTCTTCCGAGTGCAGAGTGCGGGGCGGGCACCTGTGGGCCCCCTGGGTTCGTGGCTCTGGTGGGCGGCAGGCACTGCCTGGGCTGTTACTGTGGGCCTCACCTGAGCGAGCGGCTCGTCACGGAGGAGGTGCTTCTGAGCCCGGGGTGTATAGGGTGGCGACCTATGGCCTGTGTGGGAGGAGCTCACGTGAGGACAGGGTTGGGCCAGGTGTCCCGGGTCTCCTGCCACCTCTGCTGGGCCACATGGGTGGGACTGCCTGTCGCCAGGCCTCCCAGGGCTCCTACAGGAGCCACAGCCTTAGCCCACGGTTCCCCGTCTGGGGCTCTGCCTGTGCCACGTCATCGCTCAGACTGTTTGGCCCTAGGCTGCAGTGTCTGCAGGTTGGATGTAGTCCCCGGCTGGCCGCTCCCGGCTGCCCAGCATCGTGCAGTCTTGTCCCCCTGGCACTGTGGCTGGCCATGGTCCCCAAGCAACTTGGTCGTCTCCTGTCTGCCCACCCCGCCCCACCCCCGCCCCCCACCCCCGGAGCAGGATGTGTTGGGCGTGAGCAGCCCTGGGTGGGGGTGTGCCGCCCGCCAGCGTGGCCCCGCCCCTCTGCTGAGGCTGCCCTGGGGTAGTCACCCTGGTCTCGTCTCTTGCCAGGCCTGGGTACCTATTCTCCAGACCCGTCGGGCTTCGGGCCCATACTTTGTTTACACTCTTATGGTCAGGCTGAGCAGTGATGTGGCCTAGGTAGGTGGCACCTCCTCCTCCACGGCCCCCACTCGGCCTGCACCCAGGCAGCGGCCGCCCCGGGTGGGGGTGGACTCGGCGGTGCCCTCGGGATGGGGCCCTTGCCGGGGCGAGGCTCTTGACTGGCCACAGCCCCACGGCCCCAGGCACCCCGTGCCTTCGCACACCCTCTGCTGGGACACTGGGACCCCGGGGCCCCAGGACACCTGCATCCCGGTGTGCAGTCTGGTGCTGGCCCCCTTTCCAGAAGCGCCTCCCGTGCCTTTTGAGGTCAGCAGTGCAGGGTCTAGGTCCTGTTTGGGGGGGGGGGGGGGACCTGCCCGGCCCTGGCAGTCTCCACCCGCATGTTCCCCGCGGGGCACTCCTGCCCAGCGTCGGGCACTCTGCTCGCCCCCGCCGGTTCTGCCGGCACTGCCGGCTCGGGTCAACTGCAGGGAGGACTGTCTCGGGTCTGGCGGGGGATGGGGGAGGCCTGGCGCTAGTCTGACATTTTCTTAGATTCTGGGGGCTGTGTCCGTTTCCCGTGCATTCCACTCAAAAATAAACTTCCTGCAAGCCCTCCGGCCCCTGAGCCAGGCCAAGCGCTCTTCTGTCTCCAAGCTCAGGTTTGCAGGGGCTCAGATGGGCCGCCAGGGCCCAGCCCGCGGGTCCTTGGGAACAGGTGGGGAGGCGAGGCCGGAGACGGATGGGACAGACCAGGGGGTCCTCGGGTTCTCTGAGCTGCTTTTCCTTCTGTGCGGAGACTGGTCGGGGTCCTGTGGGGGAGCAGGATGGGCTGTGCAGGTGTGGACCCCTCCTCAGCCATGGGCTCAGAGCTGCCATCCAGCCCCGGCTCACCAGGCTTTTTCCCTGCAGGTTACGGACAGGACTTGGCTGGCTTCGGACAGGGCTTCTCAGACCCCAGCCAGCAGCCCCCCTCCTACGGGGGCCCCTCGGTGCCAGGCTCGGGGGGGCCCCCCGCCGGCGGCAGTGGCTTTGGACGAGGTCAGAACCACAACGTGCAAGGGTTCCACCCGTACCGACGCTAGCTGGCCGGCACCTTGCGGACGTCAGGGCGGCTGAGACCCAGGATTTAGAACTTGTGAACTCGTGACAATCACAAACTTGGCAGAAAAATAGCGACTCGATGGTGGGGGGAGGGGGGCGAGAGGCTTTTGGAGGCGGCGGTGGGTGTCTGGACTGAAGTTTTTAAATATATTTCTTTCTCTAACCCATCAGCACAATAAAAAAAAGTCACTGGTTCAACAACAGGGTTTAAAAAAAAAGTCTTCAGCTTTAATTCAAAACTTCAGGTTTCTTTTTCTTCCTTTTTTTTTTTGAAATTATTTTCCTGAGCCTTTTGTTTTACCGTATATTGTAAACTTTTATGTTAAAGAAAAAATATACATTTACAAATTGTGAGATTTTTAAGAGAAATTTTCTACGATGTATACTGGCTTATTTTTTAATTTAAAAAGCAGGGTTTCCGTCGGCACTGGTGGTGGTGAGGGGCGTTCTCAGCCCCTCCCTCCGGGCTTTGAGGGTTGGGGCTCGTTGGTCCAGAAACTCTGGGAGCTTACAGAAGTCTACTGAGCGCGTTTTGTTTTTTTGTTTCTTCCTTGCTTTTGTCGACTGGCCTGCGGGCACCGTTGGCCGGTGCGCTGTGGGGGCCGCGCCCGCCCAGCCTCTGCAGGCGCCCACCCCGCGCCCGCCCCTGCACCAGGGACAGGGAGGCCTTGTCAGCCGCTCTCACGCGCACGTGGTGTCAGGGCGTCCCCACTGACCAGTTGGACCCTGGTTTGAATAAAGACAAGTGCGTTTGGATTAGAAACCCACGTTGTGTCCTTTTGTTCCCTCCCTGCTCTCGGCTATGCGTCCCCGCGGGAGGACCTGCACTGGGCCTCGGCCTCGGCCTCGGCCGTGGTCTCAGGCATGTGCGGCCCGCTCGAGTGGGGAGCCCGGGGCCCGATCTCAGGCGCCCAGGGTCTCGGTCTCGTGGCCGGTGTGGATTTAGGATGGCCTAGGGCTGCAGATGCAGTGTGAAGGGGGGCCCGGGTTCCCGGGCTCAGTGGCCGCTTGCTAGGTGCCAGGAGAAGGGTGCCTGGACAGATCTGGGTGGGGACTGGCCAGGCCTCCCCTGTCCCATGGAAGTGACACCTGGATTGTGGCCTTGGGTAGGCCACTCGCCTTTACACAAACCGGGCTTTGACGTGGACGGTTTTGGGTGTCGGGACACCCAGTTGAGGGCCGTCAGGACGCAGCACAAGGGCCTGAGCCCCTAGAGCTGAAGGTGGACGCCTAGGGGCACCTGGTGGGGCCTGGCCATCCTAGCTAGAGCCTGGGGGCAGGCGGTGGGTGGGACAAGCTCCAGCATCCCACAGCAGCCACCACCCTGCCTATACAAGGGCCTGGCTGGCAAAGTGTCCGCCCTGCCTTTCCAGCCATGTTCTGGATGTTCTGTTCCCGTCCCAATCTCCCAACTGCCCCTCTCCCCAGACAGAAGGGGCTGTGACTGTCAGCGACGAGGGAGGGGAGTCAGAGTTCACTTGCACACAGGACTTTGGCTCTGCACTGGCCTTTCTGTGAGAGTGGGAGGGACTTGGGCGCTTTGGGGAGGCTGCTCTGGGAATCAGCAAGGAACAAAATGGGTGAAGCTTCCCTTCTAGTGTGTGGGGGCCTGAGGGCCACTGCTACAGCCCACCACCAGCTTAGGGTTTAAACCACTTACTGATTCTCTGATGGTTCGGGGCTAGAAGTCCTAAAAGGCCGGTGCTGGCGGGGCTGGTCTCCTGGGCCCCAGGAAGACCCGGCTCCTGCCTTTTCCTGGCCCATGGACCCCTCCATCCTCCCTGCCAGCAGCACGGGGTCTGCCCATCTCCGGGACCCCCGCCCTCTGCCTCCCTCTCGTTGAGGACCTGGTGAGGACGCTGGGTCCCCCGGGAATCCAGGGTCACCCCCAGCTCTGGGCCCTGACAAGTTCCCCTCTACTGTGGGAGGAGACACGTCCCAGATCCCAGTCTTTAGAGGCCATTATTATTCTAAAGACCACTGTCAAGAATTAAAAAAAAAATTTTTTTTTTAATTTTATTTATTTGCTAGAGAGAGACCGTGACCGAAATAGCAACAGAGCACAAGCAAGGGGAGAGGGAGAGGGAGAAGCAGGCTCCCTGCTGAGTAGGGAGCCCAACGTGGGGCTCCATTCCAGGGGTCCTGGGATCATGACCTGAGCTAAAGGCAGATGCTGAAAGACTTGAGCCCCCCAGGGACCCCCCTTAGCTCCTTTCTTTTGTGAAATTCATCCTCTGCAAAGGTAAGTTTCCCTGGCAAAAGGGCATCATGCAAACCGTGCAGGGATTTCCAGCTCCGGGAACACACCTTGCTCTGGTGAGTGTGGGCACGCCCCCTCCTGTCCCGAAGGGCACACCCTCAGGTCCCCAAACCTGTGCTTGTGCTCCACAGGGGACAGGAAGGGACGTCCCCTAATTTGGTAGTTGAAGGGGCTCTACCCACAGGGTTGTGGAAATGGCTGAGGAGGCCCAGCTTCCTTCCAGGCTTCCTGTTCCCGCCAGGCCAGCCCGCCGCCTCCCCACAAAGCCACCCGTCTCAGCCATACCCCACCCAGCAGTCTGGCCTGAGGCTAGGAAGGGTCCCAGGCTCCGTGGCTGCTGGTCGCACAGGGAAACAGGCCGCGGGGTCCACTGGGCAGGGCTGAGGCACCTGACCGGTCCCTCCCAGGGTCTCTGCTCGCTCCTTCTGATGGGTCTCGCCCAGCCTGGTTCCTCTTCCATCCCAGTTGCTCAGTCGGTGCCCTGCGCTCGGGCTTCCCACTGCCCTTCCACCTGTTTTCTGTCTGCTGTGTGTCCGCTTCCTGGTTCTGTATGCTTCTGTGCATGTTTTTGGATTAAATGAGTATTTCCTAGTGTACCATTGTAATTCTTTTAATGATTTTTTTCACATTTTTTTGAGTTATTTTCTTAGAGGTTGCTCTAGCGACAACCGTGTTTGGTTGTGTTGTTTTTTATTCTGACAAAACATTAAGATTCGCCATCATAACCATCTTTAAGCACACAGCTCAGCGGCATGAAGCACACTCACACCCCACCCTCCAATTCCAGAACCTTCCATCCCCCCACACGGAGGGAGTCTCTGTCCCCATCCCCACCCCAGCCCCGGCTCCCACCATCTCCTCTCTGTGCCGACGGGACTCCTCTGGGGCCCTCCCGGGAGTGGGGTCCTGCGGGACGGGTCCTTCTGGGTCTGGTTGCTCTCACCGAGCCCCATGTCCTTGGGGTCCCTCTGCTTGGTGGCAGGGGTGAGGGTCCCTCCCTTCCTGAGGCTGGACCGTGTTCCTGCGTGGGGATGGACAGCGCCGGGTGTGTCCTTCATCCATGGATGGACACTGGGGCGCTTCCCCTTCTGGCGGCGGTGCACAGTGCGTCTGAGGTCCTCGGGGTGAAAGCTCCACCCCCTTGTCCCCTGCGTGCTGTCCCTGTTAGACCCGCACAGAAACCTAGGCGGGCACAGCGGTTACATGACTTCTTGGGCTGAAGGCTGGCTGGTCCCCATCAAGGGCGCCGTCTGGGGCACCCTGCAGAGTCCGCATCCCATTCCCCAGCCTCCCCGGTCTTTCCTCCTCGCCTCCGACTGACCACCGCCCCACTGGAGCGCTAGCTCCCGCGCGGTGCTGGGGCTGAACCCCACACCTAGGCTGCAGTAGCGTTGTAGGAATATGAGGTTTCGAAAGGGGCAACCATGTGCCCCACGTCCCCCAAACACCGGGCGGCCGGCCCAGCCCTGGCCCCCGGGGTCAGAGCCCCAAAGAACCACAGCGGTCCCTTCAGTCTGCGCAGCCTGCGTTCGACCCTCCGGCCAGCAGAGGGCGCACTCCTCTAACCAGAAAGCGGAAGTGCTTGCGCGCGGACGGCCGGGGGGGCGGGGCGCGCGGGCGACCTCGTGATAACTGCGCAGGCGTCGAGAGGGCGGTCCTTTCCGGAGAGCTGACAAGATGGTGAGTGCTTTGGGTTGGCAGGATTGTTCTCGGCCCATCTGACGCCATCCGCGGTTTGACCGCGCCGTTCCGGCAGGGGTTAGGCCGCTCGGCTGCGGCAGCCTCCGGAGCCGGCGGATATGGGGACGCGGGGTAGGCCCGGTGGGTGCCGGGATGGCGCGGGAAGGCCGGGCCGGGTGACCTCCGCGGCCGCTGGGGGACCGGCCCTCGGGCCCAGCTCTGACCCGCGCCCCGGCCCGCGCAGGCGGAAGTGGAGCAGAAGAAGAAGCGCACGTTCCGCAAGTTCACTTACCGCGGCGTGGACCTGGACCAGCTGCTGGACATGTCCTAGTAAGGGGCGGCCCGGGGCGGGGGCGGGAGTCTGAGCCGGGGGAGGGCGGCCGGGGCCGGGGGAGGGTGTCTGAGCGGGGCGGGGGTTGGTCTGAGCGGGGGCCGGAGAAGGCGGGCGGCCGGGGGTGGTCTGAGCGGGGGCTGCGGAAGGCGGGCGGCGGGGCCGGGGGTCTG
>NW_019154170.1:5532211-5585753 GCF_002288905.1 Enhydra lutris kenyoni | reverse complement strand
GGTCTGAGCGGGGGCTGCGGAAGGCGGGCGGCGGGGCCGGGGGTCTGAGCGGGGGCTGCGGAAGGCGGGCGGCGGGGCCGGGGGTCCCTCCGCGCTCAGCCCGCGCCCGCCCCGCAGCGAGCAGCTGATGCAGCTGTACAGCGCGCGGCAGCGGCGCCGGCTGAACCGCGGCCTGCGGAGGAAGCAGCACTCGCTGCTCAAGCGGCTGCGCAAGGCCAAGAAGGAGGCGCCGCCGATGGAGAAGCCGGAGGTGGTAAAGACGCACCTGCGGGACATGATCATCCTGCCCGAGATGGTGGGCAGCATGGTGGGCGTCTACAACGGCAAGACCTTCAACCAGGTGGAAATCAAGGTGCGTGCGGGCCGGGCGCGCGGGGTGCCGTGGGCGGGCGCGTGCCGTTCCTGCCGGGCGCCGTCCGCGGCCGCTGACGCCCTGCCCCGCCCGCCCCTGCAGCCCGAGATGATCGGCCACTACCTGGGCGAGTTCTCCATCACCTACAAGCCGGTGAAGCACGGCCGGCCGGGCATCGGGGCCACGCACTCGTCGCGCTTCATCCCTCTCAAGTAGCCGCCGCACAATAAAGGCGCGGACCCGCCTCGTCTGCAGTCGAGCGTCCTTCTTTCCTTCCTTCCCCCTGGCGTCCAGGACCCGCGGCCGCGCGTCCTCCGGTCCTCCGGTCCTCCGGCGTGTGCCTGTGGCGGCCCGGCTTCCTGCTGTGGGCGTGGGCGCCCCGAGCCAACTCGGGCTCAGCGCGGTCTCCGCCGGCCCGCGGACCCTCCAGCCTCAGACCACACTCGGCGGAGCTGCCCTGCCCTTGTGGGGCTCCTCCTCCCGCAGTCTCCGTCCTGGGGGTGGGCTCCACGGCCGGAAGCCGCCATCGCAGGAAGCTTCGCACACCTCGGGCCTCTCCCATCCCTGCGGCTGCACCCAGCTGCCCCACGTCCCTGGCGCGGCTGCCTGCGTCTCTCCAGGCCCCTGGGTCTCCCATGACGCCCTGTGGCTAGGCTCACCGGGCACCCCCTTAGGTTCGGATGAAGGGTCTCAGCCCTGCTCCCTCCCGTGTTTCTGCACCAGTTTGTCTCCTTCACGACGGGAGAGACATGCAGACCCCGTTGGCGGGTGCCCCAGGAGACCGGGTGTCCCTGGGCAGTGGTTCCTGTGACTCACGGACAGGGACCCTATGTGGGGAGAGGCAAGGCAGTATCCTGGCTTTGGCCTGAGGAAGTGGCCTTGGGGACACCAGAGATGGGTGCTTACCGGGCCTCCGGCAGTGGTAAGGGGTCCATCTGCAGAGGGGAGGCTGGCGGGGCGCAGAGCTGGCATCCAGAGCGAGGAGGGGAAGGGAGCGGAGGCCATGGGATGAAGAGGAGCCTCCTGCCCCCGTGAGACCACGTGCCCTCGGGCCGCCGCATCTCGGGATGGCAGCATGAGCGGCTCCTGCTGTTAACTCCGTTGCGGCAGGCTGGGCCGCGAGGAGGCCTAAGTGCGTCCTTTGTAGAAGGCGGGAAAGTGGCCGGCAAGGGTGTGGCAGGATGGCCCAGGGCCTTCCAGTTCCCCAGAGGGAACCACAGTGCGGAGACCAGACGGCCTGGACGTGGGCCTGCAGCCTGTCCAGCACTTTCCCTGGGGCCTGTGCCCTGACAGCCCAGGCAGAAATGGGGCCGTGTGTCGGCACAGGCAAGCTTGCAACCCTTGGGCTCAACTTCCCTTTCTAAAGGTCCTGGAGGTGCCATGTGGTAGTGGTTGGTTCCAGGCCTGGTGGGGAGGGAGGCCAGGGAAGGCCGTGCCGGCCGGTAGGAGAGGCCGGGAGCTCCCAGGGGAACCTCTCCGAATGGCAGAGGTGAGGAGCTGGGGGCCTTGGGGACAGCCCCCGATCTTGGTCCGATTGTGGTAGAGGCTGGCTGGAAACCGGGAGTCCATGCCGTGGATTCTGGCCGTGTGAGATGGAAGGTGCCCTGAAGCACGGGGCGGCAAAGACGTGGTCTGATCTGCCGCTGCAGGGAGAGGTCCTCGCCATCTGCACTCCCGCCACTGGGAACCGCAGAAGCCTTTGTGTGGCTTGACTCCCGAGCCACACCAAGAGGAAGATGAGGGCTCATTGGGGGGATACTAGTTCCAGGGGTAGAATTTCGTGACTCACCATTATATGTGACACCCAGTGTTCCTTCTGTCATGTGCCCACCCCCCCCCCAGCAACCCTGTTCCTAGAGCTAAGTGTTCCTGCTTCCCTGTTTTCATCTTACCTTATTTTTCCTTATTCTTGGAATTTTTCTTTTTAACTTAGGGGTTTGGTTTTGTTTTTCTTTCAAGATTTTATTTGTTGGGGAGAGGCAGGCGGAGGGGGAAGCAGGCTCCCTGCTGAGCAGAGAGCTGCATGTGGGGCTCGACCTCAGGACCCTGAGACCATGACGTGAGCTGAAGGCAGAGGCTCAGTCAACACAGCCCGTTAGGTACCCCTTTTTGGATTTTTTTTTTTTCTTTTAAAGATTTTATTTTACAGAGAGATCACAAGTAGGGAGAGGGGGGAAGCAGGCTCCCCACTGAGCAGAGAGCCCGATGCGGGACTTGATCCCAGGACCCTGAGACCAGGACCCGAGCTGAAGGCAGGGGCTTAACCTGCTGAGCTACCCAGGCACGCCCTGCTTTTTTGGAATTTTCATAATTAAATGAACTTGAGTAGAAGCCGTTTTCTCGGGAGAAGACTGGCGAGGTGGAGAAGGCTGCTCAGGGCGAACGTGCGCCTTCACTGGAAAGTGATTCTTGACTCTGAGCATGAAAACGTACAAATGGACAGTTCTTAGGCCATCGAGTCCAAGTTGCAGGAGAAAAGGCCTGGGCTTGAGAGGTGTGGGATGGCAGCACTAGTCTGGGGTGTGCCCGCTCACCTCGACGGCGTGGGCAGGCCAACCCTGAGACTGCGGGGCCTGCCGCCTGTGCTTTCACAACCTGGGACCTTGTTTCTCAGTCTCGTGTGGTCTAAAAAATACGGAGGACCCTCTCCGTGACAGCAGTATCGGTGTCACCTGTGCCCTAGGCCTTTAACCCTCACTGGAAGCTTCCAGCATGGCCGCCACAGGCCACTTGAGTGGGCTTAGGGTGAGAGGGGTCAGTGGTCACATGGTTAATCTGCGGTTTGAATTTCTGTCAGCTAATTAGGTATGACAGGGGACAGTGCCTGCTAGTGTTAGAAGCAAAAGGAATTGTGTCCTACAGAGATGGCCCGGCCTGCATGTGGTACTCCGGGCCAGGAAGTACCTAACTGAGCTCAGGCTCTGGAGTGGGCCCCTGCAGCATCAGGGCTTTCTCACTCCCCAGCCCCTCCATTGGCCTGCAGCCCCCTTCCTGCCTCTGGGCCCTTCTGAATCTGAGCCTCTGGTCCAGTTCCACCAGGCTGCACCCCCACATCCGGAGCCGGCGCTCACTCCCTGCCCGCCATCTCCACCACCCCTCCGGAGGCAGCCCCCATCCCCAGGCTCCACCTGGTTCTCCCCCGTCCGCTTGGCCAGCTGCGTCAGAGCCTGTTCTAGATCTGGCCCCTTCTCCGCCATTTCTCACCAGCTCATCAACCTAAATAAGCAGGTGTTCACGGCTCCACAGCGCCAGCCTGCATCCCCCTGCTATCCTCGCTAGTTCTCACTTCCCAGCCTTTGCAGGGGCTGTGCCCTCTACACGAGTACCCTGCCGCGGGTTCACGGCACCGGTTTGCGGAGGCCCACGTAGAGCCCTTCTCTTTTTGCTGCTTGTTCCTTGCTTTTCCAGGACTTAGCACAGTTCCTAATGACAGCCCCTCCGTGACTCCCCTCTACCTCCCATCTCGCAGCCCCGCAGGGTGCCCTCCGCCCTGTTCTCCCCGCTGCCGATGGGGGGGGGGGACGGCGAGCACACAGTCGGCCTGCAGCCCTCCAGGGCTCCCCACGCGGGAAGGGCCCCAATCCTCCCGCGTCCACGGGACCCTGCACGACACCTACCCCCACACACTTCGTCCCCGTCTGCCTCCTCCCTTGGCGCTCGCTGCCCCTTGTGCCGGGATGCTCTTCGTGGGGTCTATTAAATGCCCTTCCCGCGGCCTCCCACGCCCCCACCTCCGAGCTGTTTCCCGCGCTCACAGGCGAGACCACTTACTGTCCTTCCCCCTCCTCCCAGGGTGCCCGTTTCCCACGAGCAGGGTCTTGACTGTTGGCTGCGCACAGCAGGTGTTTGGTGGATGTTGGTTAAGTGACCGAATGTCTGTTTCCGTGTGGTGTGGGCCAGCAGGCCCCGTCCGTACGCAGCGTCCAGCTCGGAGTCCCGCAAACAGGAGGCGCGCGGCGCACGTTTGCCGAATGACTAATGGACTGAGCGCGCAGCTCGAGCCCGGCTGCTGCGGGCCCCCTGTCCCAGCGGGCAGCCGCCGGCAGCCGCCGGGCAGCGCCGCCCTCCATCTTTCCGAAAGCGCCACTCTCCTCCGCACCCCTCGCGCTCTGGGTTCCCAGCCCGCTCTTCCTCCGACCTACCCCTCTCTAGGCTCCCACCTTCTGCTTCCGAGCCCTCATTTCCGCGAGGCTCCCTCCCCCCGCTCCTGCGAAGTCCCGCAGACCTGCTCGCGGGTCGCCCCCTCCCCAGGAGTCCCCGCCCCCGCCCCGCCCCGCCGAGCGAGCCCTCCCCGCAGTCCCTCCGCGCAGGCGCAGGGAGTCTCGGCGGTGCCTACCCCCCCCACAACCCGAGCGGCCGAGGGCGGGGCGCGGGCTGGTCCTGGACGGCCGCGGCTTCATGGGGCTCTGGGGGCTGCTGAGCCTGCTACACTCGGCCTTCTTCGGGGACCAGGTAGGGCGTAGGGGCGCTCCACGAGCACGACGCTTGATGGGTCTGGGGTCTCGCGTCGTCGCCGCGGAGACCGTTGCCAGGGAAACTGCCTCAGGCTGCTCGCCTGGCTGGGAGCCCCTCCCCCCGCGTCGCAGCGAACCCCCCCCCCCCCCCCCGCCCCCCCCCCCCCCCCCCCCCCCACCCCGGGTCTGCGCAAGCGCGGCCTCACCGGGCCCAGCTCCCGGTCTCCGAGGGAGACCCCCAGGACCCCTCCCCACTGCGCGGGCACAGAGAGCACTGGGGCGGCGGGACCGCGACGGGGGACCGCCCCGCCGAGGGTCCGTCCCATACAGGAGGGTAGAGGTCGGGCCACGCCCTGCACCTTTTCCAGCCTCGGTTTCCCCTCTGGGCTCCCGGCGGAGGGCGTACTCCTTCTTTCGCCGAGGCTGAGGTTCCTAAAATGTATCCCACCGAGGCCCGAGCGCTTTGTGGGCCTCTAATCGTCCGGAACCCTGCGGCTCTAACATCCCCAACTGAAGAGGAAACAGAGGCTGGGGGCGCAGCGAGGAGCCCAAGGTCACGGCCTCGGCAGGGCTGGGGCTAGAGCGTCGGGCGGAGGCCGACGGGGGAGCTGTCCGCGGTGCTGACGGGACGCTCGCTAGCCCCCTCCCCGCCGGGGGAAACTGAGGCCCAGAGCCCTATCAGGCGACCCACCCCGATCGGGTTTCAGGGGCGCGGCCTCACCACTCCCCCATCTCTGGTGCCCGTCCTTCCTCACCCGTCAGGGCCCTGCTCCATCACCGGGCTGGGGTCCCATCTGGTCGCATGACAAACCTGGTGCCTTCCTGCTTCCTTCAGCCCTACCCCAGCTGAGTGGCGTGGGGGGCACCCCGGGTCCTACCCCCTGCCCCTGGCACCGCGGAGGATCAGTGAAAAAGGGCGGGGCATCAAGTGGGAATTGGCGCTGAGATCAGGATCAGAAGACTCAGACCCTCTGAGTGACCGTGTTGCATGGGGGCCAGATGCTGGGATGGCAGTGGAGGGGGAGGGACCGGTCTCCGGGTGAGGGTGGAGCTGAGCGAGCCCCATGGTTCCCCGGCAGCGGTAGGGAGCACAGAAGGTCCCAGTAGGGTCCCTGGGAAGGGTCCCCACACTAGGCCTGGGTGCTGTACATTGGAGGGAGGTCTCTTTCATTCCCCCAAGGCTGGGACTGGGGTCCTGGGGTGCTGTATTTCCCAAGGTTCTATGGTTCTCGAATTTCCAGTGATGCCTGAGTCTGTGGCTCAAGAATTTACAGGGTCAGGGATTCTCGAGGAGGAGGAGGAGGAGGAGGAGCAGGGGCTTCAGAGATACAATGTTCCAGAGGCTTGGGGACAAGAGCACCTGGGGGGTCTCAGTCCCAGGTGCCCTCAGCCCTCCAGGACCCAGGGCTGCTGAGGCTCATGAGTGAACTCCAGCAGGGCACTCCCTGGCTTAAGCCTCAGTGTCCTCATATGTATGAGGACATGGCTGGCCTTTAGGCCACTCTAAGATTTTTGGCTGAGAGGGGCCTGGGGGCCAGTGACCTCTGAGACTGGGTGGGGGAGGTAAGACCTAGTTCTGTGTGGGCAAGGATTCTCCAAACCACCTCCTAGTCAACAAAACAAGAAACCGGAGGTCAGAGAGAGAGAGGCCCAAGGTCATGGTGGGGAATCAAGGTAGAGCTAATGCTGGGGCCCTGAGCCCTGTCCTTTCCCCACCCCCTCTCTCCTGCACTGTGGCCAGTTCAGCCCATGACCCCTCCAGGGGACTGCCCCTGCTCCAAACCCATCATAAGGACCTGACCCAGGCCCAAACCCACATCCCCCGAGAGGGCACTGATCCCAGCTCCGGAAACTGCACATGCTGTTCCTTTAGCCCGGAATGCTGTTCCCCTCCTTGCTTCCATGTCCAGCTCTTCATCCTGAAGAGGCCAAGCACCGTGTCCCTTTCTCTGGGCAGCCTTCCCAGCTTCTAGAAAGGTCCCCTTGCCCACTGCACCCTGTCCTCAAGCCCCACGGGCTGGGGACTGCTGTGTCTGGCTCTCGAGGGTCCACTCAGGGCCCCTGACGTTGCCAGCCCAGGACGGAGACGGGGGGCCTCCTGCAGCAAACCCAACAGAAAACAGTGTGGCCCCCATGCCCTTGGCTCCCTGTTGTCCCGTCGTTCCCTGCACCAGCCCTAACTGAGGCTACAGCCGCCTCCCCCATTTTACCCAGGGGGAATCAGGTTCTCGGGGCAGACGATTTGCCCTGGCATCCCAGCCAGGAAAGACAGAGGCAGCTCCCCTAAACCCCATCTCCTGGCCCAGAGCCCCCTTTGTCCTCGTGCATGCATGTGTCTGAGGCAGGAAGGACTGGCCGCAGCTGCGAGATCCTGGCTCTGGGTTTTAAACCCTCAGTGGTTCTGGGGACCCAGGGAGGAACTGAGAAAGCCGGGACCCCAGGCCCCTCCCTCTTTGGCCTCCCCTTCTGTGAGGGTGAAATAGAAGTGTGACAAGAGACAGAGACACAGGGAGACAGAGATTGAAAGAGACCGAGCGACATGCAGGAGGACAGGAGTCACAGCAGATGCCCATGGAGGAGGAGGAGCTCTGCCAGGGAGACAGAAATGCCAGGGTCGCAAGTGCTTCTCAGCACGCCCGCCCATCCCCCATGCTCAGTCTCTCATGCCAGCCACGGCCCTCCCTGCTGGCAGGGGCTGGGGGGGTCCAGCCTGGGTCCTCGGCCCTGCCCCGCTCTCACCCATCTGCACAAGGCCTGGCTGGGTCCGTGGGGAGGGGCTGACCTGGCTCCTGCCCACCCACCCCCCCCAATTCTGATGTAACATCCAGGACTGGATGTTTCACTCCCCAGTTCTCCGGATCCGGCTGCAGGAGGTTCTTAAGGCCGCTTTACTCCGGAATGTGTGGGGGACCCGGAGCCCTAGGCCACGGGGCGCCCCCTTCCCTTGGAGGGGGTTCACCCCCCTTTGCACACGCAGTCCCTGAACCCGCCCGGAGGCGAGACGTCCCGCTGCCGCCGCTGGTCCCCGCCCTGGGGCCGCCATTGGCTGTTGCCATGGCACCAGGCCTTCTTCCCGCGCCGCGATTGGCCGCGGCGGCTGCATCCCGCATCCCGCATCCTCCCCCGCTCGCGGTGGTCTCGCCCAGCCCCAGGAGCGGCGGCGCCGCCTGGCCAGGCCGGGACCGGGCTTTGTCCGCCCCGGAACCCTCTGCCTGCGCCGCCGAGACCCCGGAGACCCGGAACCCACGCCCCGCGGCGCCCCCGCCACCCCAGCCCGAGTGAGATAAAGTAAGCGGCGCGCTTCCCTGGGTGGAGGGCAGGGGGCGCGTCCTCCGCCTCTGCTGGGGGTCTCCGTCCCCTTGTCTCTGCTTCAGCTCTGGGCACACTCTCGGGAGCCTCCGCTTCTCCAGGGTGGAGCCAGAAGGGAAACTGAGCCCCGGGAAGGTGGGCGCCCGCGCCGCTGCTGCTATCCCCACGCACACACCCACTCACGGGGTTCACTGCTCGGACCTCCCACAGTCTGCAGGCAGGCCTGTGTGTGCTTGGGGACAGTGCCCCACCTCTCTGGACATCAGTTTCCCTCTCTGTGAAGTGGGGCATGGATTGAAGGGAAGAGAAGGGCCTCTTTGGGCCACATCTGTGCCACCCCTCCCTGCTCAACCAGGCCAGCCCCCTGCTACTGGTGCTTTCCCTTCTGCAATGAGATCTCCCAGGGTTCCTGGGAGTTCCCTGGCGCAACCTGGAGCTGAGCGGCAAGCAGGAGGGCTTCTTGGAGGAAGTTGCACCTTGAGGGATGGCAGGGTTCGGGAAAGGTGCTCCAGGTGGAAAACTGCACACGCAGAGGCCTGGTGGAAGAGCACGGCTGTGCGGCACCAGGGGATGTGGAGGAGTCAGGTCTTATCTCAAGGGCACTGGGGAGCCATGGGAAGTACTGGAGCAAGCGAAGGAGTCCAACCAGTGACTTCAGGGCTTCCTTCTGGCTGTGCATGAGGAGTGGACCGTGGGAGGCCAGCGAGGCTGCCCTGGTGGGAGGGCTGTGGGGAGTTGGGCGAGAGAGGGTCCAGCTGGGCAAAGCTTGAGGGGCTGGTGGGAGTGTGGAGTTGGGAACTCAGGCTGGAAAAGGGGGGGTCTGGTGGGGGCCCTGCTGCCAAGCTCAGGCTGACGAGGATGCCGGGGAAGTGAAGGTGTCCCAGGCTCGGCCTGGAACATCCACGCAGACACCCATGAGGGAAACGGGAGCTGGGAGGCTACCCTGGGTGGGGCTCAGGGAGGGGGCCTAGGTTGGTCAAGGGAGTGGAGGGGTGTGCAGGCCGTGTCGCGCCTGGCCTAGTGCTTCCTTCTGGTGGGGCAGGGCCTGGGAGCCTCAGCCAGGACACAGCTCCAGCCCAGGGAATTTGCTGCGACCCCAGGCCTAGGTCCCAGCTCTGCAACCCCCGACTGAGCCTCGGTTGGGACCACTATTGGGGTGGGAGGCGAAGGCTGTGGTCTCCAGGCGGCTGGCCTTCCCTGTCTGGCACACTGTCTCCCATTCCAACTCCCCCGGCTGTCCTGTGATCTCTGGTTTGCTCCATGACGACAGCCATGCTTGACCCTCTCATCAGCCTGCAGGATGGGCCAGGCATACCGCATTCCCATGGCTCAGATGGGCAAACAGAGGCCAGAGCGCACCACCTGGACTCCTGAGTCCTTCCAGGACCGGGCTCCAGTCATGCCTTGTCTGCCCCCCTGGCCTCACTTTCTTCCTCTGAGCACAGCCTGTTGGTGGTCCCTGAGGCTCAGGACTGTGACCGGGAACTCAGAAGACAAGGTCAGGCATACAGTAGGTCTTCCCGGTGGGATCGATGGCCTGACCTCATCTCTGCACCTTTACAACAGGACCAGCATGCCCTTGGTGACCTCCGGGGTGGGTGGGGTGGGGAGGGTTCTGTGGGTAGGAGCAGAGGGACAAGGGCGGTTGAGCGAATGAATGCAGGTGGCCAGGTGGGGGCGGGGGGTAAGCGCCTCCCTGTGGGCAAGGAGAAGGCGGGCTGGTCTGGGGAGGGGCTCCCAGGAAGGAGGTGGGGAAGAGGCCGGGCTGCCATTGGTGCGCCTCAGACAAAGGCGGAGGGAGGGGCGAGTGCTGATGGGAAGGGAACAAAGAGGGAAGGGGAGGGGTGGGGAGGAGGTGGGACAGCTCCAGGGAGGGCCTAGCCAAGAGAGGAGGGGCTGCCAGCCAGCTGGACAGAGGAAGGAGGCTGGGCCACAGTGAGAAAGGGCTGCCACACACAAAGAAGTGGATGGCAGTGGCAGAGCCCAGGAGACGGGGCATGGGGCCGCCGGGGGGCTGATCAGAGGGGAGTCAGGCTGGGCAGGCAGCTGCTGGGGCTCCAGCTGTTGGTGAAGGGGGCTGGGGGGCAGGGCATCCAGATTTTAGACCCCCAGGGTGACTGCAATGGGCTTGGGTCTGTCCAGTTGAGGGGTCGCCACATCGGCCTGGCCGTCGCTCTCCGCGCTTTTTGTTGGCGGGCGTGGCCTTGCTCTCACCCCTCGGCGGGGCCGGCCGGTGGTCTCTTCCCCGCACCTCTGGGCGGCTGCTCTCTGGGGTGGAGGCCCGTGGCCATCAGCAGGTGTGTCTGAGAACCCAGCAGTGAGGACAAACAGGCACTGGTGTCTGCTGGTCAGCTGCTCGTTTGGGTTTTGTGTCTTGACGTCCATCCCATGGCTCTGCCCACATCTGTCGCTGTCTGTCGCTCTGCTGGCCATGCTGCATGGCCTCGGGGCCAGCCCTGCAGCAGTCCACACCAGGCACTCCTGTGGGGACTCACCCCCCAGACTGGATGGGAGGGCTGGGACTTTGGTCAGGGGCCACCCCTTCCTAGACCCTTGGGTGAACCTTCTGACCTGTGGCCCCAGGCGCTCCAGGAGCTGAAGATGGCGAGCTCCGTGGCACCCTATGAGCAGCTGGTGCGGCAGGTGGAGGCCTTGAAGGCCGAGAACAGTCATCTGAGGCAGGAGCTGCGAGACAATTCCAGCCACCTGTCCAAGCTAGAGACGGAGACGTCCGGCATGAAGGTGCGGGTGGGGCTGGGCGGAGGTCGGAGGCACAAACACCAGGGTGCTGGACCAAGAGGCTGGCAGGCCAGGCTGGGGCATCTTGTGGTGGGGGTGGCTCAGGGGAGCCCAGGACAGCCGGCTTACGCTGCTGGCGCTCTCTCCCGCCCCCGCCGTAGGAGGTCCTGAAGCACTTACAGGGCAAGCTGGAGCAAGAGGCCGGAGTGCTGGTGTCCTTGGGGCAGACGGATGTGCTGGAGCAGCTGAAAGGTGAGGGCGCTGCTGGGGAGGCCCCTCTGCACACTGGGGCAATCTCCAGCCTTCCTCCAGAGGGAGCTGGGAGGAGAAGGAGGAGGAGGGGCAGGAAGGGGCACTGACCTCTCCCTCTCTTCCGTGTCCATACAGCCCTGCAGATGGACATCACCAGCCTGTACAACCTCAAGTTCCAACCCCCAGCCCTAAGCCCCGAGCCCGCGGCGCGGACCCCTGAAGAAAGTCCCGTCCACGGCTCTGGACCCTCTAAGGACAGTTTTGGGGAGCTGAGCAGGGCTACTGTCCGGCTGCTGGAGGAGCTGGACCGGGAACGGTGAGAGACAGCACGTGTCGGGAAGCCCCACTCCCAGCCAGCTCCGCCCCAGCTATCCCTGACCCCTGATTGGCCCACCGGCAAGTGCCCCACCCGCCTCCTGAGTGTGGCTCGTCTTCCCCCTTTCTCCCTCCCGAGGACCTCTGGAGGACAAAGAGGAGGGCTCCTGGGAGATGTCCTCAGGGGTCCCCAGCATGCAGGCCTCCCCAAGGACAGGGCTGTGTCCATTGCCAGGGTCAGGACTGGAGCCAGAAGGGCTCAAGGCAGCCTTTGTGGAGAGAGGGGCTGTGGCCCAGGAAACCCCGGCCCATGGCCCGCAGAGGAAAGCAGCGTCTGGAGCTCCCAGCTCGGCTCAGCTGGGTTGTGTGGGGTCCGACGGGGCAGTTCAGGACTGGCTTGGAGTCATGTCCATGCCCTGCTCTGGGACCTCAAGCTAGTCTCCTAACTCCTCCCAGCCTCAGACTTTTGCCCTGTAATTATATGGAACATAGGCCAAATTATTTGAAGTCAGTAAGTGTTTGAGGTGTCAAATAAGTTTATTTGACAGACAGAGATCACAAGCAGGCAGAGAGGCAGAGAGAGAGGAGGAAGCAGGCTTCCCGCTGAGCAGAGAGCCCGATGCGGGGCTTAATCCCAGGACCCCGAGATCGAGATCGTGACCCGAACCGAAGGCAGAGGCTTTAACCCACTGAGCCCCCCAGGCGCCCCAGGCAATAAGTTTTTATTTGAAGAAAAGAAAAGAGCCTAAACACTGAGCTCTGTACAATGGGAACAGCAGGGCGTCGCCGCAGCGTTGTTCCGAGGGAGGCTATTGGGCCTGGGTCAACCCGAGCCTGACGTGGTCTTCGCAGGCTAGAGGGAGACTAGCTGGTGCGGGAGAAGCGTCAGGGGCACAGCAGCCCCCTCGGAGCCTGTCTCCGGGGACCAGACCTTACCAAGGAGTCGCCTCTCTCCTTTGCGTGAACGCTCCGCCCCACCCAGCCCCGAGAGCACCGAGGCTGGTGCCCTGCAGGGAAGCGAGGCTTCCAGGGAGCAGGGCCCGCGCCGCGGCCTCAGCGGCCCCCCGTCCGCAGCTCGCGCCCACCGACTTCCTCCTCAGGTGCTTCCTGTTGAACGAGATCGAGAAGGAGGAGAAGGAGAAGCTCTGGTACTACTCGCAGCTGCAGGGCCTGTCCAAGCGCCTGGACGAGCTCCCGCACGTGGAGACGGTGAGCGGCCGCGGCGCGGGCCGCGCGGGGACGGGCGCGGGGGCGGACGCGGGGCTCGGGCGGGGACGCGCCCTCACCGCGGCCGCCCGCCCCTCCCAGCAGTTCTCGATGCAGATGGACCTGATCCGGCAGCAGCTGGAGTTCGAGGCCCAGCACATCCGCTCGCTGATGGAGGAGCGCTTCGGCACCTCCGACGAGATGGTGCAGCGCGCGCAGGTGAGGCGGGGCCGACCGGGACCGCGGGGGACGAGGCCTGGTGCGGGGGGCGAGGCCGGAGCCCTTTGTGGGTGGGGCCGGAGGGGGCTGAGGGCAGAGCCGGGCCCGGGGTGGGGGGGCGGAGTCCGAGAACAGCGGGGGCAGGGGGCGGGCGGTTGGCGGAACCGAGCGTGGCAGGCCCCGGGCCCCGGTGAGTGGACGGGACCGGATCAGGGAGTGGTGGAGTCCGTTCGGGTTGGGGTTGGGCCCGTGGGTGGGGCCGGGCTGTGGGCAGAGTCAGGCGACGGGGCGGGGCTCAGTGCGGGTGGGGCCAGGTAGAGGAGCAGGTGGGATCCGAGCCAGGGGCGGGGCCAGGGAGTGGGCGGAGTGGGACGTCAATGTGCCGTTTGGACCGCGGGTGGGGTCCTAGCCGGGAGTGGGCGGGGCCAGCGCCGGGGCGCAGTCAGCCCCGGCGAGCGCCTTTCTCTGCGCTCAGATCCGCGCTTCGCGCCTGGAGCAGATCGATCAGGAGCTGCTGTCCGCCCAGGACCGCGTGCCGCAGACCGAGCCCCAGGTACCGGGAGGGGTGGAGCCAGGGCCCTGCCCGGGGCGCAGGAACGGGCCCGCAGCCCCCACCCACATCGTCATGGGGCTGTGGCCGGCATCCGCAGTCTGGGCGCTTTGTGGGGTGCTCCCCAACCGAACCCCCAGGCCCGGCGTTCTCCGCACAGGCCCTGCTGGCGGTGAAGTCAGTGCCGGTAGAGGAGGACCCGGAGACTGAGGTCCCCACGCACCCTGACGATGGTGTCCCTCAGCCGGGCAACAGCAAGGTGAGGGGTATCCAGGTTCGTGGGGGACCCGAGCTGCGAGGGGTGAGGGCGGCCGGCTGGGTTGAGGCGCATGGTGAGGTGGGTCCCGAGTCGCTGTCAGACGTGGGGGACCCTCTCTCCTCTGTCTCTATAAAGTGTCCTCAGGTGTGGAAGGGCCACCTGGTTGGGGGGGTGCGGTGAGGCTGACAGAGCCAGCATGTGCTCTGGGGTTGGGAAGGTGGGTGGGGGATAGCTGTCCTGGGGGGGTTCAACCTAGTCTCAGACGTAGGAGGTCACCCACAGGAGTACCCAGTGAGGGACCACAGGGTGGACTCTTGGCCCTCCAGAACTGGGGGTACTTGGTGCTGGCTGATGCCTCCCATCCCCTCCCCACGTGTGTGCGCTGGCCCCCAGGAGGATGCAGGGCAGGGGGGTCAGGGTGAGCCAGCGATTCTCCGGGGCTGGGGTCACAGGACTCTCACTGTGTTTGGGCGGCGCACTGGGGGGCCGCGGCTAGCCCTGGCTGGGGCCCGGTGAGCTGGGCGGGGTTCCCTAACTTGACTTCATCCCCTGCCCTTCCAGGTGGAGGTGGTCTTCTGGTTGCTGTCCATGCTGGCGACACGGGACCAGGAGGACACAGCCCGCACCCTGCTGGCGATGTCCAGCTCGCCGGAGAGCTGCGTGGCGATGCGTCGCTCGGGGTGTCTGCCGCTGCTGCTGCAGATTCTGCATGGCGCCGAGGCTGGCGCTGGGAGCCCCGGGGCGCCGGGAGCCAAGGATGCACGCATGCGCGCCAACGCGGCGCTGCACAACATAGTCTTCTCGCAGCCGGACCAGGGCCTGGCGCGCAAGGAGATGCGCGTCCTGCATGTGTTGGAGCAGATCCGGGCCTACTGCGAGACCTGCTGGGACTGGCTGCAGGGCAGGGACGGCGCCGACGGAGGCGGCAACGGCGGGGGTGAGCACGTGGGAGCTTCGGTGTAGTGGGGCGGTGAGCCGGAAGAGCCGTCCAGGCCTCCCGCGGACTCCGGCTAGAGCCCATAACCTTTGCAAGCCGGGTGCAGTCTGGG
The DNA here is from genome assembly GCF_002288905.1 of Enhydra lutris kenyoni. Taxonomy (NCBI): domain Eukaryota; kingdom Metazoa; phylum Chordata; class Mammalia; order Carnivora; family Mustelidae; genus Enhydra; species Enhydra lutris. Next base: position 5,571,049 of record NW_019154170.1, on the reverse strand, counting down.
ACCCCTAGTGTTTGCGGGTCTTTGCAAAGTTAATATATGGCAAAAACACTGCCAAAAGGTCCTTAGCACCAGGCACTGCCTCATCGGCCTTTGCGATGCAGGGGTGTGGACAGCACCCTGTGACTTGCCTTTAGACAGGCGTGGTAAGGCCGCCCTGCTCTGGGAGGCCCCCCCATGCGTCCGCGAACAGCAGTTTGAAAAGCTCTGGGGTCCCTGCAGGCCTGTGGGGTGGAGAAGGCAGGAAAGGGCAGGGACGCACCAGCAGCAGGATGGCTCTGACCCAGCCCCCTGGCCCGCAGCCCCCGTCCCCATTGAGCCTCAGATCTGCCAGGCCACCTGTGCCGTGATGAAGCTGTCCTTTGATGAGGAGTACCGCCGTGCCATGAACGAGCTGGGTGAGTGCCCCCTGGCTTCCTCCAGGACTCCACACTGTCTCCTGACTGGCCCCGGGGGGCTGCTGGGCCTCATTCTGGCCAGGGCCGGCTTGGTAGCCACCAGGATGCTGGGGCTCAGAGAACGGGGAAGCGTCTCTGCTCAGGGAGCGTGGTGGGTGGCGGTGGGGGTCGACCTTGTGAAATCCTAGGTTTGCGAGCATTACAAGTGTTATGTCTCTTTCCCCATACAAGTCCTCGAAACCCGGGAAAAACAAATAGCAAAGCGCAAACATCACACCCGCGCATGCTCAATCTCACTGTCCGGAGACGCAGCTTCTCGCCTCGCAGGGGTCCGAACGCGCAAAGGGTAGACCCCGTGCGGGTTGGCTGCGTGGGAGGCATGTGCCCGGCCCTGGGGGAGGGCTCCCCCCGATATGCTGGATTTACAAAGGAAGACACAGGAAAACAAGGAAGCAGGCAACCCAGAGAAAACCCCAAATCTGGAAGCCTTGTGTGCTCAGCGGGTAGGCGGCGGCCACAGGCAGGTGTCTTACCCTCCCTCTGTAGTCCCCTGCGGTAGGGGGCAGAGGAGGTGGTCCGGTCTGTTCCGTGCACAAGACACCTGCACGCGTGTGCCCCAGAACTTAGTCTAAACACGGGAGGCCAGAGGGCCCCGGCCGTGCTTCCCACCCACCGGCACAAGGCCCAAACAGAGAATTTGTTAGCACCCTCTGACCTTGAACACTTGGACTAGGAACATGTAGACTGTCATATGGAACTGGTTCTGAGTGTGGCCCAGGAACCCTGGGGGTTCCTAACGCCCTCCTACGAGGTCCCCAAGGTCACAGTTGTTTTGATAAGGACACAAAGATATGATTTGCCTTTCCCACCCTGTCTTCTCCCGGCGTTTCCCTCTGAGGACTGCTGGGCTGCACACTCCAAGGGCTAAGAGGCTTCATTTTCATTTTCAGCAGGCGCGTATGCACGGCTGTTGCCCACAGGCACAGAATCTCTTTGGGGTCACAAACCTCACAAACGTTCAGAGGATACAGGGGTCCTGAGGGCAAAACACTTGCATACCGCCGGAGTCTGCCAGGAGCCCCTAGCCGGCAGCCCCTCCGCAGCTGAGTCACAGCACTTGCTGCCTCTTCTTGTCCGTGTCCTTCCTGTGGGGTTCCACATTCAGGAGGGTGAAGGGACTTGGAAGCAGCCCCTGAAATAACTTAGAATCACAAATTAAAGTTGTTAGAGGCGCCTGGCCGGCTCAGTCGGTAGATGCGGTGACAGTTGTTTGAGTGTTGTGAGTTCCGGTCCCACGTCGGGCCTGGAGCCTACTTAAAAAACCAACTTGTGGTAGAATACACATAAGATCCGCTTTCGTAACCGTCTCTGAGCGCACAGCTCCGCGGCAGGAAGCACTCACACCCCCGCCCTCCGTCTCCAGAACTTTCCATCTCTCCACACAGAGACCCTGTCCCCGTGAAGCATGGACTCCCCACCCCTGCCCCAGCCCCAGCTCCCACTCTCTCCTCTCTGTGTGGACGGGACTCCTCTGGGACCCTCCTGGGAGTGGGGTCCTGTGGGTCCTTCTGGATCCGGCTTATTTGATATAAATACCCTCGAGAAGAACATCTTTGGGGTCTGCCCATGCGGTAGCAGGTGTCAGAGTGTCCCGCCTTTCTGTGGCTGAGGAATGCTGCGTTGTGGACAGATACACTGTGTCCACCCATCTGTCCACGTCCGCTGATGGACATTTGGGTTGTGTCCCCCTCTCAGCCACTGTGAACACGTCGCAGGCTTGCATTGGAGGTTTTTATAACAGTGACTTACCACTTATTACATGGCCGGCACTATGCTTTTTTTTTTTTTTTTTAATAAGATTTTATTTATTTGACAGACAGAGATCACAAGCAGGCAGAGAGGCAGGCAGAGAGAGGAGGAAGCAGGCTCCCTGCTGGGCAGAGAGCCCGATGCGGGGCTCGATCCCAGAACCCCGAGATCATGACCTGAGCCGAAGGTCAGGTCACCAAGTCACCCAGATGCCCCACACTGGAGGTTTTTAGATGCGCACCACTCGCTTCCTGCCCCAGGGACGCTGGCATTTGCCCTCATCATCTCTGCCACAGGGAGACGGAGATGGGGCTTCTCATGCTTGCGCTGCTGCTGCTTTCCCTTGCTCCATACTGACCACATCCCCGATTCATTTTCCCCATAGTGCCTCCTGAGCACGGGCCATCCATAGCCTGCCCTCCGTGGCTCGTGGTCTAACGGTCTGGAGAGAATTCTCGTGGGGGATGTTGGGGGGCTTCCCTGAGAAAGTGACTGGAGCTGGGAGCAGAGCCAGTAACCTGGGCAAACAGCAGGGAAGAGCACTGCAGGCAAAGGGAACAGCCGTGCAATGACCCAGAGGCTGGGGAGTAGCCCTGGGGGCTGGGGAGGGGGACCTGAGCCGGGCAGGTGTGGGGTGGGAGGGAGCAGAGGGCATCTGAGGCCGGGAAGAAGGCAGGTGGGTGGTTTGGGGTGTCCGGCCGTGGGTGGGCACCCCGCAGGTGCACCACGCCCTGCTCGCGCCCCTGCAGGTGGGCTGCAGGCCGTCGCGGACTTGCTGCAGGTTGACTACGAGATGCACAAGATGACGCGGGACCCGCTCAACCTTGCCCTTCGCCGCTATGCCGGCATGACCCTCACCAACCTTACCTTTGGGGACGTCGCCAACAAGGTGCGTGGGGCAGCCGGAGGCTGGGCAGGGTCAGCGCTCTCCAGGTCGGAGCCCTCAACCTCACCACAGCTTCGAAACAGCCCTCAGAGATGGAGACAGTTGTCCCCAATTTGCAGGCGGGTAGACTGAGGCCCAGAGAGGGCTGGTGGGGCCGAGAAGGCTGGTGTCCGCATGCGATCAGCCAGGCCACCATCCTGCTGGCTGCTCTGAGGCCAGCTCTGCCGAGGATGGGGCCTCTGGACTAGGGGGCTGGGTGTCCGTGCTGGTCTGGGCTTCAGTTTCCTCATTGGATCAACAGGGTAAGTGCCGTCCCTCCCCTGCAGCACGCAGCAGTGAGGATGGGGGCTGGGCTCAAGCTCTAGCACACAGTAGGTGCTCAGTGAGCAGAGGAGGGAACCTGAAGGTGGGGGTGGGTCTACTTCATGCCCCCTGCCCTGCCTGGCATGGCGCGACTTCCCTCTTCACACCAACAGGCAACGCTGTGTGCCCGCCGGGGCTGCATGGAGGCCATCGTGGCCCAGCTGGCTTCTGAGAGCGAGGAACTCCACCAGGTACCTGGGCAGTGTGGCTCCAGGAGCGCCCTGTGGGGTGTCCCACCGCCTGAGGCCTTTCTGCTGGCCAGGCTCCCTCTCCCCTGGGTATGGGGCATCCCCTCCAGTCTCTGCTCAGCTCCACCTGGCACAGGCGTGGAGGCTCTGGTGGCCTTAGGTCCACATTGCCCCTTCTCTGCCCCGGCCCAGGTGGTGTCCAGCATCCTGCGCAACCTGTCCTGGAGGGCTGACATCAACAGCAAGAAGGTGCTGAGGGAGGTCGGCAGCATGACTGCCCTGATGCAGTGTGTTCTTCGAGCCTCCAAGGTGGGCACCAGCTGGAGTGGGAGGCTGGGGACAGGGAGACCTCACCTCAGGCCTCAGGAAGAGGGACCAGCCAGGGCTGTTCAGTGCCAGCCACAGCGCAGGGAGACCTGCGAGAGGGGGTGAGTTCCCCATCTCTGGGGGAAATCAAGCCAAATAGTGCACTGGAGAGCAGCTGGTCCACACCTGGGGCTTCCAACCCTGTATCTCAAGATCCTTTCACTGTTACTTGTATGGGAAAACCTATTTGGGTGCCTTTTTTTTTTAAAGATTTCATTTATTTACCTGACACAGAGAGAGAGAGATCCCAAGCAGGCAGAGAGGCAGGCAGAGAGAGAGGCAGAAGCAGGCTCCCTGCTGAGCAGAGAGCCCTATGTGGGGCTCGATTCCAAGACCCTGAGATCATGACCTGGACTGAAGGCAGAGGCTTAACCCACTGAGCCACCCAGGTGCCCCTTGGGTGCCTTTCTTCCCAGCCTTGTGTCCACACCTTGATAGGAACAGCTGAGTGGGCGGGGCTGGCCTGGTCCCTGCTCCCTGCCCCCACACTGACCCCCTCCTTACCCGATCTGTGTCCAGGAGTCCACCCTGAAGAGCGTGCTCAGTGCCCTGTGGAACCTGTCGGCACACAGCACGGAGAACAAGGCGGCCATCTGCCAGGTGGACGGTGCCCTGGGCTTCCTGGTGAGCACACTGACCCACAAGTGCCAGAGCAACTCCCTGGCCATCATCGAGAGCGGCGGCGGCATCCTGCGCAACGTGTCCAGCCTCATTGCCACCCGGGAGGACTACAGGTCAGCCCCTCCCAGCCCACGGCCACCGGGGGTGGAGGGCGCAGGGCCCTGCACTGGGAGAAGGGGGTCGCCCCTGTGTAGTTTGGGCTTGGGGACGGCAGAGCCCACTTGTCTGGGAACCAAGGACAAGCCTTGTTCTGTGCTGAGAATGGACGGTCCCAACTGGTCCCTAGAGACTACATTTTTTAGTGTAAATATATCTCAAATCTTGTGTGGGATATACTTATACTAAATCTTAAACTAATTTATTAAAATAAAAATATGTGTTACTTTCTAAATATTAACAAATACTTGTTCTTTACTGACAATTTTATAAATACTATCAAGAAATATTCATCCCTTATCAAAATAAAGTATTATTTATGAGACAATAATCACTAATGTTTTTGACGTAGGAAAATATGTAATATTTATGTTTAGTGTAAGTATATCCCAAATATGGCATAGGCTATACTTGTGCTAAAGATTTTACTTTATTTTTTTAAAGATTTTATTTATTCATTTGACAGACAGAGATCACAAGCAGGCAGAGAGGCAGGCAGAGATGGGGGTGGGAAGCAGGCTCCCGCTGAGCAGAGAGCCCGATGCAGGGCTCGATCCCAGGACCCTGAGACCATGACCTGAGCCGAAGGCAGAGGCTTAACCCACTGAGCCACCCAGGCGCCCCTAATATATACATGTTAGTAAACATTTAGTCCGTTTTCTGAAATTCAGTTACCTTACTCAGCGTTGGCTAAGACTGGCTCCCCCACTGCGGTCCCATCCGGGCAGGGCAGAGCAGAGTGGGGCGCAGGGGGCGAGGGGCGGGATCTGGGGGAGAAGGGGCGGGGCGGGGGCGGGGCGGGGCGAGCCGTGGGGGGAGCCCAGCGATGGGCGGGGTGCAAGGGGGCGGGGCCGCGCGTGCCTGACGCTTCCTCGCCCCGCCCCCGCCCCGCCCGCAGGCAGGTGCTGCGGGACCACAACTGCCTGCAGACGCTGCTCCAGCACCTGACATCGCACAGCCTGACCATCGTGAGCAACGCCTGCGGCACGCTCTGGAACCTGTCCGCCCGCAGCCCGCGTGACCAAGAGCTCCTGTGGGACCTGGGGGCCGTGGGCATGCTGCGCAACCTGGTGCACTCCAAGCACAAGATGATCGCCATGGGCAGCGCCGCCGCCCTGCGTAACCTGCTGGCCCACCGCCCCGCCAAGTACCAGACCACAGCCACCGCCGTCTCCCCTGGCGCATGCGCTCCCAGCCTGTACGTGCGGAAGCAGCGGGCGCTGGAGGCCGAGCTGGACACGCGGCATCTGGCGCAGGCGCTCGACCACCTGGAGAAGCAGGGCCTGCCGGAGGCGGAGGCCGACGCAGCCTCCAAGAAGCCCCTGCCGCCCCTGCGGCACCTGGACGGGCTGGCCCGGGACTACGCCTCCGACTCCGGCTGCTTCGATGACGACGAGGCGCCCTCCCTGGCCGCTGCAGCCGCCACCGCGGAGCCTGCCAGCCCCGCGGTGCTGTCGCTCTTCCTGGGGAGCCCCTTCCTGCAGGGGCAGGCGCTGGCCCGGGCCCCGCCAGCCCCCCGCAGTGTGCCAGAGGCAGAGAAGGAGGCCGGCAGGGAGGTGGCCGTGGCGGCCAGAGCCAAGGCCAAGCTGGCGCTGGCGGTGGCACGAATCGACAGGCTAGTGGAGGACATCTCCGCCCTGCACACCTCGTCGGACGACAGCTTCAGCCTCAGCTCTGGGGACCCTGGGCAGGAAGCGCCACGTGAAGGCCGGGCCCAGTCCTGCTCTCCTTGCCGGCGGCCGGAGGTCAGGCGGCCAGAGGCTGGCAGTCGGGCCCACCCACTGCTGCGGCTCAAGGCTGCCCACGCCAGCCTCTCCAATGACAGCCTCAACAGCGGCAGCACCGGTGACGGGCGCTGTCCCCGTGAGCACACACGGTCCTGCCCGCTGGCCGTGCTGGCCGAGCACCGCGAGGGGTCCCCGAGCAGCCAGGTGCGGCCCAGCCGGCTTGACCTCCACCTGCCGGGCAGCCAGGAGCCGGCGTCCCGGGACGGCTCTGCCCCTGACGCCTGTGTGCGCACCATCAGGCTGTCGCCCACCTACCGGCACGTACCACTCTTCGAGGGCAACCCCAGGGCGGGCATGGGGTCCCTGGCCCCCGGAGCCCGGAAGCAGGCCTGGCTGCCCATGGATGGCCTGAGCAAGGTGCCGGAGAAGCTGGTGGCAGAGACCGTGCCACTGTGCCTGTCGCGCTGCAGCTCCCTGTCCTCGCTGTCCTCGGCTGGTCGCCCAGGCCCCAGTGAGGCCGGGGACCTGGACAGTGACTCATCCCTGGAAGGGCTGGAGGAGGCCGGACCCAGCAAGGCTGACCTGGACGGGGCCTGGCTTGGCCCCGGGGCTGCCTCCCTGCCCGTGGCCATCCCGGCTCCCCAGCGGGGCCGGGGCCTGGGGGTGGAGGACGCCACCCCGTCCAGCTCCTCGGAGAACTGCGTGCAGGAGACGCCGCTGGTGCTGAGCCGCTGCAGTTCGGTGAGCTCCCTGAGCAGCTTCGAGAGCCCGTCCATCGCCAGCTCCGTCCCGAGTGACCCGTGCAGCGGGCTGGGCAGCGGCACGGTCAGCCCCAGCGAGCTGCCCGACAGCCCCGGGCAGACCATGCCACCCAGCCGCAGCAAGACGCCCCCGCTAGCCCCCGCGCCCCCCGGCGAGCGGGAGAGCACCCAGTTCAGCCTGCAGTGGGAGAGCTACGTGAAGCGCTTCCTGGACATCGCCGACCGCCGCGAGCGCTGCCGGCTTCCGTCCGAGCTGGACGCGGGCAGCGTGCGCTTCACCGTGGAGAAGCCGGACGAGAACTTCTCCTGCGCCTCCAGCCTCAGCGCGCTGGCCCTGCACGAGCACTACGTGCAAAAGGATGTGGAGCTGCGGCTGCTGCCCCCAGCCTGCCCCGAGCGTGGCGGCGGCGGCGGCGGCCCCGGCATGCACTTTGCAGGGCACCGCCGGCGGGACGAGGCCGGTGGCTGTCTCGAGGGCCCGGCAGCCGCTGACCAGGAGCTGGAGCTGCTGCGCGAGTGCCTGGGGGCGGCAGTCCCCGCCCGGCTCCGCAAGGTGGCCTCGGCGCTGGTGCCTGGTCGCCGCGCATTGCCCGTGCCCGTCTACATGCTGGTGCCGGCCCCTGCCCGGGGGGAGGACTCCTGCGCTGACTCTGCTGACGGCACGCCCGTCACCTTCTCTAGTGCCACCTCGCTCAGTGACGAGACACTGCAGGGACCTCCCAGGGACCCACCCAGCGGGCACTCGGACAGGCAGAAGCCTGCAGGTTGCGAGGCCCCGGCCAGGCAGGCCACGGGACACAGGCACAGGGCGTGGGGTGCGGGCCAGAGCCCAGGGCAGGCCCGGGGCGTGGGCAGGAGCAGGGAGGGGCTGGAGCTTCCCCTCCACCGGCCCTCGAGAGCCTACAAGGACCAGGATGTCTTTCGCCCCAGCCCGGGCCGCGGGGATGGGGCGCTGCAGTCTCTGTGCCTCACGACGCCCACCGAGGAAGCCGTGTACTGCTTCTACGACAACGACTCAGACGAGGAGCCCTCCGAGGCGGTGGTGCCCCCGCGGCGGGCATCTGCCATCCCCCGGGCGGTAAAGAGAGAGCGCCCGGCTGGCAGGAAGGAGGTGCAGGCCGCACCCAAGGCTACGCCCAAGGCCACGCAAGCTGCCCGTGCCCAGCCCAGCCTCATTGCCGATGAGATGCCGCCGTGCTACTCCCTGAGCTCCTCCGCCAGCTCCCTTAGTGAGCCCGACCCCCCTGAGCACCCAGCAGGCCGGCCCCAGGCTCTCGAGCCAGCTGTCAGCAAGGGGCCAGGCGCTGCAGGGGGTCGTCATGGCCCCCCAAGCCCACAGGTGGAGACAGGGCTGCTCCGGCGCAGTGTCAACTCCACGGTGCCCAGGCGCCGGTTCCAAGCATCGGGCCCTCGGCGCCGCAAGCCCCAAGCCGCCCAGCCAGACAAGCAGCCTGCAGAGGGGCCCCGGGAGCGCGGGGACGAGGCGGCCAGCTCTGACCATGCCTCCGACCTTGACAGCGTTGAGTGGCGCGCTATCCAGGAGGGCGCCAACTCCATTGTCACGTGGCTGCACCAGGCGGCGGCCGCGGCCACCCACGAGGCCTCATCTGGGTCTGACTCCATCCTGTCCGGGTCGGGGCTGTCGGGGAGCTCCACCCTGCAACCCACACTGCACAGGAAGGGACGGCGGCTGCAGGCAGAGGGCCCGGTGGGCAGCACTGCGAGGCCGGAGAAACGGGACTCGGCCCTGGCCCAGCATAGCACCAGTGGCCCCGAGAAGCTGCGCGGGGCTCAGAAGACCGCGTGCAGGGTGCCAGCCGTGCTCCGGGGAAGGACCGTGATCTATGTGCCCAGCCCGGCCCCCCGGGCCCAACCCAAAAGCCACCCTGGCACCCGTGTGGCACCGAGGAAGATGGGACCCCCGAGTCCTGCGCAGCCAGGAGCCCCCGCCAAGACCCCCAGCCCCGGGCAGCAGCGGTCTCGAAGCCTACACCGGCCGGGCAAAAGCTCGGAGCTGGCGGCGCTGAGCCGTCCACAGAGGAGTGCCACACCGCCCGCCCGCCTGGCCAAGGCCCCTTCCTCGGGGTCCTCCCCCGCCTCTCCGGCCTCCCAGCCCCCTACAAGGAGGCCGCCCCCAGGCGCCCAGGCAGCAGGGCCTCTCCCCGGCCCCGGGGCAGCTCTGGTGCCCCAAACACCCACGCGGGCCCTGCTGTCTAAGCAGCACAAGACGCAGAAGTCACCTGTGCGGATCCCCTTCATGCAGAGGCCAGCCAGGCGGGGGCCGCCAGCCCTGGCCAGGGCAGCTCCGGAGCCGGGTCCCCGGGGTCGGGCGGCAGCGGAGGGAAGCCCTGGCGCCCGAGGGGGCCGCCTGGGCCTCGTGCGTGTGGCCTCTGCCCGCTCCAGCGGCAGCGGGTCGTCCGACCGCTCCGGTTTCCAGCGGCAGCTGACCTTTATCAAGGAGTCCCCGGGCCTGCACCGCCGCCGCTCAGGACTGTCCACCCCAGAGGCTGCACCCCCCGCCTCCCAGGGCGGCTCACCCCGCCGCAGTCGACCCGCGCTGCCCGCCGTCTTCCTCTGCTCCTCGCGCTGCGACGAGCTGCGGGCAGCCCCCAGGCAGGTTCCAGCCCCCCAGCAAGCCCTGGTGGCCAGGCCCAGGCCCAGCGAGCGGCCCGCCCGGCGCCCGAGCTCCGAGAGCCCGTCCCGCCTGCCTGTCCGCACGCCCGCCGCCCCACCCGAGGCGGTCAAGCGGTACGCCTCCCTGCCGCACATCAGCGTGGCCCGCAGGCCCGACGGGGCCGCCCCCGGGCCCAGCGCCGACGCTGCCCGCCGCAGCAGCGATGGAGAGGCCCGGCCACTGCCGAGGGTGGCGGCACCAGGCACCACGTGGCGTCGCATCCGGGATGAGGACGTTCCACACATCCTGCGGAGCACGCTGCCTGCCACTGCCCTGCCACTGATGGGCGCCCCGTCCGAGGAGGGCCCCAGCGGCCCCCCACAGCGCAAGACCAGCGACGCCGTGGTCCAGACGGAAGACTTTGCCGCCACTAAGACCAACTCCAGCACGTCTCCGAGTCTGGAAAGCAGGGGGCCCCCCCAGGCCTCAGTCAGCGGCCCCAGCACACTCACCAGCAGCGATGCGGACGGGCTTGGCCCCACCAAAGCGCCCACCTCTGCCCCCTTTGTCCATGAGGGCCTGGGGGTGGCTGCAGGGGGCTTTCCCGCCAGCCGGCATGGCTCTCCCAGCCGCTCGGCCCGTGTCCCCCCCTTCAACTATGTGCCCAGCCCCATGGTGGCAGCCACCACTGACTTGGCCACAGAGAAAGCCCCCACTGCTGCCCCTGCCAGCCTCCTGGAATAGTGGCCAGCACCGGCCTTCTAGAACATCCTCTCCTGGCCAAGGGCTGGTCTGGCTGCCTGGAGGGTGGTCCTAGGGTCCATCTACCCATCAGAGCCTTTGGAGCCCCACTGCAGCCTGGATTGGCCTCACATCTCACGCACAGACGCTTGCTTCGTGCTGCGGGGGCTCTGGAGGGAACGGGTTGCCGGCGCCATCTCTCGTCCCAGCCTGGTGCGAGCACAGCGAGGCGGTCTGGCCCCAGGCTGGCCTCCACATGGGGACCACCCTCCCAGCCTGGGCTGCCCTCAGCAGCAACGCTCCAGGGCCCCCCACTCTGCTGGGCCAAGCCGCAGCAAGACCGTCCCATGTCAGGAGCCGCAGGGAGGTGACAGAATCCGCCCGAGGTGGGGGGCAGGGCTGGGGAGGGTGGCCCCATCAAGCAAGCGCCTGCCAGCTGGGGGCCTCGGCATCTGTCCCAGCCTCCACTGGGATGCAGCCTGTAATTTTGGGAGGCCCAGTAATTGGTTAATGATGGCTCCGCGGGTTTGTTTGCCTTCTCAGCCCCAGCTGGGGAGCGTGGGGGTAGGGAGTGGCTGAGTCCAACTCAAAGCCCCTGCCCCGCCCTAGACATTGCCGCTGAGGGAGTCGGGAGCACCCCAGGGGTGGTGCATGGAGCAGCCTGGAAGGACAGGGAGAGGCCGGTGCGCGGAAAGCAGAGGCGGGAGCTGTCTCTGGCTTAGAACCCTGGTTGGGGGGAGGGGGCCCCTGGAGGTGGGCACGGAGCAGCGAGGGTGTAGGGGAGCTGGGACGCTGCCTGGGTCTGCGAGCACACCCTGTGGGAAGAAGCGTGTGGACGGACGTCCCTGCGGCAGCCTCGCTTTTCAATTCCATTCTCCTTTACGACACATGAAGCCCTGGGGTCCTCGGGCTCCGTGCCAGGTGCACCGTCTTCTCCGGACAGCACAGCAGCGGCGGGAGCCGGGTTTGGCCACTGGAGGACGCTGGCCACCGGGTGCTAGAGTGTCGCTGCCCTGGAGGCAGACAGACCGAGGGACAGTGAGCCTGGAGGCCTCACTTCTTCCCCCTCCCCTGCCAGCCCGCCCAGGGACCTTGCGCCTGGGCTTGGTGTCCGCTCCAAGGGCGCCTCCTTGCCCAAAGAGCCAGCGACCTCTTTCCTGCACATGGAGGCTCCAGGGAGAAGCTGCTCCCGGCTCGCAGATCTGCTGTGACAGCCGCCTCGCCAGAGCGCCACTGCCGGCCCGGAGCAGATGCTGTGAGCCTCTGCGAGCATCAGTCCCTTCTCTGAAGGGGCAGCACACCGCGAGCCCCCGCCCACAGACACCACAGTCCCTCCCCATCATCCAGAAGTTTCCCATGGGTCACCGTCCTCGAAGGGAACCCTCGTGAGCCGTGCTGATTCCAGACCCCACGGATGTCCTGCTGCCGTCATGCTGCATCACACCCCCCGCCCCGCCAAGCACCCAGTCCTGTGTGACAGGAGCCAGGGCGGCAACCACTGGAGATGGCGATGGTGGCTGAGCCAGCTGCAAACAGCCACAGCCCGCCCCTGGGGACACACCGGTGTGTCTGGGACTCTTTTCAGAAAGTGCCAGTCCCTGTCCCCACTGTACCCTGAAGGGCTGGGACTGAGGGTCTTCCAAGTTCCCTTCTGGATCTGGGGACTGCCAGACATCACGCTCGCATCTCCGTAAGACAGGTGCTCCCCACGATGGCCTGGTGGGAAGACACGGCAGTGGACCCACCGCCAGCTCGTCCGGCCACAAGGGCCCACAGCTTTGAGCGCCTGCGCACTGTGAGACCCAGGGCAGTGCTTCTGCCGCTCTGTGCCTGTTTCCCCACGTGGGCCGTGGGGAGAACTCCCAGAGCTACCTCTTGGGCGAGTGGAGAGCCCACCATGCCCAGGGGAGACCTGTGCTTCGGGACGCTCCCTCGCTGCCGCCCTCTGCCTGCCTCTCGGCCGGCGCCTGGGCAGCCTGCGCCCGCCCACGCCTGGCAGCCACTTTGCCTCCCCCCACCCACCCCACCCCCGCGCAGGGACACAGCCACACCTCGGCATCCAGCCTGGGCAGGTAGCGGGCGCCCTGGTACATGCTTCCTGGAGGTGGCCGCAGGTGGCAGTCACCGACCATCGACCTGAGTCAGGAGCTGAAGGCCTAAGGTCTCAGGACCCAAAGGACCAACACAGCCACCGGCCAGGGAGACCGTGAAGGACCCCTGTGCCTCTTCAGCACTCCGGGGGCGAGCCCGAGGAGAATACCTGGGACCCCCAGCCTGTGACCTTAGGCCCCAGGGCCAGATGGACACCACTGCTAGCTGGGTGCTGAATTCGGGGACACCCGCTGGCGCGGCATTACCTCACCCTTGCTGCCCCCTCTCATCACCCGGCTGGCGGCCGCACACTCCAGCCCAAGCCTGGCTGTCTGGGTCTGCCCCTTGCCTCTCTGCCCGGTCTGCGCAGCGTACAGGACCCGTGTAAATACAGCCCTGTCTGCCCCCACGAACCCACTAACCACACCAAACAGCCGTCGTCTGGCGGGAGGAAGCCGTGGAACCAGGCGGCTCACATGCACCTTTAATAAAGCTGTTGAACCACACCATGGCCTCTGGCTCCCTTCCCAAGGGCGAGCAGATGGGGGGTGGGAGGGGCCTCCACCCGGGGTCGGTATGTGGACTGCCGAACGGGCCGCCGCCAGGAGCCAGCAGACGACCACAAGCTTTCAGAAGTCCTCCCTGGACAGGTCCCTGGAGGCAGAGCTGGAGCGTGGCCTGGGCCCCAGGACGGCAGCACAGGGATGTCAGCGCACATGTCCCGGCCTGAGCCCAGAGGGGGCTCCGCAGAGCAGACAGGACCCCGGAGTCCGGCAGCGGCTGGAGACCAGGGCCGAGCAGGTGGGCTGTTAGCAGCTGCGGAAGGGTGCTGAAGGGCCAGGGGCCCTGGGCTGGGCGGTCACGACGTCCACTGCCAATGCTGGAGCCACGCCCGGGTTCTCTGTACCCCTGTGCCCCCAGGCATACATTCTGGTTTCCAGTTTTGGGGGACTCTTGGGCTTAAGCAGGCTCCCCTTCTTCAGGGAAAGAGAAACCCCTCTGGGACGCTCAGGGTCATAGTGTCAGGCCCCGCTGTGCTGCTCCCGAGCTCCCGTAGACCCCAGGAGAGTGGCTGCTCCCGGGCGACCTGCGCAGGGGCCAGGGCCGAGCAGCCTGCACCCGGGGGGCTTTGGGGGACACCCACAAGCGGACGGCTTCTGTGGTGCCTCGCACAGCCACTGCTGCTCTGGTCTCCTGGAAGTCTGTCTTTTGGGGTGAAAAGCCCTTTTCAAGATCTGCTTCTGCTCCACGGCCCCCACACCCACCCACAGGCAAAGCTTACCAGGACGGAAGCAGCCATTGAGTGCTTGCATGGGAGACGGGCCAGTCTGTCCTCAACGGGGCCCAGGCCAGAAGCCCCGTGTGATGCAGTCCCGCAGCTCCCAGGCCGGTCCCGCACCCCGACCGGGACCCTGGCCCACGGGAGCGCCCACACCTTAGCTCAGGGTCCTCAGGGCCGGCACCCGCCAGAGGCTCCATCTCACATCTGGGCCCTGCCGGGCAAGGGCTCCGCGCACAGCCGCGGCCACTGTGCTGGACGGAACAGAACCCTAACCCCAGCCTCTTCCAGAATCCGGGGGGCCCTGCGGTTCAGGTGGAGATGGCAGAGGCGGCAGAGCGGATCCCACCAGCTCAGTCTACAGGGAGCTGGGACCCCAGAGGGAGGGAGAGGAGGGTGGACGGCCTGGCCTTGGGTGCGGGGCCCCATGCGAAGTCCGGTCTGGGCTCCATGGCCCCGGGTGAGCAGCATCCTCACCGCCCCAGGCCTGACCCCCAGGGAGGGGCCCATGCCCAGCTGTGTCTCCGGGGCTCTCTGGGTACCGGGACACACCCAGACCACGGGAGCCGGGGGTCTAAGCTGTGGCAGATCAGGAGTCACGGGGAGCCGGGGGCCGCCCTGCCCAGGGTGCAGGTGCTCGGGCAAGCGGGTGGACCACTCAGCCCAAGGAGGCAGCCACGGCTCCGGGCAGCGCCACCTGCTTCACCTGGCCGACCTCGCGCTCCAGCTCCTCCCCGGCTCGCCGCAGCGCCTCGCACTTGCGCTTCAGCCCGTCGCCCGCCTGCTGCAGCCGCTGATTCATGGCCACGTAGGCCTGGCTCTGCTGGTAGAGCTGCTCCTGCCGGGCCTCGGAGTCCTCCACCCTCCCGGGGAGGCCTGCGGCGCCTGGGGACAGGACATGCGCACGGGTCAGGGAGGGACAGGAAGAGGGCACAGCTCATCCCCTCAGCAAAGCCACTGGAGGGAACCGATCACAGAACAAGCCTGGCGCGTGCGCGGAGGCCCGGCCCGGGTATCGGCCTCCACTCCCGCAAACCGACCCCACGAGGGAACCACAGAGCAGGCCGGCTCCCAACCCGGTCTGGAAGCCAGACGCCGGGTCGCGCCCCCCAAACCTCCTCCCCGGCCAGCAGCCTTGTGAAACCCCACAGTCGGGGAGACGGCGCATTTCCCACCCCCTGCGTCCGAGAAGAGCACAGGCCCGGCGGGCAGCGCACACACGCGAGGGCTGCAGGCCCCAGAGACATGCCGAGACGCTCTCCGCCTGCCCGGCTCCCGGGTCTGGGGACAGGCGCAGACACTGGGATTTGACCAAGTCACTTCACCACCTGCGTCGGGACTAGGGAGGGACACGGGCCACACGACACACGCGGCTGCGAGCAAGCTGCCCCTCAGAGGGCCCTCGCGCAGCCCGGGACTGCCCCCCACCGCCGCGACAGAGCCAGCCCCGGCCGGGGGTGGCTCGTGCACACGAAGCACCGCGGCGCGGAGCAAAGCAGCGCGTCCTTCCTGTCCCGCGGTGGTCCTGTTTCAGCTCCCGAGGCATTTCTCTGCGACCGTGGTTCCCCAGACCCGTGCGGACAGCGGGGACAGTCTCCGCCAGAGGAAGGCAAGTGCACCCCGTCCCGCGGCTGGCCTGGCCTCGCACCTCCCGGACGGGCTCCGGGACAGTTTCACGAAGGAATGCACGAAGCCACGGGGCAGAACACAAAGCTCACCGCGGTCGCAGCCAGGGCCTCCCCGAGCCAGGGCCGCGTGAAGCCGGTGGAGACATCTGGGCTGCCCGGCTGGCCGCCCCATGCCCCTCCCGCACGCCTCC
The DNA here is from genome assembly GCF_002288905.1 of Enhydra lutris kenyoni. Lineage (NCBI taxonomy): Eukaryota > Metazoa > Chordata > Mammalia > Carnivora > Mustelidae > Enhydra > Enhydra lutris. The sequence goes on along the minus strand of NW_019154170.1, from coordinate 5,555,233 downwards.
GCGGCGGCCGCCGGCTCTGTGCCCACTCGCCCTCGTGGCCCCGAGACCCCGACGTCCTGCCATGTCCCTTGTCACCACGCATTCTCGCCCCCACAAGTGAAAAAGGAAAATCTCCTCTTTTCCTTTGAACTTCCACGCGCTGCGCGGGATCCAGAGCCGGCTCCGCCCCCCCCCAGCCCCCGGGCGCGCCCCTGGCTGCCAGGCCGTACGAGGCTGCGAGCTCGATCTGGCCGCGGGGTGCGGGGGTGGAGCTGCGGCTCGGGCTGCAGCTGGGCCGCGCCGCCCTTGCCCCAGCGCCGGAGTCTCGGGGGCGTCCCTTCCCTCCCCGTACCTTCCGGGGCCAGCGCGGTGAAAACCGGGTCGTCGGAGGGCGCACCCTGCACGTCCTCCAGGATCTGCTCCACCGTGGGGGGCGCCGGGCGCGTGGGCAGCACCACTCGCTTCTTGGCCTTGGAACTCATCCCTGGAGGCGAGAGAAGAGGGCGATGACGGCGACGTCCGCCTCTCCGCCTTTCCCCGGGCCCTTCCTCCCGCCCAGCGAACTCCTACACACCCGCCGGAGCCCCGTTCCCAGGGAACCCGCCCCGCCCCGCCCCGCCCCTTCGGACTCGCTTCGCCTCTGGCCCTCCCGACGACCGACAACATGGGGCCAGGGGTTTCAGTTCCCGGCTCCCTCGCTGCCTCAGTTTCCCTGCGAAAGCTTCGAGCGCCGCTACCGCCTCACCCTGGCGCACCTACCGAGCCGCCCGAGCCGCTGAAGAGACACTTCCGCTTCCGGTCTTAGCGCGGGGCCCCGCCTCCAGGCTCACGCCACGGCTTACTGCCTCCTCCGTCTCCTGCCCGCCTCTCGCCGAGAGGCCACGCCCCCTCTTAAAGGGAGAGCGCACGAGGCGGCCCTCGTCCTGTCCTACCAGACCGAGGAGTATGTGACCTCAGCCTGCCCGACTCGCGGGTCCTGGAAGAGCATCGGGTGGGCGTGGGGTCCTGTCCCGGCCCCCCTCGCGGCGTCACAAAACACCAGTCCCGGTTTTCTGCCGAAAGGGGACAGGGCGCACAACCCACGTGGGCTGTCGTGGGAACCAGTTACTGCCCCGGCTGTGCGGGTTACTGGGAGGTGGCCAGGGTCGCTGGAGGCAGGTCGGCGTCGCCTCGCCTGCTAGATCCCATCATGGTCGCCCCTCTGGTCCCTAAAACTTCCCGCCTGGGCTCCTGCCCTGACAGCTAGGGTGGGAAGACAAGCTCAGATCAGAGGGGTGTCTATGCCTTTTGACAGCTTTATTGGACGTGGTCATCTACGTACTATACAGTCCACCGTTTAAAGTGTACAGTCGTGGTTTTGAGAGAGAGAGACGTACAACCATCACCACAGTCTAGTTCCAGAACATTCCATCACCCCAAAAAGAAGCCATGTCCCCATCAGTGGCCATTCCCTGCCTCCCACCAGACCCCACGAGCCCCCTTCCCGTCCACGGAGGAGCCTGGTCTGGGCGTGTCACATGCGTGGACTCACACCCCGCGTGAGTTCTGTGTCTGGTCCCCTCCCTGCGCGTCATGGGCTCCGGTCCATCCCTGGGGCCACACGTGGGGACCTCACCCCCATGCTCGTGGCTGAGTAGTGTTTCCGCGTGAGCGTGGACCATGCCCTGTTGGGGCACCCACAAGCTAATGAGCACTCGGGTTGTTCCCACCTGAATCCTGCTGCTGAGAAGGGCCGTGTAGAGCTGGTGTGGCTTGGTGGGGCTCAGGCCGGAAGCAGAATTGCTGGGTCATGAGGCAACTGCCACGGCTTACAGAACCGCTTCATTCCCAGGGTGGCTGCCCCAGGCGGGCACATTTTGGGCACTTACCCTGTGCCCGGGGGGAAACTCCATCTCTTGCTCTTACGTTTGGTGAAGCAGGTGCCAGGCTTAGGGCTGCTGTGCGGGTGACACCGCCAGGGCTCCGAGGACGAGGCCCAGCACTCCTGGACAGATGCTCAGAGTGGCGGGCATCACGACGCAGCCCCGACATGCCTCCACGGATGGACGGATCGGCCCAATACCTCCGTCCACTCGGCCAAGAACACGAGCCAGGCGCCACACGCCGCCCTGGGGATGGACCCCGAGTCCACAATGCTCAGGGAGGGAAGCGGACCCAGGAGGCACCACACCGTGGGAGTCCACGCGTGCGACAGGCCCAGACCAGGCTCCTGCACGGACAGGGAGCGGGAAAATCCAGCTTGGGGTGAGCGATAGCAACATACCTCCAGCCGCTATCTCCCCCAGCCTCCCCACGACCCTCGGGAGCGGAAAAGGAGGATAATCTCTAACCGGGCCCTCCGTGCGAGGCGGGAGAGCGGCAGCCCGCCCGGCAGGATGTAGTGGCCTCTGGAGGAGCTAGGGAGGCAGCAGGCCGCCCGTGGAGTCCGCCACAGCTGGCCATCTGCGAGCGGGGCTCACCCCCTTGCCTCTGTGGACCGCTGGATCCTCCGGGGCCTGACGTCTGGGAGAAGACAGTTTCTGCGCAGCACAGAGGAAACCCGGACCTTGCCATGGGGACGGGGGGGGGGGGGCTGCCCCTGCCCCAAAGGAGACGGCAGACGGGGAACCTCCTAATCAACCTTTATTTGCAAACTCTGACGGATGTGGTGCCTGAGACTCCGGATCATTGGATCCCCTCACCCCTCCCACCCACTGCTGGGGCTGGGAAGGGAGGGTGGTCACAGCCCCACCTCGGCCCCCCCCCCCCCCCCCCCCAAACTGTGTAACTAGACTTTTCTCTCTCTCTCTTTCACCTGGACCTGCCCATTTCAGGTCCAGGATTCTTTGCAGGCCACCCCTGGCCCGAGCCCTCGGTGGTCACCCAGGGCCTTCTCGGGGTAGGCTCTCGCATCCCCAGCCGGGGTTCCAGTCCGAAGCAAAGGAGCAGGACAGCGGTGCCTGCCCAGGCCTGTGTCTGCCCCCTAGTCAGATGGTTCTAGGTTCCTGCCAGCAGCCGGCCCTGGGGTGGCGATGGGGGGGGCGCGGCACGGAGGAGGCCCCCACATGGCGGCAGGCAGCCTCCAGACAGGACGCTGCAGAGGAAGGGGCTCCCCAAGGCCATGGCCAACAAGGCCAGCACCGCAGCCTGGGCTTGGCCACGGTGGCAGCTGGGCTGGGCCACTGCAGTGGGCTGGGGGGGGGGTGCTGTTGGGAGGGACAGGTCCTGAGCAGGAGCCCCGAAGCTCGTCCAGCGTGTAGCAGGTGGTGCAGTTGAGCGGGGACCCCCCGCGGCAGGCGTAGCAGGAGGTGTGGCAGCTAGAGCAGATGCGCAGGGTGGGTGTCGCGGAGCGCCCAGGCCCCGGGGTCACGGCCTGCTGGGTGTGGCTGAAGTACCTTGGAGGGCAGTAGGCCAGGCAGAGGTGGCCCAGGATGTAGGCGGGGCTGTGGCATTCTGTACAGGGGACACACACACGGGGGCATGAGGCCGAGCCCCATCGCCCGGCTGCTGTCCCTCCCCAGGCTGCACACGCACACTGCCCGCTGCTGCTGCCTCCCAGCCGGCAGGCCGGGCCCCGCCAGGCACTCACCCTGGCACAGCCCCTCCGTGTCCCGCTGCACACACGCGCTGCTGGTCACCTGGGGGCCGGAGGGCCGCGCGGCCATGTCCTCGGCCGTCCCGTAGAGCAGCAGCGTGTAGCGGTACAGCGTCCCTGGGCAGGGGTCGCGGTGGGCACGGGGAGGAGGGGGAGAGGCTGTTGACCACCTGGTCCTGCCCTTTTGGGCCCCTCTCCCCAGCCCCCCGACCCCGAGCTGGAGTCCCCGACCCTAATGGCGCCCGGGCTGAGCACCACTGACTGGGTGCACTCGGTGCCAGACGCACCCGCCCGGTCTCCCAGGGAGACTGCCAGGAGCCCCTCGGCAGTGGGGTGCCCGGGAGGCCCCAGAGCCCGAGGCCCCAGCCTGCCTGTAGCTCTCACCCGTGTTGAAATAGTAGCCCTTGTTTTCCAGGCCCAGAGTCCACAAGCCCTGCGGGTCCTCGTCCCAGAAGTGGGTGGACATGAAGATCCAGTTGTTGTAGCCTTGGCCGCTGACATCCAAGGGTCTGGGACAGACGCCAGGGTGCGGGGTGGAGGCTACGTGCTGGTGGCTGGGAGGGCTCCCACGGTGGGCGGGGTGGTGAGCCAGGCGTCCAGCCAGCGCAAACCCACTCAGACCTGGCCTGACCCCGCATGAACACTGGCCACCGGCCCGGTCCTCCGCCCCGGTACCTGATGGCCACGAGCGTGGAGCGGGTCCCCATGGGGCTGGTAAGCGAGATCTCCAGGTCCCCCCGACGGCTGTAGGACAGCGACAGCTGCACCTGCACGTGCTCCAGTGAGCGGATGTAGTTGGCACGGCCCGCGCAGGCCGACACATTCTTCCTCACTCGCATCAGCGGCAGGATGGGGCTAGGGGCGGCGTGGGGGGTGAGGGCCCCTCCTGCGGGCCTGCTGGGGGATTGGGCAGCCAGCAGGCGGGGTCTGGGCTCAGTTCGAGGGGCCCACCCTCTCCTCTGATAGATGGGGAAGCGGAGGCCTCGGGACCAGCCCCCCCCCCCCCCGACGGCAATGACAGGTGCGGGGAGGTGACGGGCGAGCCTGGGGGACGGGGGCGGCTGAGGAGGGCGCTCACGTGGGGGTGTGTACGATCCGGATGGCGCATTTCTGCTGGGGCCGCGTAGGCAGCCACGTCCGAGCCATGTCCACCAGCAGCCTGGCGTCCAGCAGCCCGTAGCCGTAGTGGTGGCTCACTGCGCGGAGTGGCAGTCATCACAGACTCCACGGGCACGGCGCCCCAGCCCCCTCCAGCCAGCCCTGCCTCACCTTGGCGCCCTACGCCGTTGGTCCTCCAGTCCTCAGCCTGGAGCTGTGCTGGCCTGGACGCCCGGACCACCAGGTGCTGCATGTCCCTCCAGGTCAAGAACGGGCTGGGGGCAGGTGAGGGCAGGTGAGCTGGGGCCGCGTTGGGGGAGAGCGCGGGAAGCGGGCGCCCCTCCGTCACCTACTTGGCCTCCAGAGCCAGGGCGATCATACCCGCAGCCAGCGGGGCTGAGGCCGAGGTGCCCGTGTGTTTGTCCGTGCACTGGTGGTGCAGGTCTGTGGTGACCTAGGGGCAGACAGGGGCACTTGGGGGGCCTGGTACACATGAAAACCCAGGCTGGGTTCGAGAAGGTACCGCAGAGATCCCGCCAAGAATAGGGCCCTGAGAGCCCCCCAGGTCACACACCGGGGGAGCTGGCCCTGCCTGGAAGACAGGAGAGCGTGTGACGGGCTGTCACTGGGCAGCCTTGGGAGGAGGGGAAGTGGGAGGCAGGAGGGAAGGGGGAGCAGGAGGGAAGGTGGGGAGAGGAGACAGGTAGAATGGGAGGAGAGAAAAACATGCAGGAAGGAGGAGAGGATAGTTGGGGAGGGGGCAGGGGACATTTGGGGAGGATGGCAGGGGATAGGCAGGGGACAGGTGGGGAGGGGACAAGGCACAGGCGGGAAGGGGCAGGGGACAGGCGGGAAGAGGGCAGGGGACAGGCAGGGAGGGAGGAGACCCAGCTGGGCACTCACGATCTGTGGGTCGGCGGCCACGCCGCTGCTGTAGGTGGTGGTAAGCGTGGAGGCGCAGGCCTCGCTGTACCAGGGCACGCGGCCGTGCCGGGTGGTGCTGCCCACCGAGAGCGTGTGGATGCTGTTGGTGTAGCCGTCACAGTTGCAGTTGTCATAGTGCAGGCCGCCGTTGCCCGACGCCCAGACGAAGAGCGTGCCCAGCCCACCACGGCCCTGCACACAGGGACGGGGGACCGGGCTGGGGGCGTCGGCCTGGAGAGCAGGCCCAGGCCCGCCCCGCCGAGGCCCCGAGGCCCCGGGGTGCGCTCACCTTGGTCACGCCGCGCCTGAAGGCCTCCCGGGTGAGGATGCCCGGGCCGTCCACGGTGCGGCCGTCGTCCTCAGGGCCCCAGCTGGCACTGTAGATGTGGATGTGCTGCGGCTGCAGGCTCAGCGACTGGGCCTCGATAACATCCGTGATGGTGCCGTCCAGCATGCGCACGCCTGCGCAGGCGGCGGTGGGAGGGGGCGTCAGGCCTCAGGGATGGTCCCACCGCACCCCCACCCCTGGGGGCCTGTATCCCCCAGAGGTGCCTCCCCGGGGTGCACGAGCCAGACCCTGCGTACCTCCGATGCGGGCATTGTAGGCGACGCCCGTGCCGCAGAACCCATTGTTTGCTATGGCTGCCACCTCCCCAGCACAGCGGGTCCCGTGCCTGGTGCCAAAGTAAGAGGGGAGCCCATTACAGCCCCCCACCGGCTCCCGCCAGGCACTGGGGGCTGCCTGCCCTCACACCCCGGAGGGTGCCACACTCACCGGTTCTCATCACTGGGCGTGTATCGCGGCTGGGGATCTGGGTCATAGTCATTGAAGTCGTAGCTGGCCAGGGGGTCCTGGGGGCGCAGTGGGGACATGAAGGATGGGGGCTGGCTGTGGGACCTGGGGCAGCCTCCACCCCTGCACACCGGACCCCACAGCCTCACGTAGTTGGCCCAGAGGTCCGGGTGGTCCTTCTCGATGCCGTCGTCCAGGACAGAGACCACAACGCCCTGGCCTGACAGTCCCTGGCTCCAGGCCTGCAGGATGTTCAGGTCCGGCTGCACCTTGTTGTTCTGTGTGAGGCAGGTGCGCTGGGGTCAGGGGCGCTCTGGCCCCACCCCGCTCAGTCCCCCCAGCCCAGCTGCCTCACCATGTACCACTGCTTGGGGAACCAGGGGTCCGTGGGTACCACCACCGAGCGCTTCACCCGCCGCCGCAGCGTCTGCTGCTCGAACCACTGCACCTGGAGGTGGATGCACACTGCAGGGGCTGCTGGACCCCAAAAGCCAGCCGCCCTCCACCCATGCCCCTTCCAGGGCCCTGCCTCTCCCCGTCTGTCCCACTGATTCCCGGCCGGAGGGCCTGGGGCTCCTTCTACGGTGGACGGGCCTCGCCCCCAGGTCCTCCAAGGGGAGATCACTGGTGGGGCCACAGCTTGGTGGGATGTGTCCCGGTTGTCCACCGCCTGTCCTGGGTCCCTCATGGTGTGGGACAGGACCTGGGACTTTGTGTCTGCTGAGGCTACTCTCTAGGGTCCCCACGTGCCTGGGGCTCTGTCTGCAGAGGGGACCAAGGTCCTCAGATCACCATTCCCCTGGGCCCACTGACATGCGGCTACAGCTCTTTAAGTCCAAGCCTGCCCCTTTCCTAGTCCCTGTTCTAGATCCTTCTGCCCAAGACCTGCCCATCTTCCCCCACCCCTGCAGTGGCCATTTCTACTACTCCTCCCCCTCCCTTGCAAGACATCCCTGGATGATCATACCTGCCTCCTCCCTGGTTCCCTCTCTGCCTTCATCCCTCTCTACAACACAGTAGCATCACCCCCTGCTGAGACCCTCCCATGCTGCCCCCCCCCTCCAGGGGCCACAAAGCTCTGCTTTATCTGGCCCTCACCAGCTTCCCCCTGCTACAGCCACAATGGCTCCCTCACCCTGGGACCTTTGCACATGTGTTCTGCCTGGCCCAGACTGTTCTTCCTCAGACCTCTGCCTTTCCTTCCACCTTGTTGCTCTCCCACCCCCCAAAACCAGTTCACGTGCCCTCACCCCCATCTCAGTAATGGGGCAATCGTCTCCCGTCTGCCCAGCTTCAGACTTGGAAGCTGGCCCTGATTTCTCTCTGTCCCCCAAATCCAGTACATTGGCAAATCCCATCTGGAAACAGCAACCTCTGTCCCCAATGCTCCCAGTGGGTTTCAAGTACAGAGCCTCTTGCCTCCCCACTGATCAGCCCCGGGGGCCCAGCCCGCACCCCAGCAAGCCTCCTGAGGCCTTGCAGACTCAGCCTCGACCCCCAACTCCCCAACCTGGCACCCCTCTGAGCCTCTCAGTCTCGCTGGGTGACTTCAGGCAGGATTCCTACTCTGGAGCCATTGCTTCTGTCCTAAAAAGGGCCACTTCCCTTCCCATGGTACCCGCCGTCTTTATGGAGTACAGAGGAATCTTGATCTTTCCGGGTGAGATAGAGGAGGGGAGTGGGGGGGGCAACAAGGAACGTGGACAGCGGGCCGGGCCCTGAGGTGAGCGCAGCACCCCTTGGGACCCCGTTGCTCTCCACAGGCGGGGGAAAGGGGATACCAAGTGGAAACCCAGACTCAGAGAGAGCAGGTGACTTGAATAGCAGGAGGTGGCCAAGGCCCCCAGGCCAGGCTCACCTTGGGGTCTTTCTTTAGGCGCAGGCGATGGCCCCAGTGTGGGGTCAGGGACTGCTGGACCACGCCCCGGTGCCGCAGGTGGTAGTACTGCCCATCAGGAAAGATCTGGGAACGTGGGGAAGCATCCGCAACCATGGCACCTGGCTCGGAGAGGGAGCCCCCAGGACAGTGGCCCACACCTCTTGCTGGCATCCTCCCCCAGCCAGGTGCCCTCCGGAGGTCCCAGGATCTAAAGCTGGCCGAGGCGAGGGTGGGCTGGGGGGGGTTCTTGACCTCTTGGGTAGCCCTCCCGTCTCCAGGCTCCGGGGTGGTCCAGACCCCGGTCCTCCTGTCCTTTGGGGTCCTACCCACCTGCCCCAGGTTGACGAAGCCGAATTTGCGCGCCAGGCGCTCGGCCTCCCGGTAACCCTGGGACACCCGCACGGCCCAGCTGCTGACATAGATGGGGGCCCGGGCCGAGGACCACCCCACAGGCAGGGGGCCAACGAGGGCCAGGCCCAGGGCCACTGCGAGGCGCAGCCAGAGCGCAGTCCGGGCGGGCCGCATGGCGGCGGGGGCGGGGCCGGGCCGGGGCCTCCGAAAGCCCCTCCCCCTGGCCAAACCGCCGAGTCGGCCCAGGCGCCCGCCCCGCCCCCGAGGCCATAGAAACCCCCGGAAGGCTTCAACTCCCAGAGGGCCTTGCGGCTCCCCCTTAAGGAGAGCGAAGATCTGCCCGAGGTCGGGGGGGACCTACGCCCGCCCCGGTCTCCCGCAGACCCAAATCCTCTGGACCCTCGGTCTCCCCGACTTGGACAGTGACCAAATCTTCCGACCAAGAGGAGCTGCTACCCCGTTGCTAGCCTTGGCCCCGCCCCTTTACCTGCCCCCGCCCACTTTCTTGCACACCCCTCCCTCTTGAATCAGCCCTGCCTCCTGCCCCGTCCAACCGGACTTGTTCTTCCCCGTAAGTCCCGCCTCCTGAATTTAGCTCCGTCCCATCCCCCTGCCCTGAGATTCTGTTTCTTCTCCTTTATGATCAGCCCCGCCCCTCCCCTGTTCTCGCCAATCAGCTCTGATCTTTCTCTGGGTCCACCCACCAGCTCCGCCCCCACAACAGCTCAGCCAATAATCCCTGGCCATGACCCCGCCCCTCCAATCCTCTACGTCCCGCCCCCGCTCCGCCAATCTGCACCCTCTGCCTCCGCGCCCCGCCCCCTTCTCCTGGAGTCGCGGCTGCCGCGGCCGCGGCCCGCCAGAGGGCCATGCGGCAGGGGAGACGGGGCAGGCCCCACCTCCTTTGTCCGCCCTGCCCTCCCATTGGCCAGAGCGGGGTACAGGGGGCGGAGACCATCTCGGGGGCGGAGACCAGCCCGGGGGCGGAGCCGAGCTGCTCGCGCCTGGGGAAGGCGGCACGCGCGCTGCGGGGCCGGTGCGCGGGGCAGCGGTCGAGCTCGGGCTGCCAGCCCCGGGCCCGCCGGTGCCATGGACGGCCTGCGGCAGCGCTTCGAGCGCCTTCTGGAACAGAGGAACTTGGCCACCGAAGCGCTAGGGGCTCTCGAAGCCAAGACAGGTGTCGACAAGCGGTACTTGGCCGCGGGTGAGCCGTCCGGGGCGCTGGGGGCAGTTGCCCTATTTCGCATTCGGGCACATCGAGGTCCTGGGGCACCTGGGTCCCGGACCTGACCCTTTCCGGCTGGCGCCTTCAGCGGGGTCCGGGCTCCGACGGCGGGGCTCACCCCACTGTCCCCACAGGGAGACGGAGATCCTGGGGAGGGGTCGTGGACCCCTTCGCGTCTGCCTGCGGCCTCTCCCCTGCCCCGCGGTGCCACTTCGGGCGAGTGTCACCCCCTCTCTCGGCCCCTGAATTACCTTCACTCCCGTCCTCGGGTCTGGAGGCCGTCGCTGCCCCTTACCTGGTGGCCCTGGGTGACCGCCAGGCCAAAGTCCGGTTCTTCCAGTTGCTCTGTATGCCCTGGGGGAGGCAGCCAGTGCCCTGGGAGTCTTGCCACACCCCCGGTCCCTCGTGGAGCCCAGCCTGGAAGCAAGTGTAGAGATCTTACGGTTTTTTCATTTTTTCGAGAAGGATGCTGCTCCAGGCCAGGAGGGGAAGGGTCACTCCCATCTCTCCTCCCTCCATTGTTTTCCTGCCAGTACCCTCCCTTGGCCTGCCCTCTCCCTCTCCTCCCCAACGGCTTCGGCCCACTGTGCGTGAATAGTTGAGCTGGGTTGTTTGACTGCGGTGGTGGAGTTGGAGAAACACTGGAGGGGGGGACCCTAGAGATGAGGTCCGGCTGCTCCGGCCTATAAGGGACCATTGCGGGATGGAGTAGCCTGGCTGGTGGTCCAGCTTCTCCAGCCCAGTAAAGCCTCTTCCTTTCTTCCTCAGTGACCTTGGGTGGCCCCGGCAGGCTCCCAGACTGTCTAGCAAGCACTCCTTAAGTGCCTTCCTCCCCTCTTTTTCCGTATTCCAGGCCCATCAGTGCTTCCACCTCTTCCAGGAAGCCCCCAGGAATGGGCCACAGGGACACTTTGTCCAGACCTGGCAGGGGTTTTGGGTGAGGACAGGGTATATATTTTGAGCACCCTCTGTGCGCAGATCCGCGGAGGCCTCTTTCCTTCCGTTTCCCTCAGCGGGGGTATTCCCGTGCCTGGCATCTGGGGAAAGGTCCACATTTACTGCCCCAGGCCTCCTGTCCCCAACCAGGTTGGCGCGGCCAGGAACCTGACCCTGGGAGCAGGCCCTGACTTCTCTGCCGACTTTCCACACCCTTGGTACCCGTGGGCAGGAAATTTAGGTCATAGAGCACCGGGAAGGGGCCTGTGGGGAGGCTGGGAGTCACAGGGAGGAAACTGAGGCCGAGAGGGTTTGAGGCTTTGCCGGAGGCTGCCTCTGCCACCTGCCCAGTCCAGAGCATCCAGCCCTCCCTAACCGCCCCACCCCCAAGCCCCATCTGTTGCTGAACTCTGGGGCTGTGCCCTCCCCCGTGTCCAAGGTCACCTGCCCATTGCTGAGGCTGCAGGAAAAGGGATGGAGGGGACAGGTGCCCTAGGAAATCCGCTCCTCCCCACCTAGCCATTTCCCCTCACCCAGGCGTGGGAACTCTTGAACCCCAGCCGCCCCAAACGATCAAATCCCCAGCCCAGATCACAAAGGAGGAAACCCAGAGGAGGCAGTGACTAGTGACTCCTCAACTGGGGAGGCTCCCCTCCCGCTCCTGACCCCAGGCCCTGGGGATAAAGACTAATGCAGGTGGAGGGAAGGCGGGGGGGACTCTGGCCTTTGGTACCCAAGTGACCTCTGTCTCTGCATATAACAGCCTGGGGGGTGGGAGGCAGGCTCTGTGAGTGACCTTGGGCCTCACTTCCCGGCTTCCCATGTTGTTCTGGCCCATGAGCCACAGGGGGGACTGTCGGGACCTGCCCCACGAATGACTTAATAAGCGCGGTATATACCATTACTGCTTTCAGAGCAGGTTGCGCTCCTGGCCCCCCGCTCCCCTAACAGTGTTTTCTCGAAGCCCTCATCTCTGGGAACGTGCTTGTGTGCCTAGAGGTGCTCAGTAAACATGTAGACAGGGGCTGCTCCTCTGTGGAATGGTATTTAGCTATCCCCATGGCAACCTTGGGAGGCAGGGCCATTACTGCCCCTTTGACAGATGGAGAAACTGAGGCTCCAGGCCTCGAGACTTGCTTGGTATCACGCGGGAGGTGGAAAAGCAGAGGGCTTTCCTGCGTCGGGGCACTCTGCTGTGCTTAGCTGTCTTGTACTCAGAAAAGGGTCCTCACACGGGGCCAAGCTGTCCCCCTCAGGACACTGGGCGATGTCTGGGGACATGACATGGGTGGTTGTCACGACTGGGGGTTCTCCTGGCACCGATGGGGTGGGGCCAGGGTTGTTGCTCAGCGCCCCCAACGCCCAGGACGCCCCCACAGAAGATGATCCTGCCCAGATTGTCTGCAGGGGTGAGGATGAAAAGCTCCGTGAGATCAGAATTACAAATGTTGCCTTTCTCTGCTCCCTGGGAATCAAGCCTTACCGGCAGAGCGGCCTTTTTTTTAGGTTTTCCTCCCATCCCTACATTCGCATGCTTGGCCCTTGTGCCCACCCGTCCCACAGGACCTGGAGTAAGCAGCTTCACTCGCAGATGGTCACGTATTCATTCAACAAACGTTTACTGGGCGGCCATTCTACCTGTCAGGGCCAAGGTCCCCGCATGCCCCTGAGGAGCTCACGGTCCGGAGGTTGGGGACAGACTGACCGGATGACTGGTCACAGACACAGAACATGGGGCTCAGGGCGTGGTGGGGGTCGTCCGGGGGCTGCAGGGGGAGCAGACACATCCTGGAGGGGCTCCTGAGGCTTCTGGGGGCGTGGTTGTTGCAGACTGGGTCTGTGGGGCCAGGAGGCGGCTGGGGGCACCGTGGCCCAGCTCGGAGGCGCCGCCAGCCCACACCCTCTCTTCCGCAGGAGCCGCCACTCTCCTAAGCCTGTATCTTCTCTTCGGCTTCGGGGCGTCTCTACTGTGCAATGTAATCGGCTTTGTGTACCCAGCATATGCTTCGTGAGTGCCTGCTGGCTGTTCGTTGCAGGGGAGGGGGCGCATCTGGGGGCTGTGGATGGCCCCTGACTCTGCCCACCTCCCCCAGAATCAAAGCAATCGAGAGCCCAAGCAAAGACGACGACACTGTGTGGCTCACCTACTGGGTGGTGTACGGCCTGTTCGGGCTGGCCGAGTTCTTCAGCGATCTACTCCTGTCCTGGTTCCCTTTCTACTACGCGGGCAAGGTGGGGGGCCCCGGGACACACACAGGACTGTGCCGCCTCCTGGGGTGCGAGGGGGAGACTCAGCCCCCTGTCTGAGGAAGTAGGCCCGTCTGATGGGAGAGGTCCAGGCCCTTGCCCAAGGGGTGTCTGATGGGGGAGGTCCAGGCCGTCCCCGAGGGGTGTCCGATGGGGGAGGTCCAGGCCCGTGCCTGAGGGTCATAGAGTGTAATGCTCGCCCTGTGCCCACAGTGCGCCTTCCTGTTGTTCTGCATGATTCCCGGGCCTTGGAACGGGGCGCACATGCTGTATCATCACGCCATTCGTCCACTCTTTCTAAAGCATCACGAGGCCGTGGACAGCGTCGTGAGAGAGTTCAGCGGGCGAGCTCTGGACGTGGCAGCGGGAATAACCCGGGACGGTGTGTACTCCCTGGGCGCGGAGCCATCTGTCTCTCCCAGCCCTGTCTGCCCGTGTCCCAGCCCGCCAGCCCCTGCTCGTTCTCACTCCTGCCCCCCTCTGTCCTCACCCTGACCGGCCTCCCTCCGGCGCCAGCCCCTCACTGTCAGCCTCTCTCTCCTTCGCTTTCGGGAACCAGTCCTGCAGACCCTGGCCCGCGGCCGGGCTCTCGTCACCCCCACAGCTGCCCTGGGAGCTGACCGTACGTAGCCACCACCCCCGGGAGGTCGGGCCTGGGCATGTGCCACATGGCCTGCAGTGTAGCTAGCTGGCCCCGTGGAGGATGGGGGGACGGCCTCCGTCCCTGCCACCCCGTCCCCGCCCCGGGCCTACAGGTGCAGCCAGGCCCACCTCACCCCTGCGGCCGGTCTCTTTGCAGCCAAAGCAAGCGTGAGTCTGCTCCAGAAGGACAAGTGAAGGCCTCGCCCAGCGTGTCCACACAGCTGCTGGCTGGCGAGCTGGGGGGCACACGCCAGCCCAAGTTTTCCACGGATTCGTCGGCGCACTCCCGAGTGGGGCCCTCCACCAGCCCCTCATCCGGGAGCAAGCCGGCCCCCTCACGCACCACCTTCGGCCGGTCCCCGCGGCGCTCCCCAGCCAGCACCTCCCGGCTGCCAGGCAAGTCCCGGGGCCAGCCTCGGTCACGGGCCAGCTCCTCCGGCCAGCGACCCCAGGCTGCCGGCCAGCAGCAGCCCCGGCCACCTGTCACCTCCTCGGGCCACCCCCAGCCGGCCCCCAAGGCCTCAGGCTCCACCGTGCTGCGCCCCAGCCCCTCCTCCAGCCAGGCCCCCGCCGTCGTGCAGTCCCCCAGCAGCGCCACCGTCCCCACGCAGCCCCCCAACAAAACCTCGGATGGGCCCGGGGACCCGGCCCCCGAGGCCTCCCAGTCCGGCGGACAGGAGGAGAAGGGGCCCTCGGCGCAGTCCAACGGCGGCAGCTCGGACACCGGGCTGCCCGTCTCCGGCCCATCCGAGTCCTCTCTGGAGCCCACCTCCGAGTCCAGCACCGAGGTCACCTGCCACTGGACCCGCCCCAGACCCCCACTGCGGTGCCTGCAACACTGCTGGCGGCTGAGACACCTCGCCTGCTAGCGAGGGCTCAATAAAGCTCCTGGGACCGATGTGGTCTGGCCGTTGGTCCCGCCGCCGGGTGCTCCGTCAGGGTGGGTGGAGCCCCGGGCCAGGGCGGAGCCCACGGCTCTGCTTGAGGATCTGGAGGTGGGACAGCCACGCCCACCTGCGTGTGGCCAAGGAGGCTCCGGAAGGACAGTGGGCGAGAGGATGGGCGGACAAGCCCTCGCTTGGGGCCGGGATCTGGGAGAACGCCAGTCAGGGCTGGAGGTGCGTTCTGGAGACGAAGGAAGAGAATCGCCAAGCCCTTAGCCGCTGCAGGCGCCTGGAGCCCCATCCCACGGGACCTCATCCCATGGGAGCCAGTGTCCTCTGCGCACCGGAGACTCTCCCGCCCACCCTCCCAGCTGGTTCCTGGGGGTGGCCATGGCCATTCGTTCCAGCCTGTGCCCCCTGCAAGCGGTGTGGGGCCCGGGGCGGAGGAAGCCTTCAGTAAAGGGGGTGCTGGCGGTTGCCATCAGAGTGAGTTCGTGGAAGTGGGGAGGAGGGGGACGGGTGTCACTGACGGCCCACGGTTGGTCTCTGTTTTGACACCAGCGTGGCCCTAGTCATAAAACCAGGCGGACACCCAAGGAGGGTACCAAGCCCGCTGCACAGACACAGATGCGAAAAGCAAACTCAGCCCAACGGCCTGTTCGCAAGATAGAACACCCCCTATTTGGGGTCTGGTTCCTGGAGGCAGAGCCGGGAAGCTGCCCGGGGTGTGTGGGAGGAGCTGAGCTAGGAGGTGGTCTCAGCTGGGGGAGCAGGACCTGGAGCACGGGACCTTCAGGGGGCCCGGTGGCTGGCCCCTGCCTCTGCCAGTCCTGAGTCTCAGCAGCCCCCAAGAGGGTCTGTAACCCTGGGGCACCTCCCCTCGCCCAGAGACAAGTCCCTAGCCGGACATCTGCAGTCACAGCGAGGAAGGACCTGGGGCCCCGCAGTGTCCGCCACGGTCTGCCCCTCCCACACAAGGGCTGCTTCTCCAAGACTCCGGGTGATCACGACTTCTTTTTTTAAAGATTTATTTCTTTGCTAGAGAGTGAGGTTGCACATGAGCAGGGGAAGGGGCAGAGGGAGCGGGAGAGATTCTCAGGCAGACTCCCTGCTGAGCGCCACCCTGAGATCACGGCCTGAGCCCCAAATCAGGATTCGGACACTTAACCGACCAAGCCCACGGGCGCCCCCATCACAGCTTCTGGCGGAAACACACGGGGGAGACTTAGCAGGGCGCTGGCAAGGCTGTAATTCTGTGGTTCTCAACCGGGAATAACCTCGCCCCAGGGACACTGGACAGCGTTTGAAGACACTGTTGGTGTCCGTGCTGCCTCCCACGGTCCATGGACATGTCATCCCTGTTCCTGCCAGAGCAGGCCCGGCTTGTCTGCGGCTGGTGGTGGCCACCTGTCCCCCTGCCTGTGTCCTCACCCTTGAGAATGCCAGTGAAGGAGGAGGGAGCACTGAGAGCTGCCAGTGGTCCAATGCATTAATTAGCTCATTCAGCAAATACTGAGCGCCCACTGTATGCCAGGTCCTGCCGCAACAGTCCACGGTACAGTAACGGCCCAGAGAGAGAAAAATCCCTGCTCCTGAGGATTTGGGGAGGTGACAACAGTATGAAAAATATATGAGTGTTGGGGGGGGGATACGGCGCAGAGTTGGGAGTTGGTGGCGGCCATGGCATGAACAGTCCGAGAAAGACCCGTCTGCAGAAGTGGCATTTTTTTTTAAAGATTTTTATTTATTTGACAGACAGATCACAAGTAGGCAGAGAGGCAGGCAGAGAGAGAGAGGAGGAGGAGGCAGGCTCCCCGCTGAGCAGAGAGCCCGATGCGAGGCTCGATCCCAGGACCCCGGGACCATGACCCGAGCCGAAGGCAGAGGCTTTAACTACCAAGCCACCCAGGCGCCCCTGCAGAGGTGGCATTTGAGTAGAGGCATGAAGGAGATAGGAAAGTCAGGTCAGAGGGCATGGGTCTCATGAAAGCCAGGGCAAACATTGTTGGGCAGAGAGAAAAGCACATGCAAAGGTCCTGGGGCAGGACTATGCTTGGCAGGTTAGAGGAAGAGTGCCATGGGCAGTGTGGCTAGAGCTGAATGAGTGAAGGGGATAGAGGAGGTGAGTGGGTGAGGCCGACCTCGCAGATACCTGGAAGGTGTGGGAGGACTTTGCCTTTGCTTGGGGATGCAGGCTTTGCTGGGAGCGAGGGAGAGACTGAGTGTAATCATTAACGAGCCTCCCCTGCCTCCCGCTGCAGGCTGAGAAGTCCACAGGAGTGTGGGGGACAGGGATCTCGGAATCTGCTTATCGCTGGCCCAGCTATTTGAAGAACATGGTGTGGCCATAGTCCAGGGTGGGAGAAGGAGGCACCAGGCTCGCTCTGCACCTGGCACTGACCCCTGCCATCCAAGGCGCAGCAAAATAAGCTCTAGCTGTGTCCCCTCAAAGATTTTCCCTGGACCTCCAGGGATCAGCTCGCCAGGGAGCACAGGTGGGAGGACACACCTGTCTTACCAGGTGGAAACAATGACCTCTAGCCCCTCAGACCTGGTTTGTTTGTTTTTTTAAGATTTTATTTATTTATTTGAGAGAAAGAGATGGCAGAGCAAGAGAGAGCATGAGTGTGGGGGCTCGAGTGTGGGGGAAGCAGGCTCCCCCGCGGAGCAGGGACTCGATCCCAGGACCCTGAGATCATGACCTGAGTCAAAGGCTCAACCGACTGGGCCACCCAGGTGCCCTTGTTTTGTTTTTAATTTCAACGTTCAGAAGAGTGTAACCAGAAACTCAGAGCTAGCAGGGCAACACGGCCAGTCCCTCCCAGTCACTTGCCACCCCCAGGGGGCGCCCCCATCCTGTGTTTACTTTGTCCTTGCATGTCACTTACGTCGCTGTGTCCGGCCCTCGCCGGTGCCACTCGGAGCCGCGGCTGTCAGATTCGCCCCCCGCGGCAGGAGTGAGCCGCACTTTCGTCCTGAGTGGTGAGGACACTATTCCATTCGGTGTAGCTACACCGTTCCTCTGTTGCTGGGCTGGTTTCCCATGTGTGGTTATTGTGATGAAAGCTGCTAGGAACATTCTAGAACCGGCCTTTGGTGACTGGAGCTCTTGCTTCCTGGGGCACCTGTCGGAGATTGCAGTGTCCTGGGGAGCCAGACGCGGATAACCACACACTGGGAGGCTTCCAGCTAGAGATTCGTTCTCCCGTGTTCTGGAGGCCTGAGCCGGAGTGGAGGTCAGGTCATGGCAGAACCAAGCTCCCTCCAGAGGCTCCAGGGGAAGGTCCTTTCCGCCTGTTCCGGCGCTGGGCGGTTCCAGGCATCTTTGCGCTATGGCCGTGTCCTTCCAGTGCCGCCTCCGTGGCCTTGCAGCTGTCTCCTCTGTCTGACGAGGACACCTGTCACTGGGTTTAGGGCCCGCCTGGACAATCCAGGATGATCTCATCTTGAGACTCTTAACTGCTTTGGCAAAGACTTTTTTTTCCAAATAAGCTCCCGTTCACAGGTCTGGAGACTAGGACTTGGATGGGGGTTCAGCCCGTCACAGGAGGACCCCTTCACCTGGAGCAGACGCGGCCAAGCTGTGCCCCCCGGTGGCTATGCTAGTTCCCGGCATGGGCCGCATGTAACCCTGGGGGGCTTTGGGTTCCCCCGGGGACTCTCAGCAGCTGTTGGGGCCAAGTTCTAGTTCCGGGTCAGAAGGAAGGAAGAACGGGCGCGGGTAGGTGGGGATGCTGGCTGTAGAGAGTTACAAAATAGTAAGAAAGCCACAGGAACCACAGAGCCAGCCCCTGCAGGGCTGCGGGGAGAACCCTTCCGGGGGGCACTGATCCTTGTTGCAGTTTTCATCCTTTTACTAATAAGATGTGTTCCAAACGTGCCTGATTTTTTAAAATGATTTTATATATTTATTTGAGAGAGAGAGAGAGCATGAGAAGAGAGAGGTCAGCAGGAGACACGGACTCCCCGCCGAGCAGGGATCCCGATGTGGGACTCGATCCCAGGACTCCAGGATCATGACCTGAGCCGAAGGCAGTCGCTTAACCAACCGAACCACCCAGGCGCTCCCAAACGTGCCTGATTTTGTTCTTTCTCCTTGACGAAACATGGCCTCCTGTGGGAAGTGGGTTCAGAGAATTCGCAGCTGTGAGCCACCAGGCCTCGGCCAGGAGCTGGCTGCAGGCAGACCTTCTGGACTGTGACCCCTGGGCCCCTCGGGCGCCGATTCAGCCTTACCCCGACAGGCACAGCGTATTCCCGGGGGACACGGTAACTAGTAAGAGCCGAGAGCCGGCGATGGTGGAGGAAGACGCAGAGCTTGGGCAGCCGCTCCCATCGCTCTGCCTGACCCACCTGTGGCTTTAATCCCTGTGCGGGACTTGACTGCCCTTGGGAGGGACTTGACCGTCTTTAGAATTGTGACTTCTCTCTTCTCCTTGTTGTCCTGTTGGTTTTAAAGCTGAAGAGCACATCCAGGAAGCAAGGCAATGTCTGCTGCGGTTGTCGGTGACCGTCCCTGGAAACAGTGTTGCCGGGCCAGGGAGGGGGCAGTGAGGAGGGGGCCCACAGGCCGTCCCGTCTGCGCCCCACACTGGCCTTTCCTCGCCGGCCGGGCCAGCTGCTTTGGGAGCTCGAGCCGGGGCTGTCCCGCGGACCCCACTCCCCGACACACCCGCAGGACAGCAGCCCGGCACAGGGGGCGGCCGCGGGCTGAGGGCGGAGGTGCTGGCTGGAGCGACAGGCACAGAGGCACCCTGGGCGTGGGTGCCATGTGAGGAGGCTGGCGTGTGGGATGAGGTGTTCCCGAGGAAGGCAAGCACCAGGAGAGAAGTGGGTGCCAGTGGGCGGCCCGGGGGGGGGGGTGCTTGGGGGCTGCAGGCAATTCCAGGAGCCTTGAATCCCGTCCTTTCCCGTCCTGCCACCAGGGGGCGCCCGGGCATCGCGCCGCCTCCAGAACTGTGCCCCACTTTTCTGTGGAGGGACTGGAGGGGCCCCCACCTTCAGCACCAGGGCCAGGTCTGGATGGAGAGGCCGGGGGTGCAAGGACCCGGCCGGAGCCCAAAGAGCATGGTGCCCATGCTCAGAGCTGCGAGGGGCTGGAAAGGTACGCTCAGATGGGGAAACTGAGGCCCAGAGAGGGGCCAGGTCTGGCAGCAGGTCACCTGCAAGGTCGGGGGGCTGAACCTGAGACCTCCCCGTTGAGCAGCCCTTGTCCCAGAGTAAAACACAACCATGGACGGTACAGGAGTTAGACTGCCCCAAATGGCAGCGTGGGAGCCGACCCAGCAGGGAGGGAAGGTAAAAGGGGGGGGCCCTTCCAGGGAGCCCCAAGGAGATGGTTTGCTGAGTGACACCCCCCAGGTACCCCCAATGCACACATGAGCAAGGTCCGCCCTCCTGGCCCCAGAAGAATATAGGAGTAGCAGATCTCCAGGAGGACAGGAGTGTAGGGGACAGGCTGAGAGCTGTGACCTGCCTCCTCTCCTGGGGGGCGGCCCTGGATGGCGTGCAAGGACAGCATGGCCCCCAAGGGGGCGTGGGAGGGTGCACTGGGCTGGGAGAAGGACAGGGCTGGGGTACACACAGGGACAGCGCAACTGTGGGTCTGGGTACGAGGACATCCAGGGTGTCTGTGGCCCAGTATGCTTAACCAGGTGCCTTGAAAAATTCAATACAAGCGGGATGGATGGTGGCGTTGCCTGAAAGGAACCAGCCAGGGGCCCCGGCCGGCTCAGTCTGTGCAGCGAGCGGCTCTTGATCTCCAGGCTGTGGGTTCGGACCCCACGCTGGGTGTAGAGGCTACTGAAAAAAAATAAAAGCTTGGGGCGCCTGGGGGGCTCTGTGGGTTGAGCCTCTGCCTTCGGCTCAGGTCATGGTCTCAGGGTCCTGGGATCGAGCCCGGCATCAGGCTCTCTGCTCAGCAGGGAGCCTGCTTCCCTTCCTCTCTCTCTGCCTGCTTCTCTGCCTACTTGTGATCTCTCTGTCAAATAACTAAATAAAATCTTTAAAAATAAATAAATAAAAGCTTAAAAAATAAAATAAAAGCTTTAAGAGAGAAAGAGGGAAGGAGAGAAAGAAACCCAGCCGAACTACTAAGGTCCTCAAGATTATCTCTGGCCTTGCTGGTAACCAGGAAAGCGGGACATTATAGTTTCGTCAGGCATGTCCTCTGGGGATGGGCCTGTTTGTTAGAGCGTCTTTGACTATACGCAGTCTCTGTGTGTCTGTGAGAGGAGAAAGCACAGGGCGTCAGGTTAAACAGCAGCGAGCTTCCTGGTAGCACGGGCTTGTTCGTGACAGTGTCTCTAAGAACGTGAGTGTGAGGCAAAGGGAATCAAAGCAGACACGCAGTTTCGAGGTGTAAGATATCTCCTGGCTTCCTGGTCCGGCGTGTCTTTCTTGTGGCACGTGGCAGGGGCCTTGTCGAGGGGCTCAGCTGGGGCAGTGGCGGGCGGCCAGGCGCACACGGCTGTCCTCCGCGGGGCTCCAGGCGCGGGCATAGCCCGTGTGGGGCAGCAGCAGTCGGTCCTGAGTGCCGTCTGGGCTGATGAGGCGCTGGGCAGCCAGCAGGTACTCGCGGTGGAGGTCCAGCCGGGGGCAGGGGCAGCGACCCAGGGCCCACACGTACTCGAGGGCTCGCAGCGGCGAGCGGTTCTTGTAGATGAGCCGCACTTGAACCTCGTAGCGGGTCTCCTGGGCCTGATGCTGGCGGCTCAGCACTCGGGCCCTGAACACTGAGGGCAGGGCCATGTGGAGGCTGGCGGGACGCTCTACCCTGGGCGCCCATCCACCCACACCCCACTGCCAAAGAAAGGAACTGGGGTCGGATGGGGCACTGGAGGGGCTGGGGTCAGGCGAGGTCAGGGATCAATGAGAAGTCAAAGGGCAGATTAGGGCAAAGGATCAGAAGGAGTCAAGTTGGAGTCAAGTCAGGGAGTCAAGGGTCAGCAGGACGGGTCAAGTTCGGGTCAATTAGGAGGCATGTGAGGGTTGGGGTTAAGAGTCTCTCACCGAAGTCACTCCCGCAATAGTGGAGCAGCCGGTGGGCGCGACCTCGGGTGTCAGGGCAGGGTGAGCAGGGGTCTGCGGGAGTGGTACGGTAAGGGGCACAGGCCTCCCCTCCCTGCCTGCTCCCTCCCAGGCCGTGCTGCCTCACCTGGGGCGGGGGTTGGGATCCGTGGGACAGTGGTAGCTGGGGCTGCCGGGAGCTTGGAGGGCTGCCCATCCACCTCCTGAGGCTGCTGCTGCCGCAGAGACCAGCCCAAGGACTGTGCCTGGGCCTGGAAGGGGCTGTAGCGCTCCCGAGGGAGCCAGAACTCGAACTCGATGCCGGGGTTGGGCTCCTGCAGGAGGACCTGGAGGGGTGTCACACTAGGGAGCTGAGCTGGAACCTCGCAGCTGGGCTTCCCCTCTCCGCCCCCCCGCCCCCCCCCCCGCCTCCCTCCTGTAACCCAACCATCCCCTACATCTCCCCCACCCCCCCGCGGAAGTTGGCCCGCACCTGCAGGAGCAGGTCTTGGGAGGTGGGCCCAGCCGCGCTCAGCATCTCCTCTGGCCCTGCCTCGCGGGTGTAGACCACACGGGTGCCCGCCGCCTCGTAGGTCCCGGGTGGGCTGACAGCCCAGTTCCCGTTGAGCACGTAGCGCCCGTCGCCCCCCATCAGCGCTGCAAGGGAAAGATCAGCCCGGGCTCCCGGACCGGCCCGTCCGCCTCCCGACCCTGGCGTCCTCCGCCCCCGGCCTCAGGATACCCCCGCTGCTCCCAGGCGGCCAGCAGGGCGCTTCCCCCCTTAAACTCCGCGATACCCAGGTGGTTGCGGCTCCGGTGGGCTACATGGATGTGTCTGGCACCCTCGGGGATCAGGGTCACGTTCCAGTACCCGGCGAAAGCACCTGGGTGGGAGGAAAGGAGGGGGTTGGGGCGCAGGTGGGAGCGTATTTGAGGGACGATTTGAGGATTAAATGAGATACTGCGGTAAGAAGGTACGAGGGGGTCCTGGTAGCCCCAAACGATGGGTTAACTTTTGGAGTTAGCGTTATTCTCGCTTAAGTACAGCAGGGAAAGAGTTAGACCTCTATCTGCTCCGGGAAGGGCGGGGCCATCTGGGAATAACCAATCAGCGAGAGGGGGCTGGGCCACAGACTGCCCAATCAGCTCGGGACTTCGCTTCCGGCCCGAGGCTCGTTAAAGGGACCGCTCTGGTTAGCGGGGAGGACAGAGCGGGCGGTCACCGGAGTCTCGGAACACGCGCTGCACCAGAAGGCACGACTCGTTGGCGCCGCCGCAGCGGCCGCAGTGGTCTTCGCGGGCGTCCGAGCCCAGCAAACCGTCACAGCCGGCGCTCTACAGGGACGGAGAGGACCAGCGCGGCTTCACCCACAGCCCCCTGCCTCCGTCCGTCCTGGGCGCAGGGTCCGTCCTGGGGGCGGGGTCCGTCCTGGGGGCGGGGTCCGTCCTGGGGGCGGGGTCCGTCCTGGGGGCGGGGTCCGT
>NW_019154170.1:5531010-5532201 GCF_002288905.1 Enhydra lutris kenyoni | reverse complement strand
GGGTAAAGGGGCGGACTCTGGAGCCTAGGGGTGGGTGGGACCTGGGGAGGGGGCGGGGATTAGGGAAGAGGGCGGGACCTGGGACTGAACGGGATGGTGTCCAGGTCAGGGCTGGGGTGTGAGAGGGGGGACTTGCGGGGTCCTGCGAGGCCTTACGAGGCAGCGGCCAGCCACGCAGAGCCCCTGCGTCCCCGGGCTGCAGGGCGTGCCGTCCAGGACGCGGCCGAAGCTGTGGTAGAAGGCGTGGCCCTCGGCCAGGCAGTTGAGGTCGCACTGGTTGGGCGCTGGGGGCGGGAGGAATGCAGGGGCCCTGGAGTACCCCCTACCGCGGTCGGAGTCCCAGCCTCCTTCTCCTCAGGCAGATGAGGCCCAGAGACTCAGCCAAAGCCGCACATGGAGGCTGAGGCAGAGCCAGGGAGCGAATCTAGACATTCCGCCCCCAGCCCCCGGGGGCCGTCCGGGACAAGCATTCTGACGTCCAGGGAGAGCTCATTCATTCAGGTGAAGCCCTCGCGTTAGGGGGTCCCTACGCGTTATCCACTGCTAACACCCTTACCCATTCTTTATTCATTCTTTAGTTCCACCAACACAGAGCACCTACGACCTTCCCAACACTGTTCCAGGCTCTCGCGTACGGCCGTGGGCAGAGGCCACTCAGCACTGGGTCCTGCACCCAGCATGTGCCCAACAGAAAGCGTTCAGTGTGGACCGAATTCTGTGTAGCCTGGGTGTGTCGCTGGCCCTCCCCAGGACTCAGTTTCCCCCTCTGCCTGGCAGTCGGGCAGCCCTGATCTCTGCTCCTCTGAGCCTCCCGCCCCGCCCTGAGCCTGGCTGGCAGACCCTGCCTAGGACAGAGCCTGAACTGGCCTTGGCAGGCCTCATTCTTTAGTTCCACCAACACAGAGCACCTACGACCTTCCCAACACTGTTCCAGGCTCTCGCGTACGGCCGTGGGCAGAGGCCACTCAGCACTGGGTCCTGCACCCAGCATGTGCCCAACAGAAAGCGTTCAGTGTGGACCGAATTCTGTGTAGCCTGGGTGTGTCGCTGGCCCTCCCCAGGACTCAGTTTCCCCCTCTGCCTGGCAGTCGGGCAGCCCTGATCTCTGCTCCTCTGAGCCTCCCGCCCCGCCCTGAGCCTGGCTGGCAGACCCTGCCTAGGACAGAGCCTGAACTGGCCTTGGCAGGCCTC
>NW_019154170.1:5492774-5531000 GCF_002288905.1 Enhydra lutris kenyoni | reverse complement strand
TGCGGGGGTGGGATCACAGCAAATTTCCTCTAATTCTTAGGGGGGGAAAAAAGCCCACCCTCTCAAAAACAAACCCCAGAGTTCGACAGATGGAATGTTCTCCATATCTGTGTCTGCTTCCACTGTGTCTAAAGCTGCCTGTTTCCCTGGAGGCACGCTGCCCTGGGCACACAGTTATGTAACTTGCTGCCTTCAGCTAAATGCAGTAACATTTCCTGCTACTGGGACAAGTTTGAGAACTCTTGGCCTCCGGGTACAGCTCCAAGTAAATCCTCAGCCTGGCGCTCAACCTTGAGCAGGACAGACCCTGCCTCCCCCTGCTCCTGTTTCACAGGCCATGTTGGACCCCCATCCCCGCGTCGCTTGAACTCCTACATGCCCTTCAAAGCCCCAGCGCTCAAGTTCTCTTCCTGCAGTCCTCCAGGCCTCTTGCTTCCTTAGCAGCCCCTTCTCCCTGCCCCTCTCCCTGCCTCTTCTGGACCAACAGGAGGGAAGGCGACTCACCACCATAGAAGGGCACCCACTGGTAAGTCTTCTGGCTGCCAAGGACAGGGTGACCATTGTAGACGGCACACTGGAGGTCTCGGAAGGGAATGGCCCGTAGGGGACAGTCCTGAGGACAAACAGAGGTCCGAGGCTGGGAGAGCCCCAGGGGAGCCTAGAGAACCTGGCAGGGTGGCAAGTGTATCTGGGGGCCCAACCCGGGAGATGGAAGGTCTTCGAGGCCCAGCTAAGGGTCTGGGAGGCGGACACCACTCACTGGCAAACGGCAGAGACGGTACTCGTGGGAGTCTCCCCAGCACGGCTCTTCCCCAGGGAACCTACAAGGAGCAAGATGGCCAGAGTGTGCTCAGGACCCCCCAGTAACCTTCTCTCCAGAGCTGGCCTGACCCCCCCTTTGGCCCGGCCAACCCCACCCACATTCCAGTTGGATCAGTGGGATTAAAAGGCACAGCATGTGTGGGCAGGCTGAGGGTGCGGCCAGGAGTGGGGCGGGACACCCCCCTCTCACCCCACCCCACCGGCCAATTTGGGCGCTCACCAGACACAGCGCCTGCTGCGCACGGAGAGACCCCGCCCGCAGGAGCTGGAACAGCGACTCCAGGAACCCCACGGGGTCCACTCACCTGGACCCTACTTGGGGAGGGAGAGGCACCATCAGCCTGGAGAGGAGCCTGGTGGCCCCCAGACCACGGCCAGGTCTCTAAGTCCACTGGCTGCCTGGAATGCCCCCGCTTACCTGAGCACCGCCTCCTAAACCACAGTTCAGGAAGGTCCACAGCAGAAGGAGGTTCTGGAGGGGGCGGGGTGTGGGGGGGCACCGAGGGCGCTGCCGTGGGGGCGCCAGCAGGCCAGAGTCTGAACCCCAGCTCTGCCCCAACTGGCTGTGTGATTTGGGGCAATAATTTAACCTCTCTGGGCCTCTGTTCTCGTCTCTGAAAAGTAGGGTAATAACAGAGCCCCCGTTACAGAAAAGTTTTAGGGGTCCATCCAATCGGGTCAGAAAGATGGGAGGCACAGAACTTGGTAGTGGAGAGGCCGAGCTCAGAGAATATCATCTTTAATTCTTACTGTGTCGTCTCTTAATGTACACAGTAGGTGCTCAATCTGTGTCCGATCATTCCAGGACAGTGCATGGGTGTCCCCAGGGTCAGGGCCCCATCACCGCTAACCCCACCGTCATCGTTTCTACCTTCCTGTGTAGCCAAGGGCCAGCCAGTCCACTTCCCTGGGCCTCAGTTTCCCCATCCGTGCCAGGGGGACCAGCTGGACTTAGTCCAGGGCTCTAGGAGGGACTTTGCAGAGGTGTGGCTGGTGGGGACCGGGTCAGGGCCTGAGTCCCTGGCAGAAGCTGGACCTGGGCCTCCAGGGCCACCTCAGCTCCCAGACCCGCAGCAGCAGGGAGCCCCTGGATTGAGGGATAACAAGGGGGGTGACCTGGCCCCAGTCCAGTCGCCGACTCGTGACCTCATGTGCAGACGCTGTGGGCCCCACCAAGGGCGGCCTGCAGAGGGAAAGGGGCCACTGATGAGGATGGCGCAGGAGAAAAGGGAGGCATCTGGGGGGGCAGACTTTGCCCCCCCGGGCCTCAGTTTCCCTATCCGTCCGGGGAAGGATGAAATCACTTGCCTCATGACTGTGACATTGCCGGACAAAGGGGGAGGGAAGTGGCCACCTTGTGCGTCCTTTCTCAGGCCACGGCCAGGCTGCTTGGTGGTCAGCAGAGCCCAGAGGACGCGAAGGACAAGCTGAAGGTCTCCAGCCCCAAGGTCCTGGGCACGGGTCCTGTACCAGCAGAGCCTTTGGGCCCCCTGGAGCCCCAGTTTCCCCGGTTCTCAGGCCCTGGCTCTGACAGTCCTGCCTGGGACATCAGGGACTGGAGTCCACGGTGGCTCCAGGAGCTGAGAATCTTGGGGACCACTGGGCAGGTCCCGTTCTCTGCCCAAAGCTGAGCAGCAGCTGCATCTCTGCCCCTCTCTGAACCCAGAGCCCT
This sequence comes from Enhydra lutris kenyoni, assembly GCF_002288905.1. NCBI lineage: Eukaryota > Metazoa > Chordata > Mammalia > Carnivora > Mustelidae > Enhydra > Enhydra lutris. The sequence goes on along the minus strand of NW_019154170.1, from coordinate 5,528,506 downwards.
AGCTGGCTGGGAAGAAGTTTGCTGGAGGGCGAGAGGGCTTGGCCTTCTGACACCCCCTCTTCCCCCCACACACTCTGCGCTGGCTTGAGGGGTGGGGGTCTAGGTGGGGGGAACTGAGGGGCTAGAAGCACCATCCTTCTACTCCCCAGAGACCCCTCCCGGACGGGCAATCGCACCTCATTCTGGCGGCACTCCTGACGGCAAGTGTGATCCCAAGGCGAGCCACGCCTCTTAGGCCTCAGTTTCCCCAGGAGGAAGTGGTGATGAGCTTTCTCCCACCCTGGGGACTGCTGCCAGGCCAGCCCCTAGCCGGACCGGGCCTTGGGACGGGGAGGAGACGCGGGCCGGGATAGTGGGAGGATAGGCAGAGGGACTTACCGGCTACGCAGAGCCCAGGCGGCACGTCCTGGTTCCCGGGGCGGCCCCAGGACGAGCGGAAGCGGCGGGGCCCGCGGGGAGGGGCGGGGGGGAGCCAGGGGCGGGGTGGGGGAGCCAGGGGCAGCCCCTCCCACCCGGCTTCCCAGGGCGCGCCCAGGCTGGGGTCCGAGGGGACGGTAGCCCCGTGCGCCCCCGCGCGGCCGTTGTGCGCCTCGGCGCGAGTCTATGGCAGGGGACTGCCCCGCGCGGGGTCCGGTCCCCCGGAGCTGCGGCCTGGTGTTCCAGCGTCCATATCCCGGTGACCTTGGAAAGCCCAGGGCGGGGGAGCCGTGCGGGAACTGGCCGCCCCTGCCCCCCACCGGGGAGCTGCTATTCCGGGCTCCACGCTCAGGGCCGGGGAATGTGCGAGAACCGAGGTGGCCCTGCCATGGTTCCGGGAGTCCGGGCCGCTGCCTCCTTTCCACCGACGCCCAGATAGCCTCCCCGCGAGGGTCCCCTTTCCCGGCTAGTACCCCTCTCCCCTGGTTCTCCCTCCAGCCCTCCCTCAAGGACATCCTACTGAGGAACCCCTCTCCCCTGGGTTGTAGCCCTGGGGTTCCCCCTCCAGGTCCCGGCCACCCCCGGAGCAGGGCCCCAACGCACTGGGAGAGGCTCAGCTCCAGAGGCCGGGCATGGGGGGGTGGAAACCCCCTCTTTCACCCCTGCCAGGAGCATTCTGGGGCACTGCTGTCACCAGAGGCCGTGCCCCACCCTGCCTCCCACCCTCCCTGCCTGGCCGCGGGCTGCGCGAGCAGCGGCTTTTCGGCCAGACTGGGGCCCAGAGGATCCTACTCCCCGAAACAGTCGTCCTCTGCCTCGGATGTCTGTTTTCCCGCTCAGGCGGTGGGGTGGGCAGGGTTCTTCACCGAGACGCCCCCAAGTGGACCTCAGCTCTTTTGAGGGCTGGCAAAGAGGGAGTTCCCCAGGGGTCCCCACCAACCCACCTGTTCCCAGCTTGGCTTCTGAGCCGCCCGGCCTGCCCACGCAGGCAAACAGGAGGCACCTTCTGCTCTCGCCACCCCGTGCCTGGCTCCTTGCTGCCCACTGTGATGGCTTCCTGATGGCCGTGCTGAAGGGATGGGGACACAGGGGACGAGGAGTGGACTGCTCCTCTGGTCACTAGGTCAGCGGACGGCCCGATCCTCCTGGAAGCCCGCTGAGGGGTGTCCAGCCACGACCACGGGGAGAGGGTTACCAGTCCAGCTCTGTCTGCCTTCCCGCCCGGAGCAGCTCAGGGGAAGGCCCCTCAATGCCACTGAGGCACGCAGACTTCACTGAGCACCTACTGTGTGCAAGGACAGCGGTGGAGAAGCTCACCTGGCTGGGGGAGGTGGCCCCGGGAGGGTAGAGGCCCCTTCGATGGGGACACTCAGAGGCAGTAGCCTGGGTCCACCGCAGATGGGGCTGGGGGTCAGCAAGGCCCTCGCCGAAGAGGCGATCGCCACCAGGAGGAGGGCGAAGCCCCAGAGGCGAAGGTAAGAGACAGTCAGGGGGTCAGGGTGGGGGGAAAGAGTTGGGGTCAGAGCGGGGACAGGCCGAGGAATGGGAGCCATGGGAGGTGGGAAAGCCACACCTGCCTGCCCGGGATGGGGGGGTGCAGCGAAGAGACGGCAGCTTCCTGGGGGGAGAGCTGCTGGCGTTGGGGGTGGGGTTGAGGAGCCCCGGGCAGCTCCCTGCTGTTGGGGAGCAGAGCACATAGGACCTCCATGGGGGGTGGCCTTGGGCCGGTGTGGTAGGAGGCAGCTGGGTGGCCCGAGCTGCTGGAAGGGCGGCAGGGGGCCTGGGGGCCCACCCACAGGTCGCTCCTGGGGGGGGGTATGCGGTGAGACATCTGTGGGCCCGCAGGGAGAGGCGGGGAGAGCAGGGGCCGTGTCTGGTGGAGAGAGACGAGGTGGGTGTCCTGACACATGGGGGTGTGGTGTGAGTGTGGAGGGAGTGGAGACGGAGTACCAGTGGCGGGGGTGGGGGCACAGTGCATCGGGTCCCAGAGGCCTAGGGAGGTTGGGCTTCGGGGAGGAGGGAGAGCGGACCAGTGGGTCAGCATTGACAGAGGCAGTCGGGGACCTTGATGAGGTTAAGCCTGGTTGGACAGGGACTGAGAAAGGGCAGCAGGAGGGAGGGTGGAGGCAGCAAGGGCAGGCACCCGCTGCTGAGCACCAACTGTGTACTGGCCGGTGGGCCTGGGGCCTGGGGGCATCAGAAAGAAATTAGGCTTGGCTCAGGGGCGCCACCAAGTGGACAGTCTCCTTCCCTCCGCTGCGCCTCACTCCCCGAGTCCCAGTCCAAAGAGCTCTCTGCAGGGTGTGCATACAGCCGGCGCTGTGTCCTGTACAGATGCATTTAGCAGACGCTTACCTCTGCAGGGAGTGTCCACAGTAGACACGGCACCCTGCAGGGACTTCATGTAATAGTCTGAGCCTTCGAAGAAGTGCATCCAGCAGGCACTGTGGTCTGCAGTGTACACAGAGTCACTGCACACTGCCAGGAGGGTATGCTGCAGGCGCTGTGGCCTGCAGGGAGTGCATACAGCAGGCACTGTACAGTGCAGTGAGTAAACTACAGCAGGCATGAGTGCTGTAGAAAGTGCATACAGCAGGCACTGTGGCCTGCAGGGAGGGGACACAGCAGGTGCTGGGGCCTGCATGGGGTCCTAGTGCCTGTGGGGACAGAGCTTGTCGTGGCAGATGGGAATGGGGGAAAGGTCTGGTGTCCTGGGCCCTGCCCCCCCACCCCTTTTCCCTCGGGCCCCCGTCTCCTGCCCTGTCCCCTGTCCTCCGGCCCAGCCGAGCTGGACTCAGCAGACTCGCAGGGAAGGAGGCGGAGTGCTCAGCTCCGAGACCTCGCGCAGGTGGAGGGCGCGCAGGAGGGTCCCTCTGCAAGTGTGGCAGCATCTTGGCCCCTCCCCCACCCCCCTGGGCCCTGGCTTAGACCCCCTACAGGGGGTCAGTGTCGTCCCCTACCCGGAGCTCTAGCCTGGACCATCCCTGAGGGGGCATCCATCCACGCGGTCCCTGTGGATGCGCTGTCAGCTGGGTTCCTGCGGCCTTGGGGCTCAGGGAACACCCACGAGGAGATCCCGTGGCCTCCGTGTGTACCCCCAACCCCCAACTTCCTGCGGGCTCCTGTGATGCCTCAGGCCTGGCCACGTGGTCCCCGGGATACTTCAGCCTCCTGAGGAGACCGGATTAGGGTGGGGGGCTCTGACACTCCGACCCCCCGCCCCAGAACCCGGGGTCTCCGGAGCTGCCCAGAGAGGAATCCTCACTCCCACTTCGTAGGGACACTGAGGACCCCCAGGACCCGGAGGGCCTGGGAAGGCTTCCGCCCCACATCTGAACGGCCGTTCTGAGTTCCTTTGTGGAGGGAGTTGTGGGGGGCGCCTGCTGGAGTTGGGGACGCTCCAGGTAGGACCCGGAGGAGGAGGGGAGTGGCGAGGAGAGGGTATGAGGGAGAGGGCCTTCTCAGAAGGGGGGCAGGGGGCACAGCACAAGCAAAGGCCAGGTGGCTGGAGGCCCGGGTGAGGACGGGGTGGGGCGGGGGCGGAGGGAGAAAGGGGAACGGCTTGGAGGCAGACGGGGGCGGGAGCTGGGGGGGGGCTCCCTGCACACGGCAGGTCATCCCAGGTACAGGGTTAGGTGGAAATGTCAAGAAAGTTTGGCGTGACTCGGTGCCATTTATAGAGAGATGGATGTGTGTTCTGTAAAATCAGGCGGGAAGTGGAGGGGACACCCCTCAAGTTCCCCATGAGGGTCCTGGGGTGACTGACTGCCTTATAGGTTCTATGTGAATTTCTTTTTTTTCTTTTTTTTAAAGATTTTATTTATTTATTTGACAGAGATCACAAGTAGGCAGAGAGGCAGGCAGAGAGAGAGGGGGAAGCAGGCTTCCCGCTGAGCAGAGAGCCCGATGCGGGGCTCGACCCCAGGACCCTGGGACCATGACCTGAGCCGAAGGCAGAGGCTTAACCCACTGAGCCCCCCAGGCGCCCCTGAACTCCGAGTTTTATATGGATTTTACTGTGTATTTTTAGCTAATTTCCTTGTTTCTGTTCCAGGATCTCCCATGACATTGAGCTATTTTTCCCACAATTGGTAAAAAGACCCAAGCAGATGAAATGCAGATTAGTCATATGGAAATCTGGTCGGGTTGATGCTCACGCTGCCCTGTGCACACAGCCAGTGTCAGTTGGTGTCCCTGGAGAGGAGTCAGAGTAGGGGCCCCACCTGGAGTGGCGGCACCCACTCAGGACGCTGAGGCAGGCTTATGTGAGGCCACCCAGCAAGTGAGCACCTATGGGAAACATAGCAGGGACAAGCACAGACCTGTGTCTGCATGTGGCATGCCCAGTCTGGTGGGATGGAAACCAGCAGACCTGCAAGGGAACGACATAATTTCAGGTTGTGAGGGGCAGCAGAGGCAATTGCAGGGCGGAGGTGGCCTCCTGGACAAGGATGGCCCTTGCCTAGGTCCTTGAAGAGGAGAAAGGGAGGCTGGGAGGAGACTCGGGGATGGGGTGCATCATGAGCAGAGAGAAGGGCATGTGCAAAGGCCCTGAGGTTGGTATGGGATCTTGGACCAGCAGAGAGGCCAGGGTGACTGGACTGGGGTGAGTGAGCGGGTGGGGGTGGACGGCCACGGGAGCGAATCAGCATACATTTGTTTGAATGTGATTTGGTTCTGGAAGTCTTGAACTTCCTGCCCCTGGGTCCCCAGCTCCCAGCCACCCCCAGGTTGTGTGAGTCTCCAAGGGCCCAAGCACTCTGTGTCCCCTGACCTAGCCAGGGGGTTGACGCTCCCCTTGTCCTCCTCTTGGGTAGACAGTCCTGAGGAATGTTGTGCGCAGTTCCTTAGGGACCCACAGGGGTTCCCCAGGCCCACCCTGCCTCATGCCCCTTCCTTCCCAGTCCTCACTCCTGCTCTGCACCAAACCCTCGCTTCAGACTCTGTTTTTGGCAGAGCTCAGATGGAGATATGGGTGGAGAGACGAGCCTCCCACTTCAGTGTCCTGTTGGTCTGCACCATGTCACCAAGAGGGAGTGAAGATAAGGGACATGGGCCTGAGACTCACGCTGCTGGCCCTGGGAGCAGTGGGAGAAGGAAGAACAGCCACAAAGGGTGTGAAGAGGTAGAAGGAAGGGCAGGGAGGAGCCTGCAGAGCGGAGTCTGCAAGGACAACAGAAAACACAGGGCTGGGAGAGGCAAGGGCCAAGTTTGGTCCTGGGTGATGGGGAGACAAGTCTAGCCTCCCCCACAATGCTGAGCTGGTCTGGAGGCAGCGCGTGGTGGCAGTCACGGGGTTTCCGGAGTATGGTGGCTGCTGCGCTCCCAGCTGTCCCCAGGGAGCTGCCAGGTGGGGTGACAGGTCACCAACACAGGTATGAAGGAGTCCGCGGCGTTCCAGAGGCTGGGAGGCCGGGAAGGGGCCCAGAGCCTCCCGCTCTCACTCCAGGTCCTTCCTGAAGGGGCGACTGTGCCACCCTCATGCCCACAGGCCAGCCCCACACGTGGTCCCTCGGGCCTCCCCAGGGAGGCCTCCTGGAGTGTCCCCGCTGGGGCCGGGCTCAGCAGCCACTCCCCGACCTGCACAGGTATTTTGAGAGAAGCTTCCCAGCATTTCTCCCAGGAAATGTGCTGAGTCGGGGGAGTTATCTCAGGTCAGTGAAGGAAGAGACGGAGGGAAAGTGAGCCTGTAGCCTGCCGCCTGGGGCTCCAGGCGGGGCTCCGGGCGGTATGCGGTGGGTGGCCAGGCCAGGTGCCAGCCCAAGAAACCACCCCGCCTCTGGAACCAGGCACGGGTCGGCTCCGGAGCGTCAGGCAGCTCTCCGAGCCCCTTTGCGATACCACCGCCCTTTGCTTGCCAGGCAAACGGCCTCAGTTTGCCCATTTGGAAAATTGGAGGAATTGTTACGCTCCTAACGCTGTGATTTCTTTTGGGGGAGGACGGGGAAGCTGATATGTCCTTCATCTGTTGTTGTTCTAGTAAGCACAACATAAATTCACCACCTCAGCCGTCTCTGAGCGCACGGCTCCGCGGCGGGAAGCACACTCACCCGTCCTGCCGCCACCCCCATCCCCCATCTCCAGAATCTTCCATCTCCCCACACAGAGACTCTGTCCCCACGAAGCTTGGACTCCCCGTCCCCTGCCCCAGCCCCGCTCCCACCCTCTCCTCTCCTGTCTGTGCGGACGGGACCGCTCTGGGGCCCTCCTGGGAGTGGGGTCCTGAGGGATGGGTCCTTCTGGGTCTGGCTCCTCTCCCTGAGCCCGGTGTCCGCCGGGTCCCTCCGTGTCATGGCAGGGGTCAGGGTCCCCCCCTTCCTGAGACTGGACCATGTTCCCGCGTGGGGACGGACCGCGCCGTGTGATGTGCTCACTGTATGTCAGTGCTCACTGGGGGTGTCCGTCCACTTTTTGGCTGTTGCGAATTATGCTGCTGTGGACATTGTGTTTTTTGTTCTATTGGAAGTTTTTTTCCATTCTAGAGTGGTTAGGGAGGGGGTCCTCGCTGAGGGGCAGACTGACAACAGGAGGTCTCCCCGGCCCTGTGGTAGAGGCTCAGCCAGGAAAACACAACGGGCGGCCGGGACAGTGGGCAGAGCAGGGGTCTGTGCTGCTGACAGGCCAGCTGTGAGGCCCCTAGCAGGACCTTATAGGGGTCCCCTGGGCCCCGCCACCTGCCCCTGTCAGAGCTCCCAGAGCCCCTGGGAAGAAGGGTCCAGAAGCCCAAGGAGGGTGGTATGGGGGTGTGGACAGTGGCTCTGGACTCCGGGTGGGACTCAGTCACTTGCAGTCCAGCGACCCCTGGCTTCAAAACGCCTTCCTGAGTCTCAGTTTTCCCATCTGTAAAGTGGAACAGCACCCACCCAGGGACAGGCTGCTGCTCACCTCTGGAGGCCGCCCAGATGCACGGCTGTGGTTCAGTCTGGTGATCTCCTGGCAGTCATTCCAGGGGGGCCGGAAGTGTCCGTCTTGGGCGTGCAGGGCCCGGTGCAGGTCCCACACACTGATAATGATGCCTGAGTTAACGCACAGAGGGAGGGGTGCAACTGAGAGCCAGCAGATGGTGGGGTGACAGTGATATGATGGCCCAGGCCCATGACTCCCCCCCACCTCTTGCCACACAGCTCCTGGTCCCCATTAGCAGGGAACTCGGGCTCCCGGCTGTAGCCAGCTGCCCCCATGGGTGCCCCAGAATCCCCGACCCTGTTGCTGAGGCCGGTCCCCCACAAAGTTACCAGAGTCTTGCTCTCTGCCCCGCACTGGGGGCCCCGAGAGGCCCCCATGCCCTGGGTGACCCTGCTTGACGCACCAGCTGGACGTGTGACCACTCAGAAGATGTTTCCCGTCCCTGGCAACATGACCAGGCCAGATTCCGAAATCTGGTCTCTGGAAAATTCCAAGGCCTGATTCCAGCTACAGGGAGCCCGGCTAATCCCTCCCCACTCCTCATGTTATGTAACATTCGGGGATTAATACTGTGACACCCAGAAGCCGCTGCTGGGATTCAAATCCAGCTCGGACCCTTCCTGGCTGCGGAAGCCCCAGTCTCCCTAGGCCTCAGTGTGCTCACCTGTAAAATGGGGACGAGGCTAGTCCCTGTGTCCCAGAACTGATGTCAGGGTGGCGTGAGAGAACACCAGGAGCCTGGAACTGAGTCTGGGCTGTGGCTCCCAGGAGGGTCCAGGTCAGCCCACCTGTCCTTTCATCCCACTGCCTCTCCTTGGCCGTCCAGGCCAGAGATCACACACCCACCTCTGCCCTGCGGTCCCCAGATTCTGCTACTTCCCGCAGCCCAGCGCCTGCATATATGATACCCCCAAACCCAGCCGTGCCCCTCCTCGCTCCCTGCGCCGAGCCTCACTCCCTTCCCAAGCAGCCCCGGCGCTAGAGGTTCTGGTCTTCTTTCTCTGTCCTCTGGATCCGGCCACGACTCCCCAGTGCCACGAGAGCCCTGTCAGGCCCCCGCTCCTACTCGCCTCTCCCTCGGAGGCCTCTGAGAGAAGGAGACAAGCTCTCTGACCTCAGTTTCCCTCTCGGGGAAATGAACACGTTGACACTTCACAGCAGGGCAGGAGGCGCAGGATCCGAAGAGCGAGCTGGGCCGGGTGCGCCGCGTTGGCGCAGGGCCGGCGAGCGGGGGCCGGGGGGCGAGCTCCGCTGTCACTGGAACACCTGCCAGCCGGGTGTCCCTGCACGCCCACGCCCGCCGCCCGCCCTCCCCGCACACGGGCAGCGTCCAGCGTCTGGCCACGCCCCCAGCGCCGGGCCCCGCCCCCGCCCCGCCCCCTCAGCCAATAAGACGCGCCCCAGCGGCGCGCAACCCCCAGAGCCGCGGCGCGGGGGTCGGGCGGAGGCTGTGCCAGTCCCCGCGCCGAGCGCCCGCGGGGTCCCCGGAGGCATGGAGCCCTGGCCGCGGCGGCGGCGCACTTGCCGCCCGCCGGTCTCCGCCTTCCTGCGCGACCCGAGCTCGGGGCGCGTCTACAGGCGCGGGAAGCTGATCGGCGAGGTGCGGACCCGGCTCCGCGACTCCGCGGGAGGGTCTCCGGCGACGGGGAGGGGCGTGCGCGCGCGATCTCGAGCCCCGGCGAGCAGTGTGCGCCCCGAGGCTGGACTTCTGCGAGCCCGTGTGTGTCGGCGCGACTTTGGGGTCTGGTGTCTGCTGGCGCGGTCGGGCGCCCGGGTCTGTGTAGTGCCCGTCGCACAGTGTACCTTGTGCGGCGGGAGCCGGTCTTCGGCGCCCTGTGCTGTGCCCATGGGTCGTGCGTCCAGGGGTGTGGACGCGCACTCGCGTGTTACAGGTATCCGACCTTTGTAGAAACTCTGTCGGGCTGTCTCCAGGTCCGTATCGGAACGTGCTCTCCGTCTCGGCGCTTTCCGGGTCTGGGAGTGGAACTGCGTCGTGTGTCCACGCACTTGCTGTATTGTGGTCCGGCGGCTGGATGTATCCGGAGATGGATACGTCTGTGTGCGTGTGCCTGCGTTTTCCCTGTGTTCATGCGGTCATGTCTGCGGGTGTGAGGGTGGGAGCTGTGTGCCCGTGCATCTCGTGTGTGTGTGTATGACGCGGCCTGGCTACCTGTCTGCACCCCTGTGCCCACGCGGCGGCTGAGCGGGCGCACCCCCCTCCACGCAGGGAGCCTCCAGCCGCTGCTACAGGCTGGTGGACATGTCCACCAGTGCCGTGTTTGCCCTCAAGGTGGTGCCTCGTGCCGGGGGCGTGGCTGGGCTACTGCGCCCCAACGGCAAGGTAGGCCCAGTCCTTCCATGCCCCGGGGCTCCACACTTCGCAGGGGGTCCCCATAGAGGTCCCTGCCCTGGGGGGATAGAGTTTTGCCCTGGGCCGGAGTAGGACGGGCCGTGGACATGTGGGGCCGTGGCTGCAGGTGGAACGGGAGATCGCCCTGCACAGCCGCCTCAAACACCGTAACATCGTAGCCCTCCACGGACACTTCGCTGACCGAGAGCACGTGTACCTCGTGTTGGAGTACTGTGGCCGCCAGGTGCCCTAGGGGCTGGGCGGAGAGGGAGCCCCCCCCCACCCCGGGTCTGCTGTGCTCACGGGACAGGGACCCCCCGCCCCCGGGTCTGCTGTGCTCATCTGTGGCCGCCCCTATGTCTCTCCGTACTTACCTGTCCCCGCCCGGGTCCGCACCAGGCCCATCTGTGCTCATCATACACACCCGTGCCCATCTCCTCTTCATCTGTGGCCATGGGGATCACCTTGCTCCCATTGAGCCCACCTTAGCCCTCTGAGCACACCGGGGGTCACCTGCGCCCGGCATGTACCGGGCTGTGGTGGTTCCTCTCGGAGCCTCCGGGCCCGCTCAGACTCCCCCCGCGGCCGCCTGGGCCCGCCTCCTGTACTTCTGCGGGGCTCATCCGAGCTCACCTGTGTTACCTGTGTCCCTGGCGCTGCCGCGGCCGCCCGCGGGCACCCGCAGTCGCTGGCGCACGTCCTGGAGGCGCGGCGGACTCTGACGGAGCCGGAGGTGCGCTACTACCTGCGGGGCCTGGTCAGCGGCCTGCGCTACCTGCACCAGCGGCGGATCGTGCACCGCGACCTGAAGCCCAGTGAGCCGGGTCGAGTGCAGGGGGAGGCAGGGGGCGGGGCCGGGGAGCTGGGGGCGGGGCTTCCGCCCTCACAGACTGCGGGCCGGCCCCCTCTGGCAGGTAACTTCTTCCTGAACAAGAACATGGTGGTAAAGATTGGAGACCTGGGGCTGGCTGCCAGAGTGGGGCCAGGGGGCCACTGCCACCGGTAAGTGAGAGGCTCTGGACGGTCCCTCTGCAGAGGCACAAGTGGAACGCGCTTGGCACGGGGGCTCCAGCCTTCCCGAGCCCGCCATTATTCCCTTGCAGAGTGCTCTGCGGGACCCCAAACTTTCTGGCTCCAGAGGTCATCGCCAGGAATGGGCACTCCTGCCAGTCAGACATCTGGGCTCTTGGCTGCGTCATGTGAGTGGGTGTGGGGAGCCCCTGGGCCTGGGGAGAGGGGCAGGAGGACCCCGGCAGGGCCAGGTATGGGCAGGTGGAAGCATAGGGACGGGAGGCCGGATGGGGGACAGGCAGGTGTGAGCCTAGGACAGATGTGGACAGGTGTGTGCAGCTGTAGGGCCGGTATGGGAAGGTGGACGCAGAGCCTGTCCAGAGGCGGGGAGTTTGGGCAGGGATGGCCAGGTGTGCACAGGTCGGGGTGCACCAACCTTGGACCCACAGATCAGATCCAAGTGGGCACTCAGCTTCCTGCCTCCCCCAACCCCCGGGTCAGGTACACAGTGCTGACCGGTACCCCTCCCTTCACGGGGGCTCCCCTGTCGGAGATGTACCAGAACATCCGGGACGGCCACTACCCGGAGCCGGCCCACCTGTCACCCAGCGCCCGCCGCCTCATTGCCCGCCTGCTGGCGCCCAACCCGGCAGAGCGGCCCAGTCTGGACCACCTGCTCCAGGACGATTTCTTCACACAAGTGTGTGCTGTTCCCCAGCAGGGCCCTCCTGGCATCGGGGGTGGGGGGGGCGGGCAGCGAGGCCCGGGAGCCCGGCGGCCCGCACTGACCCCTGGCGCCCCGCTCTGAAGGGCTTCACTCCAGACCGGCTGCCAGCCCACTCCTGCCACAGCGCACCCATCTTCCCCGCACCCCAGCCTCTGGGCCGGCTCTTCCGGAAGGTGGGCCGGCTGCTGCTGACCCAGTGCCGGCCGCCCTGTGAGTAGCGCCCCTGCCCACCCCTCCCCTGCCCCCGCCCACCCCTCCCTTGCCCCCGCCTGCTGGGCTGGCTCACATCTCACACACCTGTCCTGCCGCCCACCTGCTCTGCTCCTCTGCACCTGCCGCGGGGTGGACGTGGGAGGCAGATGCCTTCTGCTGCGTGGGCCCAGGCTCTGCCCCCCGAAACCCTGTATGCTTCCCTCAGGCCCCTTCACCCCCAGCGAGGCGTCGGGTCCGGTAGGAGGTGCTTCAGATCCGGACTCCGAGGGGTGCGGCAGCGAGGTGAGCACTCAGAGCAGGGGACGTGGGGAGGCAGGCGGACTGGGCAGAGGGAAAAGTTGGGAGACGCGGTCTTCAGGTGAGCAGCATGGAGACAGACCCTCACCCACCTTAGGCCTCTCCTGGGGGCCAGGGCCTGCCTCCCCTCACCCCGGCTGCTTCTTCCCCAGGCCTCCCTGTTGGACAGAGGGGATCTCCACCCCGAGGTCCCCATCCACCTACTCACCCAAGGGACCCTCAGGAGTGACCCAGCGGGTGAGCGGACACTCCATCCCAGGTCCTTCCCGGGCCCTGGGTGCTGGTGGGGAGTGAGAGTATGGAGGTCGGGGCAACCACTGGGCCTTGCCGGGCTGGGACCCCTCTCCTGGCTTCAACTTTCCCACCTGTGAAATGGGGACGATGGCCAGAATTCTTCTGGGTTTTAAATAAGATGTTCCCAGATTCTGTGGTTTGGGCCAGAGCTGGTGGGAGCGGCCTCTCGCGGTGGGCGACAGACAGGTCTGCCCTGCAGAGATCTATCTCCTCAGGGCCGAAAGGGAGGCAGAGGCAGGAGGTCGAGGTGGCCGTCAGAAACCTGTCACTCTGCCTGGACCATGGCCTCCCAGGTAGGAACCCAGCCTGGCCCATAGGGGCCACCTGTCCCTTAACATCCCAAGAAAAGTGCCCAGCTCTGCCCAGGGGCCCCTGCGTATTTCTGGGGCTCCCCTGGGGGGTAGAGCTGAGGGAGGCTTCAGGGCACAGGGACACCCATCCTGCATCCCAGGGTCCGGGAACCCCCAGCCCCCCATGTCTTGCCCCTCCTGGGTCACTGTCCCAGGAGCCTTTCCTTTTTTTTTTTTTTTTAAAGATTTATTTATTTACTTATTTGACAGAGAAAATGATCACAAGGAGGCAGAGAGGCAGGCGGGGGGGGGGCAGGCTCCCCGCTGAGCAGACAGCCCGATGCGGGGCTCGATCCCAGAACCCTGGGATCATGACCTGAGCTGAAAGCAGAGGCTTAACCCCCTGAGCCCCCCAGGCGCCCTGAGCCTCTCCTTTCTTGTAGGACCCAGGTTCTTCTTACTCTTCTGTTCTTGTAGCACAGAAAGACCCTGGACACTGAGGCTCTTTCCTCAGCTGGAGCCAACGCCGAATTACTCAGAAATCTTAAAGAAACAGTGAAAGACACTTGAGATTTACAGCGAAGGCAGCCTGAGAGTTCTGCCTGCCGCTCCCGCAGCTTCCCTGGCCACCGGGTTGCCCATTTTTTTTTCCGCCAGTGCCCCTTTTGCTCTCCCAGGATCCGACCCAGGATTCCAGAGGACACTGATCGATTTGCTTTTAACACACTTTTTTTTTTTTTTTAAATGCAATCCTGCAAAGCCTGTGGGGTTGGAGCCTTCCCCATGGTTCCGAAGGGCTCCTCTCCAGAGGCGACTGGGGCTCCCCAGCCCCTTGTCCCTCCCCCTGCAAGGCAAGGCTGGGCTCCCTGCCCCCTGGACTTGGCTCTCCATCTTCCGCATCTCCACTGTTCCTTCCCCAGGCCTCCCGGACCCCTTGCTCAGTTCACTTCATTTTTATGCCCAGCCATGCAGGGCCCCCCAGGGGAGCAGCGGCCCACCCTCTGGGCCCCCAAGTGGGTGGATTATTTCAGCAAGTACGGCTTCGGCTATCACCTGTCGGACGGGGGCAGCGGTGTCCTGCTTCGGGACGGCACACACTTGGCCCTGCGCCCCCCAGAGGAGTAAGTCACAGGCCTCCTGCCCACCGCCCCATCTTTCTTCAATCATTCCTCAAGTATTTATTAAAGTAGCGCCTACTGTACACGCCCATGGGCGGTCACTGCCTGCTAGAGGGGAAACGATGCTACGCCGATAACTCAGGCGATTCCAGGAGCCAGTTTTCTGGAGCAGATGGACTGGGTGAGGTGACAGACTCGGGGGCTGCAGGGTAAGGGCTATGGAGGGACTTTCTGAGGAGGTGACATTCAGGCGAGACAGGAAGGGTGAGAAGGAGCCATCAGGAACAGCATGGGAGGCACAGGGAATAGCATGTGCAAAGCTTTGGACATGGGACCCAGCCTGGTGGGTGTGAGGAACTGAGTGACGTGGGGACACAGGGAGGATGTGAAGTCAGTGGCCTGGAAAGCTGCTGTGGCGGTCGGAACAGGAAGGATGGGCCCAGGTCACACTTTCCATGTGACCTGGTTGGCAGGAGAGACCCTGGGAGCCAGCAGGTGGGTGGTTGGACTAGTCAGGCAGGGAGTGGCTGTAGCCCGGGGTGGTGGCCTCGGAGGAACGCCACGGGGTTGGAATCTGGACTTCTGTTGCCGGCAGGAAGGTCAGAGCAGACACTAGGCCAGATGGGAAGGTGGCAAAGGGATGGGTTTGGGGCAGGCGGGAATCTCAGGTCGGACATGGCTCCAGGGGGCTGGAGTTCTGGGGAGGGGCTGGGGCTAGAGGTAAGGACAGAAGTGGGTCAGTGCGGAGCTGGTCTCCAAACCCCCATCCCAGGGGCGTGGCTGGCGGGAAGGCGTCCTCGGGCACCAAGTGCCCCGGGTAGAGGCTGCGACAGCGGCACTGCCCTGTATCCCACCCCCCAGCCGAGTGTGCTATGTGCCTGGCCGGGGGAAGCTGGAAACGTTCGCCCCCAGGGACGTGCCCAGCCCGCTGGGCGCCAAGCTGGCCGTCCTCCGGCTGTTTGCCCGCTGTATGCAGCAGCGGCTGCGAGAGGTAAGGGCCTGGCAGGGCCGGGCGGGGCTGGGCAAGTGGAGACAGCCTCTGGCTGGCCGGGAGAGCCAGAGGGAGAGCCAGAGCCGCAGGGCTGGGTCTGTCTGCAGGAGCCGGGCCGGCCCACGCCCACCCCGCCCTCGGCCCCCGGCCTCTGCCTGCTGCGCTTCCTGGCCTCGGAGCGGGCTTTGCTGCTGCTGTTCAGTGACGGGACACTGCAGGTGAGCGCGGGGTGCCTGTGTCCTCGGGGCTGTGCCGGTCCCCTCTGCGGTGGGGTCGGGGACAAACAGCTGGCCTCGGTGGGGCTGGGGACATGGGCCTCTAAGTACAAAATATGCAAAATCAGAAAGGTTTCGGTCCTGGCAGAACGCCCCCCGGGCCGTCCTCACGGGGTGGCCCTTCGCAGCCGCCGAAATGTCATTTCGGAGGACAGTCATATCTAGACTGAGGTTTGCCCCGGGCAGTCCTGGCGGTCGCTGACCGAGCACAGCCAGGCCTGACCCAGACTTCAGAAGCGGTGGTGTATGATGCTTTCCTTGTTACCCCAAAACACTATTACTCTGTTACGGTAAAACCTCCCTGTGTCCAGATTAGAACAGGGCTAGCACCGTTGCCCTGAGCCGGACTGGGTCTTAGCTGGAGAGGACGTCCGCCGGGGAAGCTGGGTTACCCAGGCCACAGGATTCGGGGTGGCCCTGGGCAGGGGAGGCCCCGTCTGAGCCCCCTTCCCCCATGGGTACAGTAGAGCCCTCGGCCCCGGCTCCCTGAGCTCCTGGGGGGTGGGGCAGCGCTGAGACCCAGGTCAGGGGGTCCGCCTGTCCTGCTCCCTGGAGCGCCAGGGCTGGGGGTGGTGTGGGGGCCCCTCTCCCTGACCCCGCTGCCTCACCCCTGGCAGATAAGCAGCAGTGGCGACCGGACTCACCTGGTGCTGGGTGGCTGGGGCGACGAGCTGCGGCTCACCGTCTGGGAAGGCAGCCGGCCCGGCGCCCCTGACCCCCCGGGCGCTCTGCAGAGCCCCAGCCCCGGCCTGGCTGCCCAACCGCTCCTTGTGCACGCCCTGCACATGCTGCAGAGCGTCTAGGATCCCCCAGCAAGGGGACCGGCCCCTTGGCTCCAAACCCAGCGCCCCTGGGGGCCGCCCTGGGACCATGGGAGGTGAGGGTCCTTGCCTCGGGTCGTGACTGTGCAACCCAGACTTCTGTTTGGCTTTTGTTCTTTTATCATTAAAGAGGAGTGGACTGTGTCGCCTGCGGCCTGCCTCTGTGGCGGGTCTGACACGCTTCGGGGAGGTGGCCCTTCGTTCGGCAGGCTCTGAGCCCGCTGCCGCTCGTGGCAGACAGATGGGCCAGATCTCGGCCAGCGCCCAGGGTACCCCGAAGTCTGCGGGGCTGGAGAGAGACCCTGCTTCAGAGAGAGAAACCGAAGAATTTACAGGCCTGAGGCTACATTTCTCAAAGCACGTTTCCTTTATAATCAGGGAGAAAGGCAACAAAGATGCAAACAGACGGTTTTGGAAGAAGCTGGGTATCCAGTGCCCGTGTAGGGCCTCACACACAGTGTGACCATAACTGTTCCTGTCATTGTCCCTCTGCTGGGGCCCACGCCCTGTCCGTCAGGAGAAAGGCCCCGCACGGTGGGGGAGAGGGGAGGCGCTCGGACAGAGCTGCAGTACCACACGGTGCCTGTCGCCGTCCCGCTGAGGACCGCACGTCCTGTGGGCGCACCTGCGGCCGGTTGGCGGGGATGGGGGGGGCAGCTGGCAGTGGGATGTGACCACCTTGGGCCAGAATGAGAACTTGGGCCCTGGATGCCCTCCAAACAGGGCTTTTCCTCATCACCGACTTACTATCAATTCCAAAAGTAAAGCGTGGACGAGCTCTATTTTCGACCAACCATACATGGACAGAGCCACAACCTTCGTGGGGAGGTCACAGGGTCACCCGGCTCTTTCTGTTTACGCATGCTTGTGTTACCCTGGAAAGCGAGGGCGCCGTCAGTGTGACCTTGCTTTTCCCCTCAGCCTGGGTGTGTTTCTGCGCCGGTGTGTAAAGGTCGGCCTCTGGGCTTCCAGTGCAAGGACAGCGCGAAGGTCAGGGCCGGGCAGCAGACAGAGGGAGCCGGGGGATGGGCCAGGGAGGTCGCATGCTTTGGTGTGGCCTGACATGGGACGAGAGATTGTTTTGTGTAGAAGAGGCAGGAACTCTTGGAGCCCTTGGAGAATGTGAGAGGAAGGGGTGTGGGTGGGAGATGAGCCAGCGGAGAGAGGGAGCAAACATTGGCACCACGTCCTGGTCTTCCTGTCCTTCTATTGTCGTTGTCGTCATTACTGATGTGCGACTCACATAATCACGCAGTTGGCCATCTTTAAACTGCACGACTTGGGCACTGAGTGTATCCACAATGTTGCGCAACCATCACTCTAGTTCCAGAACATTCCATCGCCCCCAGAAAACCCTGTCCCTGGCAGCCATCCCCTTCCCCATCCCCCGCCCCCATGAGCCCCTTCCCGTCTGGGGAGGAGCCTGGTCTGGGCGTGTCACACGCGTGGACTCACACCCCGTGTGGCCTCCTGTATCTGGTTCCTTCCCTGCGTGTGGTGGGCTCGGGTCCGTCCCCCGGGCGGCGGGTGGGGGCACCTCGCTCCTGCTGGGGCCGGGGACACTCCCGTGTGCGGGTGGACACGTTGTGAATGTGCCCTTCATCTGTTGATGACATCGTGTTACAAAGGACAGAAACCCCTCCCAACTGTTAGGCGCGCCGTGAAGGACGGGTCTCTAATCCTGAAATGGTTAGAAGAGCCACTTGCAGGCAAGGCTGGATGTGGGGCTCAGGTGAAGGCTAGGGTCTCTCTCTGACCCTCTCTTCCACTCTTTCTCCATCTTTTGTGCTACCATCTGTGGTTAGGGCTTCACTCATTAGTGGGCTCTTGTGGCTTGGTGACAAGGTGACCCCTGGCACAGGCTGGAGCTATCAGCTCAGCAAACTGGGGGGAGAGGAATGACCAAACTCTCCTGTTAGTGCTGCCAAAAGTCCCAGATTAAGGCCTATTGGCCTGGCCTGGGCTCCATGACCTCCTCCTGCCAGCTGAGTCACCTCGAAGGAGAGAGTGGGGTCCGGAAGAGGGCAAGGGAAGCTGAACTCCCGTGGTCATGTTGCTTTGCCCTGCTATGTTTCCTCTCAACAGATGGTCTTCTGTGGGTGGCCTCCGAGAGGGGCCCCAGCAGTCCCCCTGTCCTGGTAGTCAAACCCCTGTGTAGACCGTCTACAGGGACTAGGGCTGGCTGGTGTAACCAGTAGGATATCAACAGTGACAGTCTGTGGCTTCAGAAACTCAGTCATAAAAGCTGTAGGTTTCTGCCTGGTGGTCTTCGGGGTTGCAGGCTTGGGGGGGGGGGGTCGGTTTGCATTGCTGTCTCCTGCTGGTGCTCGGGTAACTGGGCAAGGGTCCATGGGGTGAGGGCCTGAGCTTCCCGCCAACAGCCTCTGTGGGCGCCTACGAGTAGGTCCTCCAGCCCCCCTGAGCTTTCAGAGCGGGCCACCCCAGCTGGCCCACGTGTGGACCGTAACCCCATGAGAGACCCCGAGCCAGAACCAGGCAGCCCAACCGCTTCTGAACTCCTAACCTGCGGAAACGATGAACAAAAGACAAGTATGCATTGCTGCTTCCAGTCTGTTGGTTTGGGCTGATTCGTCACCCAGCAAGGGCTAGCTAGTACACTTGCCAGACATGCAGAGGACCCTCCCCATTTCTGCCCAGACGGTTGTTTCGGGGGCAAACGACTGAGCGCCCTCAGCACGTGCACCTGCCCGCTTGCGCAGTGCCCACCCGCAGCACCCGAACCCGCCTGCCTGCAGGCACCGAGCAGCCAGCGGCGCCGGCGCAGCAAATAACCCGCCCACAGAACGTAGTAACTAGGTGACCTCCCAGGCCAGCTCTTATTTGAGGGTGAGAACTTCAGGAGGGGGCGAGGTGCCCTCACTGCCCGGCTGCGAGTTTCTGGAATCTTCTTCAGGGCAACTGTGCACCTCAAGAAATAAAATCATTAACCGCCCACTTGTGGGTGTTTGCCAAGGATGGAGCTTCAAGAAATGGCAGCCAACGCGCACCAGGCCGGAGCTGCTTTTCCAGAGCCAGCCGCGGAGACCCCGGCCAACCGGAGGGGGTGGCGGGATGCGGAACACTCGGCGTCCCCCGCGCCCGGCGTCGCGACCACGTCCCCATTGGTCTGTGGGGGCGCGTGGTGCGACGCCTCCTCCAATCACCAGCAAGCAGGGTGGGGCCAGGCGGCCCAGCCGCGAGGGCCTGGTTGGCTGCGGCCGCGGCAACCGTGTGTGACGTCACAAAGAGGGGCGGAGTCCGGGCCCTCATCCGCTCAGGGTCCGGTCTCCGCGCGGGACCGACGTGTAGCCGCGGGAAGGAAAGCGCGGCCCTCGGCAGGTGCACGCGACCCCGGCGAGTCCCGGGCACGCCCGAGCGGACGCCGACACGGGCGGGCGCTGCGGCCACGCGCACCCCGAGACTCGCGGGCCCAACGCACGGGCGGGGGCGGGGGTCGCGCGCTTCCCCCCGCGGCGGTCCCGGCGATGCAGCGCGCACCGCGGCGCGAGCGAACCGACAGACGTGAGCCCGGGTCGGGTCGGGCCCGGCCGGCGGCCCCGGGGCTCGGGGCGGTGGGTTCGAGCCCCGCGCCGCGGAAGTGGGAACCGGTGCTCCGCGCGACCTGGAGCGCGGGGTGGCGGACGGGGGCGGGGTCGCGGCTCAAACGTCCGGGTGCACCGGTGACGGGAGGGCGAGGCCCGCTCGGGAAGGGCCGCGACGTGGCCAGAACGCGCGCCGCGCTCGCCTGGCGGGCGCTTCCTAGTGCGACCGCGCGCCGGAGCCCATCGGTTACGTCAGCGGCCCTCAATTTAAACTTGAAAATCACCGGAGAAACGACTTTTTAAAGTGCGCGCCCCAGCGTCCGCGGTAGCCCTGTTCGAGTAGCCCGAGTGTCCACTGGCGGACGAACCGGTCCACACGGCGGGTCCCCCGTGCAGCAGAGGGTCCCCGGCCACCAGAGGAGCCAGGCGCCCCCCGCGCGGCCCCGGGACGGACCGAGCCCACGACGCGCGGGGAGGGGACCAGACGCAGGAGGCCGCATGGGGTGTGAGTGCATGCGAGTGACACGTCCTGAGCAGGCCCCTCCACGGACGGGAAGGGACTCCTGGGGCCTGGGGTCTGGGGAGGGTTGATAGGCTGATGGGGATGGAGTTTCTTTTAGGCTGATGGCATGTTCTGGAATGAGATAGAAGTGACTGTTGGACAATTTTGGGAATACACTTAATACCATTGAATGGTACACTATAAAATGATTAAAATGGTACATCTTTGTTTTTATTTACGTAATCTGTACACCCAACGTGGGGCTGGAACTCACAGCCCTGAGATCAAGAGTCACAGGCTCCACCGACTGAGCCGGCCAGGCGCCCCTTAAAGTGGTAAATTATATCTTATATGCATTGTATCACAATTTAAAACATGCTTGCTGCCCATGTGACACCCCAGGCCCCTTACAGCAGAATTGGGGACTTGGGCTTTGCTGTTTCTTAAAGCCCCCCTGGCTCTGAGGAGCGGGCGAGGCCTGAGCTGCTGCGGGGGTGACAGGAGCGGCCAGCAAGGAGGAGTGTGTGTGCAGAGATGGAAAGGAACCAATGCTAAATGATCACAGTAACCCCCCTGGGAAGTTTGAATGTGGACAAATAGTTACTATTGAGAAATTCATGTTCAGGGCGCCTGGGCGGCTCAGTGGGTGAAGCATCTGCCTTCGGCTCAGGTCATGATCCTGGAGTCCTGGGAGCAAGTCCCATGTCCGCCCCCCTGCTCGATGGGGAGTCTGCTGCTCCCTCTGACCACTCCCCTCTCATGCTCTCTCTCTCTCTCTCTGAAATAAATAAGTAAAATCTAAAAAAAAAAAAAAAAGATATTCGTGTTCATAATTTGAGGTCTCTAATGTGCTCTGCTGAACGTCCTGATCCCACTGGAACTCGGAGCCCCGGGCGGCAGGCGGGTGCAGGTGCAGGTGCAGCTGGGCGGCCACCAGGTGCGGGTGGGCGGGGGGGAGCAGCAGGCAAATGTCTGAGATTTGGAGCCGCTGGTCATCGTCATGGGTCCTGTGGGTCGCCTGTCCTCTCCTCCCTGCTTGGATTTCCCACACCAATGAGTTTTACGAATCAACTATGAGCTGTGTTAGGCGAGACATAGTCCCTCAGGTCTACTTGGATTAAGGCGGAATCGAGTGTCGCTGCGTGGAGCCCTCCGAGTGGGTGGGCAGGTGGGACAGCTTCGGACTTCAGAGCCGTTGTGATCGGATTAGAGTTTGCCCAGCTGACCCGCCAAGGACTGGTCTTCCTTGGGCCCATGGGTCCTGCAGGTGAGTCTTCACTACTGTGTCCTTTGAGGGACAACCCAGAGTCGGGAACAGAAATGGGGGTGAAGGGAGGACAGAGTGTTCTGATGGTGGGGTGGGTTGTACCCCGGGGAGACTTTAGAGACACTGTCAGGAGGAGAAAGGGAGTGTCTTGGCATGAAGGGTGGGGTTGGGATGCTGCTCAGCGCCCCAGTGTCTGGGACCCCCCGCAGACAGTGACCGGCCCCAAATGACTTTGGTGTGAGTGGGAGAGACCGTGGTCTAACAGGTTAGGGGAAAAAAGACAAACCCATAGAGCAGGACATTGTGTTCAGTGGTCCTGCCAGGCTGCAGTGACCTTGACCCCCACCCCCAGCAGAGAAATCCCCCGGCCAGAGGGACGGCAGGTGTGGGCACCGTGGGAACCTCAGCTGTGAGTCCCCCACAGACGCTGGGCCCATTGGCAGCCACCAGCATGGCAGTAAGAGTATCCGGACCCCGGGTGAAAGCAGACCCGCCTCTCCAGGCTGCCGTCAGTCACAGGAGACTGTGCTCAGCAAGAGAAGCTCTCCCAGTTACAATGAATCCAGTGACAGCTCCACGCTCCATCTGCTTTCCAATACTGGTACATCCCCAGTGTTCACCGACCGATGAATGGTTAAGCAAAATGTGTCCATCCATACGCCGGAGTGTTATTCAGCCTCAAAAAGAAGGAAAATCATGGGGCACCTGGGTGGCTCAGTGGGTTGAGCCTCTGCCTTCGGCTCAAGTCATGATTTCGGGGTTCAGGGATCGAGCCCCGCATCGGGGTCCCTGCTCAGCAGGGGAGCCTGCTTCCTCCTCTCTCGGCCTGCCTCTCTGCCTACTTGTAATCTTTGTCTGTTGAATAAATAAATAAAATCTTTAAAAAAAAAAGATGTGGGTCATATATGCAGTGGAATATTACTCAGCCATCAAAAAGAATGAAAACTTGCCAGTTATAACAGCATGGATGGAACTAGGGGGTACTCTGCTGAGTGAAATAAGTCAATCAGAGAATTATGTGATTTCACTCATATGTGGAATTTAAGAAACAAAACAAACGGGTTGACCATCTGCTGCCTGAGGCAGTAGAAAACGGTTTTCCAGCTCTCAATCCACGTAAATAGGTGCGATTTTCTCCACTGACAAATCTCAACTTCTCTTTCCAGATGGGAGAATAATGAGATGTATTTTTCTAAATATTTTATTTATTTGACGGAGAGACAGAATATGAACAAGAGGGAGGAGCAGGAGGAGAAGCTGAGTCCCCACTGCGCAGGGAGCCCAACTCGGGGCTCCATCCCAGGACCCCGAGGTCATGACCAGAACCAAAGGCAGATGCTTCACCGCCTGAGCCCCCAGGCGCCCCAATGAGATGTACTTTTAGGATCAGACATACACTGTATTGCCCGGCGTCCAGAACTTCTGGGACCTGGCCCCCTGCGTCCTTCAGCACGGGACCTCATTCGGCCTCCTCACCTGATCGCCTGCCTCCGCCAGCCCAGCCTCCACGATATCCAGGACGCTCCCCCGCACTGAGAAGAAAAATGCTATTTAATTGGGGTGGGGGGAGCCAACGACCTGGAATCCTTTCTGCTACTGGGAACGGTGCTAAAGTTCTCCGCGGACAAGGGGTGTTGGGGTTGCCCTGGGTCACCCCTCCAGCCCTGAACGCGGCCAGATCTGGTGTGAGCAAAGGGGAAACTCAGCGCTTGGCGGCGCCCTGTCGTTTAGTCAATCAACAAACACGCAGGGCCCGCCTGCCGTGTAGCAGCGCTGAGCTGCTGGGCGGGGGCCGGTCAGTGGAGAAAGGTGAGCAAGGTGGGCCTGTCTGAGCCCTGCGGGGGCCCGCAGTCCGGGGCGGGAGGGCCGGAGTGTGCACTCACCGACGGCCGCGCGCCCTGCTCCGCGCGAGGGCCGGGCGTCATGTGCGGTCCCGGCCGCGCGGTGGCGACAGAGGACGGGCGGCTGTGCTCTCGCCGGCTCGTGGGCGGGGCCTGCCGGGGCAGGTGCAGGGGCCCGGGGCGAGCGCTCTGGGGGCTTCCGCTTCGCGCCCGCCCGCTGCTGGTTAAGGCGAAAAACGGGCCTCGGCGCGTATCCGGGAAGCGCGGCTCTGGTTCTGAGTCAAGCTCCGCGGCCCGCGGCCCGCGGCCCGGCGGCCTCGCCTCACCGGGCGGAGCCCCCGAGGCACCGGCGGGCGCTCTGCGGCGCGGGGCGTCCCTGCGAGTCCGGGATCCGGCCCCCCGGCCGCCGCGCTCCGCGCCGAGTTCAGCAAGCAAACGTTCGTCCGGCTCGATCTGATTCCAGCCCAGGACCAGCCGTCGCGACAGCCGCCACCCGTGTCCGCGGGAAGCGTGTCCCGCGGAGGTCCGGCGGCGCGTCCGACCGAGCCGTGCGCCCGAGGCCCCGCTCGCCGGGGCCCTGCGCCTTCGGGGGGACTTGCTGCGGCCGCGGCTCCTGAGCGCCCCTTCCCTTCCGAGCTGCTCCCGTGCCCCTGGGGCGCCCCTAGCGTCGGGGCTTCCGGAGGTCCCCAGGGGTGCTGGCGTCTTTTGTACTTTCCCTGCGCAGGCCCCGGGCTCAGCCGGGTCCGGAGTGCTTCGCGGTGACTCTGCCCCGGCTGTGCGAGGCTCCTGGGACGACCTCCCGACTCTCGGCAAACTCGGCTCACACCGACCCTCAGGCAGTTCGGGGCTCGAAGTCCCAAAACCCCCCGGCGCGGGCCGGGCTGGTCCCTGGCGCCCCGAGGAGACCCGGCTCCTGACTCTTCCTGGTCCGCAGCCCCTCTCCGTCCTCCCCGCCGGCAGCGCGGGGTCTGCCGGTCTCCGGGACCCCCGCCCTCTGCCGCCCTCTCGTGAGGACTGGTGAGGACGCCGGCCCGGGAACGCAGGGTCACCCCACCACTGTGGCCTTGGTTTTTAGAGACACTCTGATCAGGACCTCTGCCACGGGCGCAGGCACGTCAGCTTCCAGGCCTTCTGGCCTTCCTGCTTCCCTGGATTAAAAGTATTTCAAAATCCGCAGAGCAAAGTACTTTCCCCAGATGTTTTCCCTGTTTTTTCTGTGGCTATTTAAATTGAATTAAAGCAAAAGCAAAGGTTTGTTTTCTGAATTGCACGGGTCACATTTCTGATGTTCAGTCACTCGGTGGGGCGGGTGGCTCTTGTGAGGGAGAGCGCAGATCTAGAACATTCCCATCGTGGTCCCATCACTAGATGATGCTGGACTGGAACATTCTAGAGTGGTGCTGCCCGGTGTGCGAGCCATCAGCCGCATGCAGCCGTTCACACTCACATTCTGGTGGCCGCTGACATCCAGCGTGGGCTGGCCTGGCGTTCTCCTTGAAATGGGGAGGCTCCAGGGCTGAGGTAGGCTGCATCAAAAGTGGGGGCCACCCGGGAAGGCCTGACTAGGGTGGATGAGATGGAAGGAGCCCCAAGGCCATGTTCCAGTTAAACATTTCAACCTTCTCTCCCATTAGCTGAACCTGCCCCTCGGACGACTCTTTGTTCCCTGAAGGTGACCAGCGATCCCATACCACTTCCAAGCCTTTGCTGCACGTCTCCCCCCGACCAGCAAACCGCTCTATCTAGCCTCCCCCGGATTCCCAAGCAGTACTCGTCTCTCCTCCTCGGAAGTGCCGACTTATCCACACATCAAACATCCAATCCACCTGCCATCCATCCTTTCGTGTGTCCGTCTGTCCATCCGTCTGTCCACCATCCATCCGTCCCTCCCTCCACTCACCCACCATCCATCTACTCATCCAACCGCCCAGCGAGTACGGAGCGCCTCCCAGTTTCAGGCACTGCCTGCTCTTCTCCCGTTCCGTTTGTGCAGCGGCTCCTGGCCTCGGAGGGTTATGTCTGAACTGATCCCGCCACGATGTGTTCATGTGAGGGCAGAGATGGCAGCTGGGGACTGCCGCAGGCCCACATTTAACGTCGCCAGGCTCTGTACTCAGCCACAGGGGATTAATCCCCCATTTTACAGATCAGAAAACCGAGGTCAGGGAGATAATGTGCCCATGGGCAGGAAGCAGGACAGTGGTAGGCCAGGATGGGACTCAGATGTCTGTCTCTAGAGCTTCTGTTTTTCCCTACATGTGGTGGGCACGGGGTGACATGATTCCTGTCCCAGGGACGTGCCAGGGACACACATGTTATGCAGGTGACATATCATTCCCACACTGAGCCCACTTTGTAGGTGGGTCAGTCTCACAGATGGGGAGACCCACAGGCTTATCCTTCATCGTCTCCATGAAATCTGGTAAGACCCAGAAGAGAGGCCTTCTCAGAAGACACTGGACAAGGGTCACCTCGATGTGCTGAGCCCTTGAACCAAGAGAGATGAGTGACAAGGGCAATGGAAGCTTGACTCACACTTTGGCTTCCCTGAGTGTGTCTGTTGGTGCAGAAGCTGAATGCATAGCGTGTTTGCTTTGCTTTGGCCGAGTACCCCTCACCCCAGGAAATGCTCCCCAGCTTTCTGGGCAGGAATATGGCCCCTGTAGGTGGTTTTGAGTTTGAGTTACTCCAGCTTACAGTGGCTTAAGCAAAGCAGGAGACTTAACTGGCACTCATAACTGAGAGGTCAGGATGTGCTGCCTTCAGGCACAGCTGGATCCAGGGCATCAAACAGCAAGCTCGAGCATCCACCTCTGGCCATCTCTCAGCTTTCCCCAAGGGCCGCAGTGACTCTGGCCGCCCAGTGATCAGCTTCACAACCCCTCAGCGGGGAGCGAGCACAGCTCTCAGACATCTCTGGACAGTTCTAGGACAGAATGTCCTCAGATTGGGCCCTCCCCATTGCATCTTTCAAAAACCCCTTGTTTGGGCTCCAGACCCCACCTCCTTTCCAAGGACTGACTCTCAACACCCCTGATGTCCTGTCTTTCCCTCCACCCCTCAGCCCTTTGAGGGGCTGCTTGTTTTCTCTTTGTGTCCAAAACGTCAGGGGGAGTGGTCTCCGCACTCTCGCCTCCCTCGGCCTCCATAGCCTCCTGCAGGATGGTGGCTGTGGTCTAACTTCACCCCGGCTCACCAGGTGCCACACCAGCCATGTCCAACCACCCCGCTGAAGTGTGGGCCAGACCCCAGGCTCTGTGTTCTGGTCCCCGTGGCTGCTGTAACGCATTGCTGCGAAGTTGGCAGCTTCCAACAATAGGCATCTGTTCCCTCATTGTTGGCTTCCTCTGGGGGCTCTGGGAGAAGGTCCTCCCTGCCTCTTCCAGCTTCTGGGGGCTCCAGGCGCCCCTGGGCGCACCTCCGTCTTTGCACGGCTTCTTTCTGTGTCTGAGCCTTGACTCCCCCTCTGTATGTCCTTTCTAAGAACACTCGTCATTAGACTTCGGGCCAGCCCTCATTTGGGGAAGCTCACCTCAAGGTCCTTCATTCTATCTGCAAAGACCCTTTTTGTGAATAAGGTCCGTTCACGGGTTCTGGGCCCACGGTTCAACCGCCTCACCCACAGTCCCCACCAGTGCTGGAGCGTGGAGCTCCCCCGCTTCACAGATGGGGACACTCCAGTCAGAGTGGGTTGGAACCCCCGGGTGTGCGTGGCTCTTCAAGACTGACCCCAGGTCCTGCAGCCTCCAGGGGCTGACCCTCAGCTGGAGGGGCTGCTGTGGCCCCCATTCACTGGAGACGAGGCCCGTGGGGCGCCCCTCCTGTTGCCCCACCTGTTTTCCTGAGCCCCTCGCCTCCTCTTAGAGGCCCTCCAGGTTGCGCCGCCACGCCTTCCCAGCTTCCCCAGCAGGCTGTTCTGCACACCCCTCCTCCATGCCCACTCAAGCCAGCAGCCCCCAGGCCCCCAGGTTGTCCCTGGAGCAGTTCTGTGCCTCAGAGCCACCCTCCGCTCACTCTGGTGGCACCCACCGGCTGCAGTGGTTCAACCCACAATCCCATAGCCCTGAGTCTGGAGTCAGCCCCACCCCGAATTGTCCAGTGGCCCCATGGGCATGGTCCTCTGCTCCCAACTAGACCCAGTGAGCAAGGGATGGCACGTGTGGCCATCACTCAGATGTCCTTTGGGGACCGGGAGATGTTAGAACTCTTTCTGGGAGTGGGATTTCCAGATCTGTTTCCCATTCTGCACAACAGGACTGGGAGTCGCCGCCCCCCCACCCACACATCACAGAGCCCGGCACCCCATCTCTCCACAGCGGCCACTACCGGCGCCATGGCCGGCTCGCAGGAAAAGAGGGGCCAGGCTGCACCGCCTTCCCCTCCAGGCCCAGTGCCCTCGTCTGGGACCAGGCACAGTGCTGGGCTTTCAGAAGAGCCTGGGTTTGGACATGGGGTATATCTTGAGTCCAAATTCCTTTATCTGCAAGACTAGGGGACGAGGGGGCTGGCTCTGAGCACCCCAGATCCTCCCTTTCCCGAGCCCACCCACCCCACACCATGCCAAGGGCTCACATGTAGTAAAAAGACTTTATTAAGGCTTTGAAGTCAAAAAATAAAACTCTTGATACAATTTTCTGAACCCTTAAGTCAGCTCAGCAAATATATAATCAGTAATTTAGCTGTGTAAGATTAAAGGTCCGTTACTTTATTTAAAATAAAATATATTTTTAGTTCTTAAAATTTATTCCATAAAGTACATATTTCCCTATAAATTCCCTACATATACACAGAGGTAAAAAGTAAAAGCTTAAAAAAAAAACACAATTTAAAAAAATTTAAAAACTGACAACAGAAACCACAGAAGGAGGAGATTAATAATTAAAAACACAAAGTTAGAAATTTCTGGTCGGCCCCCCGCCCCCCACCCCGCCCCCTCCAGCCTGTCCCCTGCCGACACTTGGAAGGGCAGCCGGTCAGCCCGCAGAGGGAGTAAAAACGTGGCCCTTCTCCTTGTGGGGATTCGCAGAGGCTGCGGCGGCCTCCGATGCCAGCGCCATCGAGTCAGAAACCCAGGTCCCAAAGACGGACAACCGAGAGTTGTAAAAATCATATCTATATCTATATTTTTTACCCCTTAAAAAGATCACCCTGGCGGGCGGGGAGTCTTAAATAAAAAGTGCAAACAGACCTTTTCTCTCTGTTTTATTTTAACCTGTCGATTCAATACTGTTTATTTGTTAGGAACTGAGATGCCGCCGGGCAGCCGTCTCCACGCCTGGGACCGAGTTAAAGCTGGTCTGTGAAGGCTGGCCCCACCGCGCCCAACGCACCGCCCCCGCCGCCCCCGCCGCCCCCTCCGCGCCGCCCCCCGGGCCTGCGGCGGCGAGCCGCACCGCTACGAAAAGATATGAATGGCCTGGGTGGCGGGCGTGCGGCAGGCCGGGCACTCGGGCTCGCTCTTGCCGCAGATGCGGACGGCGCAGTCCATGCAGAAGAGGTTGTGGCCGCAGGGGACCAGCGCGGCCATCACCTCGCCCTCGGCGCACACCACGCATTCCCGCGCTGAGGCCGGGGCGGGCGCGGCCGGGGTCGGGGTCGGGGCGGCCGATGGTGCGGCCGCGGGGGGCTTGCGGCCGCCCTCGGGGGCGCCGGAGTCCAGGGCGGGGCACGCGGAGGCCGAGGAGCCGCTGGGCAGCGAAGCGGCCGCGGGGAAGCCGGCGCCGCCGCCGGAGAAGGACGACAGCGCGCCCTGCGCCGGCCGCCAGGCCAGGGCGCCCACTGGGTCGGGCGCGCCGCGGCGGGCCAGCGGGAGCTCCAGGGCCAGGCCCCCGGGCTCGGGCAGCGTGGGCGAGTGGCGCGGCGTGCCGGCCCCGCTGCTGCGCCGGGCGCCGGGGGCGGGGGGCGCGGAGGCCCCGTTGACGGCCGAGCAGCTGCTGAAGGCGGGCAGCGGCGCAGCTCGCTCGAAGGGCGCCCAGATGGTGGCGGCGGCGGGCACGGTCAGGTCCAGCGCCAGGAAATCGAAGCCAAAGTCACAGTCCTCGGGGGCGGGCGGCCCCGAAGGGGCCCCCGGGCCGTCCCCACCAAAGGTGAAGCCCCCATTGCCCGAGCCTCCGTAGGGGCTGGCGGGGCCCGCATCGGGCACCGGCGGCCCCCCGCGGCCCCCCGCGTAGAAGGCCTCGGGGCCCCCGGAGGCGCCCAGAGCCCCGTCCCCGCGGAGGCCGGCTGCAGGTGCGGGGGGCCGCCGGCCCGGGTTGGGGGCCTTGGCCCAGAGGCCGGCGGCCGTTCCGAGCAGGTCCAGACAGACGTCGGTGCCGTTGGCGTGGAAGTCACTGTCAGGGCCCGCGTCGGTGAAGGCGCCGGTGCGCAGCGTGATGTGCGCCTCGATCTCCTCGCGCGCGCGGTCCACGTTCTCGGGCATGCCCGTCACGGCGAACACCGGCTCCTTGTCGCGCCCGGGCGTGACGATGTACGTGTGGGTCCGCTGCTGGATGCGTTTGATCGTGGCGCCCTTGGGCCCCACCACCAGCCCCACCACGCGGTAGGGCACGCGCACCTGGATGGTGGTCTGTCCCGGCAGGTTGGGCGGCCCCTGCGCGGTGCCCGGCAGCCCGCCGGCCTTGCTGCGCGTGGCGCGGATCACGGAGAAGTGCTCGGCGGCGGACAGGATCTCCCGCTTGGCCATCTCCACGTCCTCCTTGCGGCCGGTCACGATGAACACCGGCTCCTCCCCGCGCACCGGCGTCTTGATGTACGTGTTTGTCTTCGCACGCAGAGCCTTGATCTTGCACCCTGGGGCGGTGGGTGGGTGGGGGGAGACACAGTGAGGATGCGAGGCCCCTCCCCAGGGTCCTCCCCACCCTGTCTCCTCACACACACAGCTTTCCGTTTCCCTTCCGATCCCAGACCTGAAGGTGGTGGTGGGTTTGGCAAAAAGGCAAGAGACAATGAGGACCCCACTGCAGACTGAAGAGTGTCTCCCCCGGGTTCATGGCCCCCTGGTACTTGTGGACAGGACCTCACTTGGCAATGTCTTGCAGGTGTAATAGGTTAACGCGAGGTTGTACTGGAATAGGGTCACCCTGAACCCAGCGACAGGTGTCCTTATGGGGGAGACACAAAGACACAGAGAAGATGGGGAATGCTGGGAGGACGGGGACAGAGATCAGCACGAGGCAGCCACAAGCCTAGGGACACCAGGTCTGCCAGCTGCCACCAGAAGCTGGGAGAGCAAGACGGCCCAGGTGGTGTCGGAGCCGCTGGAGGGAGCGTGGCCCGGCGACAGCTGGATTTTGTACAGCCGCCCCAGAATGCTCCGAACACTCGTTCCTGTCATTCGCAGCCGTCTGCTGTGGCCGCTCAGTCCGAGGACACAAATGCACGCCCCGGACACTAGCTCCCCGGCCGACGGGCGGGACAGCCCAGGATCAGACTGTGGAAACCACCCAGGATTTTCTCTGACCAACAGACCCAGCTTCTGAGGGGACGCTCACGGACACAGCACTGCACTTTGTCACTGCTCGGACTGGGGGTCTGACCCCTGGAGGGGTGCAGGGGGGTCTGCGTGCAGGCTGGGGCGTCTGATACTCCCACCCCCGGGGCCTTTTGAGACATCTTAAGTCCCGGCCCACGAGTCTGGAGGACCCCCCTCTGGGCTCTGGGGTGGCTGGAGGGACACAGGGACATTGTTTCAATACAGAGGCTGCACAGAGAGAACAGTGTTGCTAACTTTTCCCGGAGCAGAAGATACAAAGTTAGTGGGCCCAGCTTGGCCACTGGGCCTCAGGGAGCACTGGGAGATGAGAGCGGGCGTCTGGGGGTGGGGGGCGGCCTCACCCCGTGCCCGGAGACAGCAGCCCCATCCAGGGCTTTGAGCCAAAGCAGAGCCAAGTGAGTGGGTGAGAAATCTCCCAGGGAGGGTGGGCCGTGGGCACGCTGGCTTCTATCCCATCTCCCGGGTCCTGAGCCACTGCCCGCCCCCGCCGCCCGGGGTCCTCTCTCTCGCCGGCAACCCGCAAACACACCCTGACCCGGACCTGCCTCCACTTTGTGTCCCGGCGGTTC
Organism: Enhydra lutris kenyoni; assembly: GCF_002288905.1. Classification (NCBI taxonomy): domain Eukaryota; kingdom Metazoa; phylum Chordata; class Mammalia; order Carnivora; family Mustelidae; genus Enhydra; species Enhydra lutris. The sequence goes on along the minus strand of NW_019154170.1, from coordinate 5,497,583 downwards.
CCTCCCCACATGGTAGCTGTGTGGGGGGGGAAGCTTTCAAACCCCACGCCTCAGTCCTTCCCTCTCCTGCTGCTCCCCAGCCCTGGGTGACCCCCACGACCTTTCCCACCTGCAACAGTGCCTGCACCCCTTTCTCTGCATCAAGTCACAGCCCAGCGCCCCTTCCTCCAAGAAGCCACGGGGACCACATGGGGCCCCGCACACACTTCTCAGTTCCTCCTGTGTGGCTTCCGAACTCCCCCAGGCCGGAGGGCCATAAGGAAGGGCCTCGGCACTGGGATGACACCGGCCCCTCAAAGGGCTGTCCTGCACCTCCATTTCCTCCCAGGAAGAGAAGGGCCCAGACCCAGCACCCCAGGCAGATACCCGGCCTTCATGAGCCTTAAAGGTAGCTGGCGGGGGACCCTAGCCTCAGTCCAAGCGTCCACTCCCCGCAGGTCCATGTGGGCGACAGGGAGGCAAGGCCTGGAGAAAGGGCGGGGGATGAAGCCAGGTGTGTGCGGGACCGCCTCTGCGCAGAGAAGCAGCCTTTGTCCCCAGGCACACGAACTGGCCCCGTCCTGCCCCTCCCAGAGGGTAGCCCCGACTGGAGCCTTCGGGGGCCCAGAGGACGCCAATTCACCAGCTGCATTTCGGCTATGACGCGCATCGACCCAAGCCCTGGCCACGCCACGACCCTAAGAAGTGGCAGAGTATGGGGGGTGGGGGGGACTGCCAGGTCCGAGAAATTGGGGCAGTGAGAGCAGACCAGACCCACACCTGCCCTGGCAGGGACGAGCCGGATGGGCGACAGCGGGCGAGCTCAGCGGCCAAGCCCCACAGGGACCCTGCAGCTACCACGGATCACTGCGACAGGCTGAAAGGCAGACCCCTGGGCTTGGCCACCAACACAAGCAGGTGTGCCTGGAAATGGGGGTGACTGCCCCCCATTCGGTCAACTCCCTCCTCACTGCAGCAGGGCCCTGCCTTCAAACAGGGCGCCTTGGGTCCCCATGTGGAGCCTGGTCCCATCACTCATGTGACCTCATTCTGGGGTCCTGAGCCCCCTGCATGCTGGGTGTTGAGGAACTCGGGCGCTCCAGGCACTGCCTGGGGGACCCCACACGGGAACCACAGGTACACTTATCAATGAAACCTCAAGGCCGTGAGGGGGAGCAGAAGGGCTCCCCCCGGAAGGATGCGTGCCAGGGAAGGGCTCCCGGCCAAGGCAGAGATCTGGAAGGATGGGGTGGAGACAAACCCTCACAATGACCGGCGCCCCAAACCCAGTGGGCCGCTGGCCCCAATCACAGCAGGGTGGGTCTGTGGGAGGAGCTGGAGCCCAGGGGCCGCCAGATGCAAGGAAGGTCTACGCTTGCCAACACAAGGGGCCCCCAAGCCAGATGCACGGCGGCCCGCTGACACCCCTGTGACGTCCCCAGCCTCCAGAAAGAGCACCCCAGACCCGAGGGAGGGGGGCCAGGCATGGGGGTCAGCAAGGGAAAGCCCTGAGTGCCGCCAGCTTTCTCCAGCGGAGTGGGGCCAGTCCAAGCACGCCGGCCCCCACCTGACAGCAGCAGACACAGAAGCACCCTGGGGACTGCCGGCACGGGGCCCCCCAGGGGCATCTTTCCCTCACTCACTCCTGACCCAGCCTTCCGGGCAAGAGGCAGGGTGCTCACCACCTGGCCCTGCCCCACACATGCACACACGCCCGCTGGGCGCACCTAGCGGGAGGCTCCCGGGAAGACCTGGCCCAAAGTCACACCCGGGGCAAGTGGGCACCAGCCTTCCAGGTGACTGCTGCGGACTCTTTTCAGTCTCCGTTTTCCTTGTCTATAAAATGGGGCCATTCCCCGCCGCACCCGCCCCCGGCCCAGAGTCTTGGAAGGGAGAAGATTCTCTCCCCGCCTCCTGTTCCCTGCAGGGCACACAGAGCCGGAGCAACTGAGGCTCAAATCCCAGCCCGGCGGGCCCGGCTCAGCCCACATCACTGCCTCCTGTGACCTCGAGCTACAGAGGCTCTTCTCCAGGGGGTCTCTTGAGGCTCCGTGAGGAGGGGCAGGTTGAGCTTCCCGTGCAGGGCACCTTCTGGGCCACTCAGCCCCAGGGAGGAGAGAACTTGCAGGGGCTTTGACCACCTATCCTGTTCCCAGGGGCTGCAGGGACCCTTCTAGGATGGAAAAACCAGCTCGGAGAAGAGGAACTGAGCGTCCCGGAAAGGGAAGACCCCAGGTCTGGGTGACTCCGGCCTCCCCTCTAGGGGATGGAGTGGCTGAGGACCCGGGGTTTGAGAGAGGAGGAGGGCCTTCTGGCCCAGTGAGAGCCAGGACGGGGAGACGGGACGGGCTTCGTGTTCAGGAACCCACAAGAGGGAGACTGGACGGGTGACTGGAGGAAGGGAGGGGTCAGGATTGAGTCACAAAGACTCTTCCAGGCTGTGCTTGACACCTGGGTGGGAGAAGATGGGAGCCACAGATGGTCCTAGAGCTGGGAGAGTCAAGGGCTGGCAAAGGGGCCACCGTGTCCTGGCACTGGTGCTCCCCTCCCCTGGACCCTGCACCCCCCTCGGGGGGGGGGCACTGTGCAGCAGCCCAGGGCTGGGATTAGGACCTCTTACTGGAGGATCCTCACAAAAACCCCAGAGGGAAATGCTGTGGGGTTCTCCCCATCATGGAGTGGAGAGCTCATCTGCCCAGAGACACAGAGCCAGCCCCGTCTGCACCCCTCGGGGCCTGCCTTCCTCTCCGCCACCAGCAAAACCCCAGGCCAGCACCCAGTAATCGAGCACCGAAGTGCACACCTGGGAGGTCGGGTGGGGCCGATTCCCCAGCCCCAGGCATAGGTGTGGAGGCCCCTGCGTGGCTCCTGCCTCCACTGGGGCAGACTCAGCCTCCCTGGAGGACCCTGAGGTGCACCAGAACACTCGTGTTCACAGGGAACACGCCCCCCCGTGCTCCCCTGGCTGGCAAATCGGCCTAGGGATTCCGGACAACAGCTCCCAGGCTGGGTTTCCACGGCCGTCCCCTCGTCCTCGAAGGTGCCTGGACGGTCTGCACACAGCAGCGGTCCTACACACAGCCCGGCGCAGGTGCGGGTGACTGCGGCAGGGAAGGGGCCGAGGCAGGCAGGGAGGTGGAGGGAGTGGTCAGGCCTGCAATCCTGCTGTGCTGGCTCGCGGGAGGCAGCTGACAGGGCTCCGAGGACCACCTGTCCCCTCCCCCGGTCCCAAGCCCTGGTTCCTTGGCCCAGCACCACACCTGGCCCTCCTGGTGTCCAGATGGGGGGGATGACACGCGATCAGCTGCACCTGCACCCAAAGCCAGAGGACTCACTGGCCAAACCACCCCCTCCCACTCGGAACTCGGAGAGGGCAGTGTCCGGAGCCTCCCTGTGGTCCTCTGCGCCCCCCGGGTGGCAAGGGAGACAAGCCACCTAGCAATTCAATCCCCCCCCCCCCGTCTCTGGCTCCTGTTACAGAGCCCCCAAAGGCTAACCCCCAAAGGCCAGCCCCAGTGTCCTGGAGCTCCACCTCAAGCCCCGCCCAGACCCCACCCCAAGTTCTAGAACCTAGCCCAGAAGCAGGGAGTGGGAACAGGGAGCTACAGGCAGAAGGCAGGAGAAAGTTGGGGCTGGGGGCCAGTGACTAAATGGGTGGGTGGGCGTGTGTCCGGAGGAGCACTGCCCACCACCCTCAGCCAGCCCGCCCCGCCGCTGCAGCTCCAGGGCCAATGAGCAGCGGCCGGCCTGATGTCACCCTGCAAATCTCAGACCGGCTCTCTAACAAAGAGAACAATGGGGCGGCCACAGGGACTCTTGACAATGCTGCTGCAGGGACCCTCACACCCCGGGCCTGCTGCCCTGGGCCTGCCAGAGGGACGGCTAGGAGTCTGGACCTCCGGACGGCTTTCCCAGCTGGTCCTTAAGCAAAGCATGTCCCCAAATCCTCAAGCGGGGTGGAGATCCTCCCTCATCCTGTGCTCCCCCCACCCTCGGAAGGGCCCCCAGGCTGGCAAGTGGAGATGGGCACTCTCTCTGTACGCCAAACTTCTCTCTTGACCTGCTTGAGCACCCCCCCCCCCCGCCCCGCCCCGGAGACACCCCCAAGCCCTAGCGAGCCCCGCCCCGTGCCTGCTTCGGGAGTGAAGCACCCACCGCCCAGCCGGGCCCCCTGGTTCTTGGGATTCCACCGCAGGCGACCCAGGGCCTGCGCAGAGGCGCCGCACAGAGGGGCTTGACGCGGCCGGAGGCGCCCAGACAAAGGCAGCGGCGGGCCGGAGCGTGGAGGGGAGGAGCGCGGGCTGTGCCTAACTTTCTCGCGCGGCCCGCGGCAGGACAAAGGCGCACAAGCGGCCACTGAGGCCCGGGCCCACGCGGGGCGTGGCCAGGGTCTGGCGTCCGGCCGCGGGCAGGGCTGGGCTGAGGCGTCCTCCTCCCCAAGGCGCGAGGCGCGGGGACCCCGGGGGCGGCGCCCCAGACGGCGGCCACTCACCCTGGCGACCCACGATCTCGGCGACGTGCTCGGAGCTGGGCACGGGCACGCACTCGGTCATGTTCACGCTCTTCTTGCGGCTGCCGATCACGCTCATCTGCTCGGCCAGCAGCGTCGGGGGGCCCAGGGCCGCGGGGTGGGGCGCGAAGCCGGCGAACACGTCGGGCGGCGACTGCCGGGGCGGCGGCGGCGGGCTCACGTCGGGCTCCAGCAGCGCCAGCGAGCCCGGCGCCACGGCCTCGGCCACCGCCGGCGCGCCCGCCTCCGGCCCGTCGGGGGGCGCGGGCTCCGCCGCCGCCCCGCCGACCGCGCCGCCCGCCGATACGCTGCTGGGCGAG
>NW_019154170.1:5370120-5487774 GCF_002288905.1 Enhydra lutris kenyoni | reverse complement strand
GCCGGCAGGGCGCACGCGCGCGCGGGGCGGGGCGTGGTCACGTGGCGGGCGCGGGGCGCGGGCGCGGCCGCAGGTAGGTGCTCGCGGGGCCCCGGCGCGCCCCCCGCCCCAACCTCTGCGCGCGACCCCTCGGGCGGCCCGAGCGCCCCCCTCCCCTCGCGCGCGCCCGGCCCCCGGCGGGCGCCCCGGGGAGGAGGTGGCCCGAGCCGAAGCCTCCGCCACGTGGGCGGCGGTGCTCCCCGGCAGGGGCTGGTTTCCGGTGGCCGGAGGACCCTGCCGCTCCCGGGGCGCCCCCTGCCCTGCGTGCCCGGCGCCAGCCTCCCGGCGGCCCTCCCTCCAACGGCCCGCGGTGGGGGAAGGAGCGCCCCGGCTTCTCCCTGGGCGGGCTCTCCCGGTCGCCGGGCTGGGAGCAGGCTGGCCCGCCGCCGGTGCGTCTGCCCGCAGCCTCCCGGCGGACCCCGGGCCTGTCTGGGGATCCCGGGGCGGAGGACACCAGCTCCCCAGGTGGGAGCGGGAGCAGCCTGCCCCTTCTGCCTGCCGGCGGCTTTCCCCCTGACCGTGGGTCCCTATCCCCTGCTCCGAGTAGCACCCGAGCCACGGCGCGCATTTTCCCCACCCGCTCAGACTGGCCCTCGCGCCTTCCTCCTCCTTGCCTGTGCCTAGAACCCTTCCCCGCCCTATCCTGGACCCCCAAGTCACACCCAGCCCAAGTTCCTTTCTTCGGGTCCCAGGCTTCTCTTTTGGGCACTTAAACACTGATGAATCTTAATTACTTCATAATAACTTATGTCCCGTCCCCTCCCCATGGGACCAAGTTCCCTGAAGACCTGGAGGGACCTGCAGATCTGCCTGCTCCTGTGATCGGTTGGCACCTGGGCTCCTGCTCCTTGTTTCCCAGCCACAGACCTTGTCCCTGTCCCTGAGAAACAGGGCCCAGATGGGTCAGGCCCAGCTGGCCAACCTCAAGTCCCTCTTCCCCGCTACCCCCAGCACTCACCATCAGTACCTTTTCTCAGAGCTAGGCCTTGGCCCTTCCTGGGGTCCCAGCCAGGGTGGAAGCTGGTGGGCTGCCCTTTTGGTGAGCTGGAGGGAGAGGGAGAAACAAAAGGAGGCAAGGGGGTAAGTGCTGAGAAGGGGGCTCAGGAGGGAGCAGGGGATGGGGTGGGGAGAAGTCAGACGTGAAGGGAGAATTGGTCTGCTCCAGGATGTACTCTGGAGGTCATGCACCCATATATATGTTCCTTAGAGCACCCCCTGACCCCAGCAGTCCCCATGGGGAGGTCTTCAGACGAGCTGGGTGCCTTTCTGCTTTCCGTTCTGCTCCCGGGCCCCATACACATGTGCCTGCCTCTGGGGGTCTTGGGAGGGGAGGCAGCATCTACTGATGGGGGAGAAACAAGAACAGCGGCCTAAGGGACCCTGCCCCAAGCTCCCAGACCCCCCTCCCCGGAGACACCAGTGTCCTTGGGGGGCAGGCGGGCGGGCTCAGCTCACACTGCGGGCATCCAGCCAACGGGAAGGTGACAGAATGAGAGAGCTTGGCAGTTAGCACAGTAGGTCATTCAACTGGAAGTTGGAAGATTTCAGTTGGAGAGATACAGAAAGTCAGGCAAAAGACACGTGGGAGGGGCGCCTGGGTGGCTCCGTGGGTTAAGCCTCTGCCTTGGGCTCAAATCATGGTCTCAGGGTCCTGGGATCGAGCCCCGCATCGGACTCTCTGCTCAGCAGGGAGCTTGCTTTCTCCTCTCTCTCTGCCTGCCTCTCTGCCTACTTGTGATCTTTCTCTCTGTCAAATAAATAAATAAATAAAATCTTTAAAAAAAAAAAAAAGACACGTGGGAACTGGGAGAGGAGGGAGAAAACAGAGGAATAGTCCAAGAACCCCAGAGAGATCAGGGGGAATGGAGGGAAGTTGGAAATCATGGAAGGGGATAGCCAGGACCCTGCCGCTTGTCCTGGGAAGGTGAGCGGAATTGGGACCCCCGGGTGCTTCCAGGCCATATTCCGAACAATCAGGAAAAAGAAGGCTTGGGTTCCAGGGGAGAGGGATCGCTGGAGCAAGCTGCTTCGGGCCGGGGAGGTCTTCACCCATCTGCTCGGCATCCCACAGGATGCGCTCCAGCAAAACGAGGGAGGAAGTGCATGGTGCCTCGGGAAGGCGAGTGGAAGGGAACGGTGCCAGGCACTGTGCAGAGGGGCACTGGCACGTGGGGTTGGGGTGCCGTCGAGTGCTCAGCTGTGGACCGCCAGCCATCAGGAGCAGAGATTATGGCCAGTTCCAAAGGAGGCCGTTGGACAAAGAGATTAGGAGTCAGAGGAGGAGAGGGGAACCGGCGCTCCACATGGTCAGGACTGGCGAGTGCTGGCCGGTTTGGTGTCCGTAGGGATTGGGCAGGAATGGCCCTGTGGTGGCACATGTTAGGGACGCCTGGGGGGCTTGGTTGGTTCAGCATCTGCCTTTGGCTCAGGTCATGATCTCAGGGTCCTGGAATTGAGCCCCATGTTGGGCTCTCTGCTCGGTGAGGAGCCTGCTTCTCCTTGTGTGCGCTCGCTCGCTCTCTCTGTCAAATAAATAAATAATATCATTAAAAAAAAGATCTGTAAACTGTTGACCAGTGAGCAGTTTGCAGGCTGAGGTACTTGGGAGGAAGAGGGTGGTGTCCGTGGTATGGCTTGAAACGGCAGAAACGGTGGGGTGGGGGATGGGCTAAGGCCACGCCGCAGCACGGTGGGCGGGGACAGGCGCTCTGCCTGGCACTGCTGACACGCCCGCGGGTCATTCTCAGGTGGAGGGCTGTTCTGGGCACCGTGTGTGTCCACCAGTATCCCTGGACCCCCCTCCGTGATTCCTGGAGCCACCAGCGCCAACCCCTGCATGTGACTTTCCTGTGGTCTTAGCAAATTACCGCAAACTGGGTGGCTTTAAACCCCCGTGTATTCTCTCCAAGTCCTCGGCCGAGAAGTCCCAGGTCAAGGTGTGGCAGGACCATCCGGTGTCTGAAGGCTCTAGGAGGGTCCTTCCTGCCTCTCCTGGCTCCTGTGTGGCCAGCCGTCCTTGGCGTCCCCTGGCTGTGGACACATCGCCCCGGTTTGCCTCCGTGGTCATGCGGCTTCTCCCCATGCGTCTGCGTCCCCGTCTCTGTCTCTCAGGATTTGGGACCACTTTGCCCCAGCGGGACCTCAGTTTCACCAACGACATCTGCCAAGACCCTGTTTCCAAGGAAGCTCCCATTCGCAGGTTGAGGGGTTGGGACAGGAACAGTGTTCTGTGGGGAGACACAGTGCAGCCCACAGTACCTCCCGGGGCAGGACGACCCAAACCGTCCTGGGACAGAGTCCCTGGGCACAGTCGCTGCGGCTGAGGACTGCTTACCCTTCCGTGCCAGCCCGTGTGCGGCCAGGGCAGGTGGCGCAGACAAAGGTCACGGTCAGATCCTGCGAACGCTGCTCTGCGTCCAAGACCCCTCTTGGCAGAGGGCTGAGACAGTGTGGGAGCAGGGGTGGAGCTGGGAGGTGGCGCGGGCCCTGGGCGGCCTCCACCAGCCCAGGTGTCGGCCCCTGGGCTGCACCTGTCTGTTTACCGTATTTCAGAACCTTCCATGACCAAAACAAACAAAAAAAACCATATTTTTAAGTTATAAAAAGTGTCCTTTGAGAGATGCGTTTGCAAGTGTCTGTGAACGAGGACAGCGGGAAAGCTGAGTGAGGTGAGGTGGGCATCCCTTCTCTCTACCTTGTCCTGCAGGAGGGAGGCGCTGGTGAACGTGTGGGAGCTCGGCGACGGGACTCCCGCTGGGGCTGCCCTCCGGCTGGCTCGCGACAGACCCTTGGCGGGGCAGGATGTCAGAGGCGCTCTGCCCGCCACGAACCCACAGAACGGAGAACGGACTGAAGCTGGTACACCCGTGTTCACCGCGGCCGGAAGGTGTAGACGACCCAGGCATCCGTCCGTGGGTCCATGGACACGCGTCCCCCACGCGCGGGATCGTCCCCGGCCACCAGCAGGAGTGAGGCCCCCACACGCTGCCCCAGGGATGGACCCTGAGCCCACGGTGTGTAGGAAGGGAACCAGACACAGGAGGCCACGCGGGGTGTGAGTCCACACGTGTGATACGCCCAGACCAGGCCCCTCCATAGACGGGAAGGGGGCTCGCAGGGGTTGGGGGCTGGGGAACAAGGATAAAAAGCAGCATGAAGGAAAATGCCAAAAGAAACCACCGAAACAGCAACAGGGGGTCTGCTTGGGGGCTGGGGCTGGGTGTGGTTGTTCCCCGGGAGGATTTTCATGGGAGTTGCCCTCTTCGTTTTTAACTTTTTTTTTTTTTTAAGATTTTATTTATTTATTCGGCAGAGAGAGAGAGATCACAAGTAGGCAGAGAGGCAGGCAGAGAGAGAGAGGGGGACGCAGGCTCCGCACTGAGCAGAGAGCCCGATGCGGGGCTCGATCCCAGGACCCTGAGACATGACCTGAGCCGAAGGCAGAGGCTCAACCCACGGAGCCCCCCAGGCGCCCCCAATTTTTTTAAAACAGTTCTTCAAACCTTGGGGAAATGCCGCGTTTGGGCCCCCAGCTCCAGGAAACCCGCGGGGGGCCCAGGCTTGTGCCCGTGCTGCCCGAGCTGGGGGCAGGGTCAGCAGCGCCCCTCCTCGTGGGTGCATCCGAAAGAGTAAGGACAGTCAAGGGGAGGAAAAGTCGCCGAAAAATATAAAACTGCAGAACTGTCTTCCCCGGACGGTGTCTATTTTCAGCCTCACTGCTGACCGGAGCGCGTGCTGGGGGCCGTCTGGGGCGGACGCGAGCTCGACCTGGCGCACCAGGCACTGCTGAGACAGTCCCCAGGCAAGGAAGCCCCTCTGTCTTCTTCTCGTTTCAAGTGTGTGTCTGAATCCCCCTTCGTTGACAGTGTTGCGTTCGTTCCAGAAAACACACCTGTTTTTACTGTCCGAGTGACCAGCTCCACTCTCCCCGGTCGACACCCTGGACGGTTCTGTCGGCCCCCGTGTCGGGCCGCCCTGCGCCGCCAGCCCCTGGGACCAGGTTGGCCTCCTTCCGGGGCTTTGCGGTGACGGGCTGGCTCTGCGGGGCCTCCCGGTGCACGGTCGGCACGTTTCTTGAACTCAGCCTAAGTTAATTTTTGTCTTTTTTTAAAGATCCCTGGCCGGGCAGCTGTGTGTCCGCGCTTCAGGCCGCCAGCTCCCCCTGTAGCCGTGGCGGGGGACCCTCCGTCTCCTTCCTAAGCGGCTGGGGTCTCTGCACACGCTTCAGGCTCCCGAGACCCTGACGTCTTCCTGTCGTTGGAATCAAGAGGTAATTCGTGTGCATCCCAGGTTGGCCTTTTTAATTAGTTGAATTTACTTTTTAGTAAATTTGAGAACTTGTGTGATCACCAGACTGTCGACATTAGAACATTATCGTTATGCAGACAAGAAACCACGTCCCCATCGGCAGCGCCCCCCCTCCTAACCCCTGAGCCCTGGTGCCCGAGAACCGGCTTTCTGGCTCGGTGGATTGACCTGTCCTGACCTCTCGTGCACAGGGTCGGGGGGCGTCCCCGGGGAAACAGAGTGGTAGACTCGAGACAAGGACACTGGCTCCCCGGTTACGGAGTCGCGCTGAAGACCCGAGAGGGTCTGAGGCGTGACCAGTCCTCATCCGTGGCCGGGGCCGTCCGAGGCAGGACCAGGCGTTCGGCTCAGCTTGGGGAGGGGGAAGCAGTCTGCCCTCCCTCCATCTCGGGTTGCATTCAGGCCCCCAGTGGCTGGAACGGGTGCCCGCGTGGACCAGCAGAGGTCTGCTCTCCGTCTGCTGAAGAAATGCTCATCTCTTGGGCGCTGGGTGGCTCAGTGGGTTAAAGCCTCTGACTTCGGCTCAGGTCATGGTCTCAGGTCATGGTCTCAGGGCCCGGGGATCGAGCCCCGCATCGTGTTCAGTGGGGAGCCTGCTTCCCCCCCTCCACCTGCCTCTCTGCCTACTTGTGATCTCTGTCAAATAAATAAAATCTTAAAAAAAAAAAAAAAAGAGAGAGAAAAAAAAAAGAAATGCTCATCTTTTCCAGAAACAGCCGCGGGCACCCACAGAACTCACGTTCACCAGCTGTCTGGGTGTCCCTCAGTCTCAGCCAGTGACATAAAATTAACACCACACTGGAAAAAAGAAATCACGGTGGCCTTCTGTGTCTGGGTCCCTCCCCAGGCGTCGTGGGCTTGGGGTCCACCCCCGGGGCAGTGACGGGCGCCTCGCTCCCACTCACAGCCGAGTTTCCGTTTGTTCGTTGAGACCCTGGGGTTGTTTCCGCGTTCTGAGAGCCTGAATCTGGACCAGGCGCTACGGGATCTTCCAGGCAGCGTCTGAGCGGCACCCCCACCGCCCGGCCCTGGCCAAGGCTGAGTCCCTGATTTAGAACGGTACCAGGCAATAGAACTTTCCAGGTGATGGAATGTTCTCCAGATGCTGTGTCCGGTCTAGGAGCTGGTATTTTGGTCAGGTATTTTGGTTGTAACCAACCGAAACGGAGTCCTCTATGGCTGGTGGCCATCCTGTTGGACTATTCTAGAAATCGGAGCAAGCTGGTCCCTCTGCTCCAGCCCGTCTGGCCAGGTCTGGACCAGTAAACTCCCAGCCTGTTCTGTTCATGTCACTGCCTCCTGTCACCCCTAGGGTCCCTTCCTCCTCAATTCAGTGGATCCTGAGCTGACCGGTTCCCAGGCTTCTGAAGCCAAGTGCTCACACCCTCGAGGGGCCAGTGCGGGCAGAGGCTGGGGCTAGAGGGAGCGTGGAAGGAAGGGACAGATGGGCATGCCAGGACACAGGCTGCCCAAAGAGATAAGGAACCTCATCTTCAGGGTAATGCGGTTGGACAACTATAGTTGTCCCCCAGACATGTCCCTGTCCTGGTCCTGGGACCCAGGACATGTCCCCTCCTGTGGCAGAGGGGACCTTGTCACCGCCCCAAGGTGGGGGTGACCCTGGGTTCCCAGGGTGCCCGGCATCCTCACCAGAGGGAGGCAGAGGGCGGGGGTCCCAGAGACGGGCAGACCCCACGCTGCTGGCAGGGAGGATGGAGGGGGGCCGCGGGCCAGGAAAGGGCAGGACCCGGGGCCTCCCTGGGGCCTGGGTGGGGGCAACCAGTCCTACCTGCGCCGCTAGGACTTCCGGGCCCGGAACTGTGAGAACCCACCCGTGCGGTTTCAAGTGGCCAAGTTGCTGGAGGCTCGTTGCCATGGCCGTGGGAGGCTCGCACAGGTGAGGTGTCCCGGGACCCTCGACGGCGTCGGGCGGGGGGAAACATGGCCTGGAGAGCTCTGTGCCTTCCCTGGGAGTGGGGGCGACTGAGCGGACCAGGCGGGGACCAGGGGTGGTTCTGATCTGCGGTCCCGGCCCCCAGCATGTGGCGCCGGCAGACACTGAAGCTGGACGCAGCAGGGCACCAGGCTGCCTGGGATCCCCTCCTGGGCCCTTGCCGCCGGGGTCTCTCTGGGAAGAGAGTTTGCGTGGGGGCCCCAGCTTAGGGTCAGCATGGGCTCTGGGGCGAGGGCCCTGTTGTGGGGGTGGGGACGCCAGACCACTGTCCTGTCCGCTGTGTGGCTGGACCCTTGGGCTGGGACCCTGGGCCCGTCCTAGCTTCTGAGGTTCCCAGGATTCGTGGCCCCTCAAGGCCTCTCTGGGTCTGGACTTGGGGAGTCAGGGAGACCCAAGTTCTCAGCTAGGATGGTCCCTCCAGCTGGGTCCCCTGGGCAAGCCAGGTACCCTGAGCCTGTCTCCCTTAGGGGAGCTGAGCCCCTCCAGGAGGGCGGGGCTGACTGCAGGGTAGAGCCCAAGCCTGGGAGGAGTTTGGGGAGGCTGGGGCTGCAGGCCAGGCTTTGACCGGCTGTGAGATGGGGACAGAAGACCTGCTGGGTCCAGGCAGCAGGGCAGACCCTCTGAGGCCTGTGTATGGGCAGGCGGCGGCCAGGCACTGGGCCCAGTAGGGTCACTTCCCTACGGGCGCCCTTCCCAGTCATCCTGCCAGTGCCGGCCCCAGGGGGACCCTCACTGCAGACTCGGGATGGAGGGCACGCGCGCCCTGGGGGCTCTGAGCCTGGTGCTGGGAGCTGAACCCCATCCTCCCTGGGAAAGGCCAATCGATCCCCCGGGTCCCCTTTGGTCATCCAGCTCACGATAAGGTGACCGACATGAAACCGGGTGCTGAAGTCCTGGCCTGGGGTCCATCTCCCCAGACACAGCGCTGTGGGTCTGCACAGTGAAAGCTCCGAACCACACTCACTGAGACGGCTTTATTCAACAGTCGCCCACAGGACACGGCGCCTCCCGGGCCCCACAGTCCCCCCCGCTGGGCAGGGGGCCCCAGCACCTGGACCTCAGGCCCATGCAGGGGCCAGCCCCAGACAGAGCTCCCTCAGCAGCTGTGACCTCTGAAGGGCAGAAGGCCATGTGGCCGCAGGGGAGGGGCCCTCCTGGGGGCCGGTGGTGGCCCGCGCCCCCCTGCGGGCCTGCACGCACTCCCACGCTGGTCCCGGAGGATTTGTGCTTTGATGGGCCGGGCCCGATGCTGCCGTGTGCAGAGCTGGGCCGGCGTCCTCGGACCGCCAGGTGCCTCCCAATACCTACCCCACCCTCCGCATCAGCCAGGGTGACAGCCACACACGCAACAGCCCAGGTCCCACACAACAGTCTCGGGCTGTGGGCCGGGGCTGAGCAGGGACGGGAGGGCTCCCCTCACCCAAGGCACTCCGGCTAAGAGGTGGCAGGCGGAGTGACACGGTTCCAACAGCCTCCGCACCCCGAGCTCCTCTGAGGCCGCTGCTCTGGGCACCGGGTGCTGGAAACGCTGGACCCACAGAACACAACCCAGGACAGGACGCCGGAGAGGCCGTGGCCCCAGCACCAGCTCTGGCCCTGAGCGCCGGGTGTCACCGTCCCCGCCACAGGGGGAGGGGGACGAGGAGCCCTGGCCGGTAGCACAGCTGCCTCGGAGCCCCGGCCCGGGATGTTGGCCAGGAGTTGGCTGGCGCCGGTGGCCAGCTGACCGCGGGCAGGGTCGGCTGCGCTGTCAACAGTGAGCTCCCCCGACACAAAGGCAAAGTTCGCCTCCACGTGCAGCAGACACACGGGCTGAGCAGTCGAGCGGACGTCCAGCCTCGTTTGTACATGGGTTTATTGAAGGAAAACGTCTGGGCTGTGCGTTTGCCTTCAGATGAGCTCGGAGCGGTCACGGCCTCGCCCGCCAGTGGGCGCGCAGGGCAGCCTTCCCGCACCCCCTTCCTGGAGGGCTAATGTGCGGACCCTGGAGCAGCGTCCCTCACACGCTAGGAGCAAGGAGCAAGACTGTTCCAAAAAATATTTCTCCAGCCACTTGGGGACCCTCACAGGCCGCCCCGCGGCAGCTGTCCTGTGTGACGCGGCCGTGGGGACGAGGCTGGCCCCGAGTCCAGGGTGGGGGGGGGGGCTCCAAGGAGGGCCCACCGCAGCCAGGCCCAGGGCGACGGGGGCTTCTGCACCCAGACCCTTCAGAGGAGAGCAAACGTGGGGGCCCGTCAGGCAGGAACTGTCCTCCAGCCGTGCCCCCGTGGACCCAGAGGAGGGGATACGCCTGGGAAGGCCTAGGAGGGGCTGCCATCATCCCCGGCCTGCTGGGCCGGGCCCCAAAGCCTGGTCCGAGTATAGAGACAGCGGAGTCTGCAGGGGCTGCCCGCACGCAGGCCTCCACGGGGCCTCTGGAGAGACGGGGAGAGGGCGCCGTCAACACCCGGGCTGGGAGCCACCCCCTGCACGGGGCACGTCCTTCCTCCCCGTGGCCCCGCCCAAGCGCCGGCACCTGCTTTACACGTGCTCCATCTCCTGGTCCTGGTCGGGCTCGTCCTCGTCGTCCTCGTCGTCGTCGTCGTCGTCGTCGTCGTCGCCAGCCTTGTCCAGAGGTGCCTCGCCGTCCCGGGCCAACTCCTCCACGTGGGCCAGCATGTCGGCCATCAGCGCCTCCTCGAGCCGCTTGCGCACCTGCTGCACCAGCTCCTCCTGCTTCCTGTGGACGCACGGGCTGCGCTGGCCGGGCACGCGCCACCCCGGGAGCGTCCTCTGCCCTCACGCCTCACCCGGGCTGCACAGTGGCCTGCGCACAGCCCGCGGCCCTGTGGCTCCGCTCCTGGGCCCTACACTCCGCCTCCGCTGGCGGACACGGGGGGCAGGGGTCCCCCCACCTGGCTGCCTTCCGTGGCTGCCCCCCACCGGCCGGCCTGTAGGCAGCGGCTGCCCAGCACACCTGTCTGCCGTCCGCCCGGGGCCCGGTGCATGGGCGCGTGTGACACCCCTCACTGTTGCTCGAGCGCGGTTTGCAAAGAGAAAAGGAACAACGGTGCTCGGTCACCGCAGCTAGCCAGGGCCACTCATCCAGCGAGTGGCAGAATTTTGGTGGAGAATTCTAGATGGAGAACGACTTTCTTGGGTCTTTTGCCTTGTTACGGCTGTCTAGAAGGCCACCAGCCTAGGCTGTGAGACCCTCCGCGTTCCCTCCCTGTGGCCGAGACCCTCAGCAGAATAGGAGCCGGCACGCTGTCTGGCGCCAGGCTGGGCCGGCGCCGGCTCCATCTTCCGGCAGCCCCCCATCTCCTCTCCAGACGGGCCCAGACCCCCCAGCTCCTCTCCAGACGGGCCCAGACCCCCCAACTCCTCTCCAGACGGGCCCAGACCCACTACCTAACTCATGACGTGACGTTCTCCTTTCTGTGGCTTTTCCTATTTCTAGACATTCTCCTCGGCTTTAAAAACCCGCTCGTCTTTGCAGACGATTGTGTTCTTTTCCTACACTTTCCATTCCCTGGAGACGAGCTCCTCTACGGGCTGGTGGGTGACTCTGTGTCTTCCCCACTCAGACACGGGAGGCTCATTCACCTACGACCCCAACTGTGAGCCACTCCTGGCCACGGCGCCGGCGCTCCCAGCCCTTCTGTGCGTGGGCTCCAGAAAGCCATGAACTTGTTCTGAACTCAGCGGCGTGTTGACACTTGAGTTGTGAGAACACAGGTCCCTCTTGGCTGGAGCTTCTAGAGGTTTCTGACCCTGCTGCCAGCTCACACTACACTATCTCCTCCCCGGGACGTCTTCCCAGATGGCTCTGGCACATGGGGGCCTCCTGCCCAGAGCCCACCTGCACCAGGCTTGGCTGGGAAGCCCCTCCGAGGCCCAGCAGCCGCAGGGTCCAGCCTAAACCTGGGCTGGCATTCGGGGCCTGTGGCGTGTTTGGCGGTACCCCTCTCCCCACTGCTCCCCCGAACCCGCCCAGCAGGCACCTGCAAGACTTCCTGAGCCCAAGGACGGGCAGGCCACGCCGCGAGCCTGTCCGCACAGGTCAACAATCACTTTCTCTTCCCAAGAACGTCCCGAGAGAACATGCACGCTTCCCATCCCCTCCGCAGGCCGCCTTGCCTCTGGCCTGCCCCAAACTCAAGACTCGCGGGAAAGCTCCTGCTGGTGCAAATCTGCCCTTGCTGTGGCCACGCCCGCTCGAGCCCCGGAGCGCGCCGGCACAGACGTGGGACTGCGGGAGACGGGGGCGCTCACACGGGCCGGGGGACGCGTGCACAGCAGTACCTGATGTCCTCATCGGTCACCATGAAGGCCTTGCAGAGGGGCTGGGCCGTGTTCAGCCACACCCCAGGGTTCTTCTCCACAGCGGCGGAGAGCTGCCCGGTGATGGGCATGGTGCTGGTGTGCAGGGCGCTGGCGATGGCCGACAGCAGGGTCTCATCCGTGCAGCCTGGCCCCACGCCTGCCGGCACAGCGGGGTGGTCACCACCAGGCACCTCAGGCCCCTCTCCCAGAGCCTCGGGTCTTGACCCCGATCTGCCCTTACGGACGCTCAGGCCCCGCGCGACGGAAGCAGAGTCGCGCCCACCCGTGATAGAGCGGCAGTGTTTCTACGGTGCAGAAGCAAAACCACATGTGCCCCGTCTTTGCCGGCCACCCCCCCCCACAGCCTGTGAGCCGCCTCCCACCTGTGCTGCGGCAGGCCCGCCAGCTGGTCTCCAGGATCAGGGGCCCAGGGCCCGGACCAGCCCCGTCCTGGACGGAGGGGAGCCTCACCCCTGCGGGGCCAGACACTGGGCCCCCCACCCCTCTGCCTGTAGGAGCACTTGCGCCTGGCACCCTCGCCCCCTACGGTTACCTTGCAGGCCCTTGGGGAGGTCCATGGTCTTGACGAGCTCCTCGGCGATGTCGAAGGCATTGAGACCACTCAGCTTCTTCTCCCAGAAAAGCTGTCACCAGACAGAGAAACACAGAGCTGAGGGGCATGTTCCTACAAGCGGCAGCCCTGGCCAGTCCCAATGACAGCGGAGCCCTCCACACATGGGGCAGCGATCTCAGTGTGACCTCTGACCCCCACATGCCAGACCCACCTGCCTAGGAGCGAGGGGGCGGTGGGACCCGTGGGATTTCCCGCCATACCCGTCCTCTGAGGCCATAGAAACCGCGACCCGGGGTGTCAGCCCTGCCATCGATGCTGACCATCTACAGCTCCCAAACCACGGCGCAACCCCAGGGAGGCAGAACCCCCTTCAGCCTGAAACTTCACTTCTCAGTCCACCGTCCACCCAGGGCTGAGCTGCGAGGCCCCCCAGAGACCCCACCACGGCCAGGCAGCACGTGTGAGGCAGAGGACGCTGCGGCCCCACAGAGCGAGGAGCTCACACGCCCAGACGGCACCGCGGGACTCTGGGGACCGCGTGCGGAGAGGCACGGTCCGAAGCGTGGGGGCAGACACACAGATCTGACTAGTCACTTAGGTGGCGATGCCCTGATGCCCCCGGGGGGACACGAATGACACGGGACCCTGCCACCCCGCTGCCCACAAGGACCCGGCCTGGGGCCG
The DNA here is from genome assembly GCF_002288905.1 of Enhydra lutris kenyoni. Taxonomy (NCBI): domain Eukaryota; kingdom Metazoa; phylum Chordata; class Mammalia; order Carnivora; family Mustelidae; genus Enhydra; species Enhydra lutris. The sequence continues at coordinate 5,474,911 of NW_019154170.1, read as the reverse complement.
TGCACGGGGCCTGGGGCTCACCTGCCGAGGCTGCTCCACGGCCTTCTGTGGGTCACTCTTCACCTTGTTGCTGGGGTGGTTGGTGATCTTGGTCACTGGCTGCTTGAAGATAGACGCCGTCTGTCTGACGGGGAGGGCCGTGTTCAGGTCCGGCTTGCCCTACGGAGACATGGAAGCTGGCACGGCGGCCCCGGGCCTCAGCGGGCTCTCCCAGGCAGTGGGAAGACCCCTCCCCGTGGGCTTTGGTGAACAGACCCCGTGCCCCTCAGTCACCAGCGTCCCCCACACCCTCCCCAGAGCCAGGGGTGACAGCAAGTGCAGCCCAGTCTCCTTGCTGCCCACAGCGGGGGCGTGCTGGGGCTCCGGGTGAACCCCACCCGGCCTCCTGTACCATGTTCTCCCCGGAGCACGGTGTAGAGGAGGCCCTGCCGCGACTGTCCTGCAGCACACACGCCCATCAGAGACACAGGGTTCCTGGGCACCTGCATGTGGCCCGCCAGCCACTGAAGACAGGCTGCCCTCCAGTCCCTACAGGGATGCCAGCACGGCCAGGTTTGGGGGGACAGAGGGACAGGCACACCGGGGACGGCCAGGGGCTGCGGACCTGTGGCCTCTCCCAAGGACAAAGTGAAGGTGGGTGCTCTCCTTCCTTCCACTTTTCTGTAGCTTCCACGCCTCTCTCAGCAGACGGAGGCGCCCTTAGTAGCATGACAGACTGAACCGTGGAAACCTCTCTCCACCCAAGAGTAGAGCTGCTTTTTTTTTTTTTGAAAGATTTTTTTTTTTAATTTTAAATTTATTCATTTGAAAGCTTGTGCAATGAGAGCAGGAGGGAGGGGCAGAGAGAGAGAGAGAGAACAGGCTCACCACTGTGCAGGGAGCCCGACGTGGGGCTCCATCCCAGGACACTGGGGTCACGACCTGAGCCAGAGGCAGACAACCAACCACTAAGCCACGAGGTGCCCCAAACATTTACTGATCCACGAGGGAGAGCCTGGGCAGGGGGAGAGGGAGAAGCAGACTCCCGCGCTGAGCACAGAGCCTGCGTCGGGACTCGATCCCAGAACCCCGGGATCACGACCTGAGCCAAAACCAACAGTTGGGCCCTCCACAGACAGGGCCCCCCAGGCACCTTCATTCATGGATCGTGTGTTAAAGTGACCCCTGTGCCCGCCGCGGGCCCGAGCGCCTGAGCCTGAGAGGAGGGCCGCGCACCGGCCACCCTGTCCCGCCCCACGGCTCACCTTGGCCTGGCTGGCCGAGTCGTAGCGGACCCTCTGGCGGCTCCGGTTCATCTTGCTCACGAGCATTTTGCCTGTCCGGAAGTCGAAGGTGCTCAGGTCCATGGAGCCCCCCAGGTACCGCGCCAGCTGGGGCTTGCTCCGGAACTTCTTCCCACTGGGGCTGCGGACGGACAGGCGGTCAGCGGCGGGCAGGGCGTGCTGGGCCAGCCCCTGCCGTGTCCCCAGGGCTGCCTCCCGGCCGGAAACCCCAGCAAACCTCAACGCTGAGAACGGGGCTCAACACCCTGATGCAGAAGGGTGGGGCCCAGTCCCAGGAGCCTGGCTCACATTTCAGAACATTCCAGAAACACAACTAGGCCACGTTCTTGTGAAAGACCCCAGGATCGCAGGTGGCTGAGAGACAACCCCTAACCAGTCTCCTCCCCGTGGGTACCATGGACGGACTAGGACATCCTGGGGGTGCGGTCAAATCTCAGGTTAGGCTTCTGGGCCAGGACCCCAAGAGCTGCTCGGCGGGACCTGCTGGGAAGTCCAAGGCCAGGTGTTCTGAAGTGGGGACGCTCGTGATCCCGCTCAGCTCGCGGACGGTGTGGGCCTGTCTCTCGGAGATGAGCGCCGACCCTCGGGGGCCCTGCCCAACGCACCAACAGCACCGGCGGGCGTCAGTAACCGCTGGGCGCGCCGCCTGCCACTTGGGACACGGACGGCACGGCAGCCCCACTCGCCCAGCGACCTGACGGGAGACACCCGGTGTTCAGAGCGGCTGACTCAGGGAGGGCGTGAGGTGAAAGCGGCCGAAATGTGCACTGGGATGGGGAAACGGGTACACACACGGTCCCCCATGCACAGGAGTGTCCCTGGCCGCGAGCGGGAGGGAGGACGGACCACAACGCACAGGGAGGGAAGCGGACACAGGCCATGCAAGGTGTGAGTCCACGTGTGTGACACGTCCACGGACGGGAAGGGGGCTCGCGGGGGCCAAGGGCTGGGGAGGGGGGTGGTCACCGCTAATGGGGACGGGGCCCACCTGGGGAGGGGGAATGACTTAAGGTTAGCCCTGGTGAGGACTGCACGACTGTGACATAGGGCTCGGCCGACCTGCACGCTTCCAGCGGGTAAACCACCGAGCTGCCAGAGAAAGCACTCGTGTGGGGCCCAGCAGGCCCAGTGCCTCTAATCCAGGCAACAGCACGTCTGTCCCCCGAGCCTCCCAGGGACCATGGATGGCAGCGTGGAAGCGCAGCAGAAGGAAACCCCTCCCCTCCAGCATCAGGACCCACGTAGTGGCCGGCTGCACTCGGCTCTGGTACCCCCACCAGGGCCTCTGGACAAGCAGGGCTGTGGCTGCAGGCTGGGCGATTCCCTGGGGCCCGGGCGCCTCTGCGAGGACCAGGAGCCCAGCACGCAGGGCCTCGGACTCCTGGCTTCGGGACGACTGACTGCTCCACCACACCGGGCCAGCTTGCGGGCACACTGAGCCTACGTGCCCAGAACAGCAGGAAGGCATCAGGGTCAGATACGGCCACAGAGGAAGGAGAGGACGCCTCAGAATGCGCCAGCCTTTCTCTGCCTCCAGTCACCACCCCCCCCCCCCCCCCCCCCCCCCCCCCCCCCCCCCGCTACATGAGAACAGCAAATGGACAAAGAGCACAGGTAAGAGGCCGCGGATACAGGGCACTGGCGGTTAAGGGTCTGGGGCTTTCGGGGTGAGGGAAATGTGGAGGTGGCCACACCCGTCTGTGAAAGTGCTAGAAACCGGTCAATTGTGCACTTCAAACGGGAGAACTGTCCGCACGTGAATCGTTCTCTCAATGAAGCTGTTCGAGAGAGAGAGACTAGCTCCCGGGCGCTGGGGCAGTGATGCTAACGGACAAAGGGCTCATTTCGGAGTGATGGAATGTTCTGGAGCTAGACAGAGGTCATGGCTGCACAACTCTGTGGGTACACTAAAAACAGCACACCACGGTGCGCGCTGCTGACAGAGCGCGGACGTATCTCAACTTGCGAAAGCGGTTCGCGGCCCCGCTCTGGCGCCGGAAGACGTCGCTGCCGGCCCACCGAGAACCACCACCCCCCGTAGCTCTGAAAGCGCACGTGTGAAAGTAAGAGCACTGTGGCCTCTCTGGGAGCGGGGCCGAGGCTGGAGGGCACACACCAGCAGCCAGAGGCGGAGGGACGCAGGGCTGCGGCTGGCCCGTCAGGTGGCCGGTTGAGGCGCGAGGAGCTGCGCCCCAGCCTTGAGCCCCAGCCCTGAAGATGGCTGCAGGTCGGATGTGCAGCCCGGCCTCCCATCACAGGAAGGGCTGCTGCGAGGGTCGCCAGGAGCAGTGCAAAGGCACCCACGACACCCCAGCAGCAAGGTACAACCTCAGCCTGCTGCCCCAAGGAAGGGGGCCACTGTGCTAAGTCCCTCCTGCTTTTCCTGAGTATGGTTCTACTTCTAACGTGAGGTCCCCTGGAGAAGGCCTCCCTACTCCGTACCCCTCCAAAGACCTATCCCCGAGGTCAGGGTACTGACCTGCCACAGCCCCTCAACCTCCTGCTGGACAGAAGATGCCAGACACGACTTTCACAAAGAAAATGCACGGCTGCAGACCAATGTTCCAGCCCCCCCGAAAACAATCTGTGGGGTCGCTCCACCTCTCCTGCATGAGTCTTGCCAAGAACACACTCCCTTCCCCCACTTGCTCTATGGACAAGGAAATCGAGGCCCACGTGCTCCTAGGGACAAGGCTTGGACCCCACACCAGGTCTGCTGGACTCAAGGCCCTCGTGCCCTCCCTCCTCTCTGCACTGAGAACGAGGAGAAACCATCCACGCTCCTCCCCAGCCGCCTCGCTCAGCCGGAGCTCCAGTAGGTGGAGAGGCCAGAGACCCATGTTCTGGAAAACACCATGGTTCCAGGTCAAACCTCCCAGCGGGAGTGAAGGTGACACCCCCTGCCTGGTGGGTCACCCAACTCAAAGACTTGGGAATGGGAGGGGACTCTCCCGACACTTCCTCCCACTCAGTGGTCATGGGAAAGCTGGCAGTCTATCTGTACCCCTGTCTGGGGCTTTCCCCACTTGACAGACCCCCATGCTCAGGTCCAGGGCCTCAGAGGAAGACCCCACTGGACTGAGGCCCTGAGAGATGCACACACAGGTGGGGACGGAGGTGGAGCAACGTTCTCAAGGTGCTTCCACCCCGCTGCCCTTGGCTCAGCCTCCGGGGGCCTCTGCACAGCACGCCTGCCGCCAGGACAGCCCCTCCCAGCTCCACGGCCCTCCGGGACCGGCCCCAGCCTCACCCAGCACCCCATGGCCGGCCTCACAGAGCCCTGCACTTCTCAGCGGATGTCATCACCTGCAACCATGGAGCAACGGGCAGCCGCCTGCCGCAGCCGCCCAGGAAAGGAAGGCGCGGGTCTGACTCCCAGCGGCACAGCCAGAACCTGGGCCAGACCCCCAGCGGGCGCAGCTGAAGGCTGGAGCCGGAGAGACATGCCTCAGCCTTGCGCTCTGACAGGGACACAGACGCGCGGGCACGCGCGGGAACAGAGGGGGCTCCTCACGGACCCAGCAGCACAGAACCACCGCAGCCAGCACGGCTGGGACACGACGGCCAGCAGCGAAGGACGGGGACCCCGAGAGCCGCTGCGGCGGTCACACTGCTTCAGTGCCTGACATGACAGGGTCCCCGATCTTCCGGGGCCCAGAACCCGCACCGGGGTCGTGGCCGAGGCGCCGGCCCTTCCTTTCCCGCCGGCTTCGCTCCTTCCCCCAGGCGGCCAGCAAAGGCCCCGGAGGGACCCGAGCGTGGGGTGGGCGGGACAGTAGTCCCGCCCCGCCTCGGCCTCGCCCGGGCGGTTTCTGGGCGCTTCAACACGTGGCGGGTGTCCGCGACCTGAGCGCGCCCCAGGCCGCTGCAGCAGGGGCTCGGACACAAAGCGTCGGGCCGCGCTCAGAAAGGGAAGAGGAGGGGGAGGGCAGACGGCAGGTGGCCGACTGTCCGGGGCCGGCCCGCCGCCGCCCACCAGTTCTTCGTCCCACCGCCGAGCCCGCGGGAGGGGCGCTCACGGTCCCGCGGTCCCCCCGCCCCCGCTCCCGGCGCCCCCGCCGCGGGCTGCGCGCGCGCCCCGCGTGATCCAAGGGACAGCCCAGCTCCCACCCCCGCCTCCCAGCGGCATCTGGCCCGCGCCGGGCGCCCCTCGCCCCGCCGGCCGGTGTGCCGCGGCCGCCGAACAAAGGCCGCCGCCCGGCTCGCGCCGCCCCGCACTCCACGCGGCCGCGGGGGAGGGGGAGGGCACGCACGCGCACTGGCCCGGGTCCGCCGCGCGCCGGCACGCACGCACGCACGCACGACGCACGCGCGGGGCCCAGGCCGCAGCCCGGGTCGAGGCGCCCGGGCCGCCGCAGAGGCCGCTGGGAGGCGCCCGTTGGGGCCCTGCCCGGCCGGCACGTTCATTCACCTATAGTAAAAGACATCCCTGTGGCCGGCCGACAGCCCCGACCTTCTGGGCACTTCTTCCCTCTCCCAGCCCTGCGGGAGCGCCGGGCACTCCCACCTCTTCCGCTCCATCGCGCCCGGCTCCTCGGCCCGCCGCCGCCGCCGCCGCCGCCGCCCGGACCCCCGCTCGCCGCCGCCGCCGCCTCAGCTGCCTCCGTCGCCGCCGCCACTTGCCGCGGCTGTTCCGGCCCGCGGGCCCCCGCCCTCCGCCCCCAGCCGGGCACGCGCCGGCTTTGCCGCCCTTTCGGCCCCCTCCCCGCGCTCGCCAGCCCCCGCTCGGGGGGCCCGCTCCGCCCACCCGCCCGCGCGCGGGGCCCCGTGCTGCGCAGGCGCCGCGCGGGCCCCTCCCTCTGGGCGGTAGCCCCGCCCCGCGGCGGCCGCCCCAATCGGCGTGCTGCTAGGGGGCGGGGCTGATAGCGGCGAGGTGCCCGCCTGCCAGCCCGCCCCGCGCCTGCGCCCTGGGGCCGGCGGGCCGCGACGGGCTGGTCTGCAGCGTGGTTAGCTGGCGCGCTGTGCTGCTGGGGTCCTGCCTCCTGTCCCGTTGCCCTCGGGTCCCCGTTCGAATCTCGGGTTGCCCGCCCAGTACCGGGCCTTCACCCACCCGGCCAGCTCCGGCCCCCCGTCTCCCAGCCTTCAGGCGTGGTTACCCGCCGCCCTGCGCGCCCCATCCCTCCCGAAGCCTGGGAATGAGGGGTGACCCCCCCGCCCCCCGCGCCGCCGCAGTCCGGCCGCCTTCCGGTCCTGGGCTCCCGGACCTTCCTAAGAGACGCCGCTCCCCAGCCGGACAGACCGGCTACCCGCCCCGTCGGCCCCTGCCCTCGCCGGCGCAGGCCGGGTGCTCGGGAGACGACGACGGGGCGAGCGGAGGGAACTTCGGCCGGTGCGGGAGGGGCGGCCGGACCCCCTGAGCGGCCTGTCTTGGCGTCCGGTCCCGGGCGGCCGAGGAGCACGGCGATGGCGGGGGCGGGCTCCGCGGGGAAGCAGAAGTTGGCCTCCCCTGCAGGGGTCTTCCCAGCTGCGGTCGGAGGCCGGTCCTAGCCGGGGAACCCAAAACCGCCGCCCTCTCCTGGGCGTCTGCACAAGGTTAAGAAATAGAAACGAAGGAGCGCAGGTGTAACTTTTTGTTTTAATGGCTTCAGGCCCAGAATGTCGCTTCCGCAGAATCACAGATAAAGGGAACAGTGGGCAGACGGGCCCTCTGACCTGATCCATACAAAGCTGGGCTGGGGCACTAGATTCCTCTCTGGACGGTTCAGGCCAGAGCCCAGGACTTCAGGACCCTGACCTTTATGCAAGGCAATCCTGGTCACTACTGGGCTTGTCTTTTACCAGCTTGTATGATTTTATTTAATTTAAAAACTATAGTTACATATGGACATTGGGAAAGGTATGTGCTATGAAGTGTGTAAACCTGTCGATTCACAGACCTGTATCCCTGGGGCTAATAATATATGTTAATTAAAAATTGAAAATTAAAGAACGATAGTTACAAAGATAGGTTCATTGCAGTCAGTGAAACCACACGAAGACCTAAAGGAAAAAGTGTTAACCTTCTCAGGTGGGATCCCCAAGGACCACTCTCTGCTCCTGCTCTCAAGTCTGGGTATACCCCAAAGTGGAATTGCTGGGTCACGTGGTAATTCTATGTTCAAATTTTTAAAAGATTTTATTTATTCGAGTGCAAGCACGAGCAGGAGGAGGGCCAGAGGGAGAAACACACCTCCTGCTGAGCAGGGAGCCTGACTCAGGACCTGATCCTAGGATGGCAGAATGGTGACCTTAGCCAAAGGCAGGAGCTTCACTGACTGAGCCATCCAGGCGCTCTGCTCTCTCTGTTCAGTTCTTAGAACTGCCACACGGTTTTCCTGCGTGACGCCTGCCCCAGTTCACATACCTGCCAGTGGTGAGGAGGTCCGGCCTCCTCCTGGCACCAGCCCCAGCTCCATCGAGGGGAGGGACGAGGGAAGCCAGCTGGTCTCTGGTGGGGAGAGGACGGGGCTGGGGGAAGGCTCCAGTTTCACCACTTCTTGGCCAACGTTTGTCGTCTCCCGGTCCCCGCTAGCTGCACACCGGTGGGTGCGTGGTGCTGGGCCCCAAGAGCTGACCTTAAGAACCGCCACCCAATACGCATCCTAGGGGCCCCTCTCCATTCTCGGGCATCCAGCCTGCTGGCTCTCACTTGCTCCTGGGGGCGTTTGACCTTCTTGGGACCCAGCTGTCTCAGTAAGCAGACAGCCAGCCTTTGAGCACAACCTGGGGTAACCCCGGGGGATGATCCCCTGGGGGCTGGCTCAGGTGGACATGATGGGGTTTGCCAGCAGAGATGAGAGGCTGGGAGCCCTGGGAGGGGGTGGGGCAGTCGTTGCCACCCCCCACCCCACCCCACCCCCGCTGGTTTGCTGACACTTAGAAGCTCCCTTTCCTGGACTGGCTGTCTTGGGGCCGAGAAGACACCCTCTCCTGCCGTCTGCACAAGGTTAAGAAATAGAAATGAAATCAGGTGATGAGAGGAGCCACTGTGAGTGGCTGGGTGACTGTCTGAGGGCATCCTGGGCACTGTGGGGGACTGAGGATCAACTCTGACCCTGCTCACTCCATCCCAGGACTCCCCCAGTCTTGACCACAGATGTCCCCAGACAACAGTCCCTGAGTTAATACGAGGCAAGCACGGCACTCCACTGGGGCACAAATATATGGGGCACCGAAGACCTCAGTCATTAAAGTGAATGGCATTTAATACAATGCTGTAACAATTTATTTTTTTTATTTTTTTTTTTTAAAGATTTTATTTATTTATTTGTCAGAGAGAGAGAGAGAGGGAGAGAGCAAGCACACGCAGACAGAACGGCAGGCAGAGGCAGAGGGAGAAGCAGGCTCCCCGATGAGCAAGGAGCCCGATGCGGGACTCGATCCCAGGACGCTGGGATCATGACCTAAGCCGAAGGCAGCTGCTCAACCAACTGAGCCACCCAGGCGTCCCCAATGCTGTAACAATTTAAAATGAATGTAAAAGATCCATGATAGACAGTCAAATTTGTGTTTTTGGTGGCATCTGGGTGGCTCAGGTTGTGATACCAGGGTCCTGGGTTCAAGTCCTACATCGGGCTCCCTACTCAGCAGGAGTCTGCTTCTCCCTCTGCTTGTTCTCTGTCAAATAAATAAAATCTTTTAAAATAAATAAGTAAAAAATGTTTTAGATTTGTTTTGTTTTTTGTTTTTTTTTTTTTTAAAGATTTTATTTGACAGAGATCACAAGTAGGCAGAGAGGCAGGCAGAGAGAGGAAGGGAAGCAGACTCCCCGCCGAGCAGAGAGCCCGATGCAGGGCTCGATCCCAGGAACCTGGGATCACGACCTGAGCCGAAGGCAGAGGCTTTAACCCACTGAGCCACCCAGGTGCTCCCAAAATGTTTTAGATTTGTAATAAAAAAAAGATTTTATTTAGAGGCAGGGTGAGCTGGTGGGGGGTGTGCAAAGGGAGAGAGAGAATCTTTTAGATTTTTAAAAATTTATTTGTGTGTGTGTGTGTGTGTGAGAGAGAGAGAGAGAGAGAGAGAGAGAACACGAGCAGTGGGGACGGGCAGAGGGAGAAGCAGGCTCCATGCTGAGCAGAGCCCAATATGGGGCTTCATCGCAGCACCCCAAGACCACCACCCAAGCCGAAGGCAGGCACGTAACCAACTGAGCCACCCCGGCGCCCCGGAGAGAGAATCTTAAGCAGACTCCAAGCCAACGTGGGGCTTGATTCCACAACCCTGAGACCGTGACCTCAGCCGAAATTGGGAGTCTAACGCAGGGCATCTGAGTGGCTCTGTCGTTAAGCATCTGCCTTTGGCTCAGGTCATGATCCCAGGATCCTGGGATCGAGCCCCATATCGGGCTCCCTGCCTGGCGAGAAGCCTGCTTCTCCCTCTCCCACTCCTCTGCTGTGCTCCCTCCCTCTCGCTGTGTCACTCTCTGTCAAATAAATAAATAAAACCCTTTAAAAAAGTCAAATGCTTAACCGATTAAGCTATCCAGGTACTCCCAAGCTTGTATTTTTTTAAGATTCTATTTATTGACAGAGCACGAGCAGGGTGAGTGGCAGGGAAAGGGAGAAACAGGCTCCGTACTGAGTAGGGAGTCTGATGCGGGGCTCTATTCCAAAACCCCGAGATCACGACCCAGGAAGACTGAGTCGCCCAGGTGTCCCTTATTTACTTTAAAGTTTACTTTTTCTGTAATCTTGCTACACCCCACGTGGGGCTTGAACTCATAACCCTGAGGTCTACAGTCTCATGCTCTCCTGGCGGAGTCAGCCAGGTGCCTCCAAAGTATCAAGTTTTTAAACAAAAGGTTTCTTGGTGTTGTGCCGAGCCATTTGGAACCCCAAGACAAAAAGAGACATGATTCTTTTACGTGTTTTTATGTGGTTTTTAATAGTTAACTCCTCCCCACCGCCAGAACTTAAAGTGGTTGGAAAAGTACTAAAATACTGAAAAGTTGTATTAAAACTCACAATAGTTTAAGCCTCAATATTGTATTTATAACAGCATCTGACTTGGAATTTTACTTTTCTTTTATGGATGCAGGCTCAGTTGTATTTTCACTGAAACTGTTAAACATTATAAAATCACATAAAACTGTGGGAGGAGGGCCACATGGCCCCACATGGCCCCAGGGGCTGCGGGGCTGCCCGGCTGCCCAGCCCTGCACCAGGATGGGAATTGTTATGCCATGTCAAAGCGGAGGACCCTACCCGGGTGGTGTGGCCCCCAGGAAAGATGCCTCGGTAAGAGAATGACGCGCAGGAAGGGGAATCACGAAAGCCACTGCTGGTGTTAAAGACAGAGACTGTTCCCTGCGTGTCTTCCCCCGCCTGTGCCTCAGTTCTGTGCTGACGCCCTAATCCCTAGCATGGCTGCAGGAGCCCGGGCCTCAGGACCGAAGCATGGGAGGGGAGGCCCTGTCCCCATAGGATCAGAGTCCAGGGACACAGAGCACATACTGCCGCCTCCTCCCTGTGCTGTGCTGGGGGGGGGGCAGCCAGGTGAAGATGCGGCCAGAAGGCAGGATGTGGGAACTCACCAGAAGCAAACCCCGTGAGAACCCCGATCCCCACTCCCAGCCAGCACAACCGAGAAGATCCAGTCCTGCTGTGGGAGCTGCCCCGCCCATGGGGTCTCCTGATGGCAAACCAACACAAGAGCCGCTTTCACAAATTTGCACGTGCATGCGTACACCCCCCACCCTGGCAGGGGCGGGGGACAGGGGACACGGACCTGGGAGCCACAGACCCAGTGTACCTGCTCACTGTTGTGTCATTCATGGGATGACTTCACTTTTCTACAAGTTCTGATAGTTCTCCTTTCAAACCAGAGCCGCGTTCTCAACCCCGAGTGTGGGCTACATACGGGAATGTGTTTTCTAACAGGGTGGCTTCTGGGTAAGGTCGCAAGACACAGGACGCAGGGCGGCTCCAGGAGCGCCCCGGAGAGGCCCCCGCAGTGTGAGGGTTGCTGCATGACCGGCCCCTCCCACCCAGCGCAGTCCCACCCAGCGCAGCCCCGGGCTAGCCTTCCGAGGAGACAGCCCCAGCTGACACCCTGCCCGCGTCCTCCTGAGGAAGCCAGGGCCAGGACCGCGCAGCTGAGTCACTCCTTAATTCTTGCCCACAGAAATCGAGAGGTCATTTGCTGTTTTACACCCCCTGGGTGTGCGGTACCTTCTCGCGGTGGTGATTACACACGGCACAGGTATTACGCATTCAACACCGTAAGTGACCGGATTCTGCCGCAGCCACGGACCCCAGGTCACTCACACCACCACGGCGGCAGTCAGGTTGCCAAGTCCCTACACGACCACGTCCAGGTGGGCCAGGTTTCAGAGCAAGTTTAATGCTGTGTGCATTCAAACAAGGAAACTACCGTCAGAAACAGCCCTCAGTCACGCTGTCACTTTCCTCAAGGCCCGTGCTGAGGGCGTGGGCTGGTCCGGACACTGCAGGGGCTCCCAGGGAAGAAGACAGCAGCAGCAGATGGCTGGAGGGGGGACAAGGCAGGGTGAGCACCACTCCTGGCTCCCGTTCTCCTGGGAAGGGAGGTGCTGATGAGGTCCTCTGCCCCCGCAGCCAGGTCCAAAACCAAGTCTAGCTGGGCCGCCCAGTGGCCACATGGCCTAAGGTTCAGCTGCAGAAGGAGGCAGGAGGCACGCGCACCCCGGCCTATCATGTGGTCAGCCCGGTGGACAGCCCCGTGGGAGACGAATGGAAGAATCCAAGGGGCTGTGAGGCTCAAGCTGCGTCCCCAGATGCTGGCAGCTGTAGTCCATCCTCCACTGTCCCCATCTGTAAAATGGGGCACCCCTCCGACCACACCCAGGGCTGGGCAGACTGGGATGACAGGCGCGGAGTAGGGCCTACAGTCAGCCTCCGGGATGGAGCGCCCCAGGGCACTGCCCCGTCCCCAGGCCCACAAACCAGGGATGCTGGCTGGCCGCTCTGTGTTGACAGGCAGGATTCTCCCTGGGGAACAGGCCAGGTGAGCCGCCCAGACCTGCCTCCCCAACCCTGGGGGTGAAGAGATCTAGCCTCATGGAAGCCCCAGTCCTCAGCCACGTGGGAATCACAGGATTCACCTGCTAAGAGCAGCCTAAACTTACCGGAGGAGTCCAAGGGGGGTCGGTTTAATCGTCCTTCTTAAACTTGCCGTTGATGTAGGGCACCCAGTCCAGAATCAGCCGCCAGTCCGTGGCCCACACCAGCCCCACGGTGCCCACAGCGCCCCACATGCCTGCCGTGGGCATCCTGCCAGAGAACAGCTGTGGTCAGATCCCGCTCGGGGTCACCCTTCCAGATACATCTCTGGGTCTCTCTCCGCCCCCATGCCCAGCTTCTACTGCACACCTGACCCTCCTGCCCAGTGTGTGGACACACCCCCGATGACACCACAGGGTGGGCACAAAGCCGGAGACCCTGAGACGACTTCACTTCCACCTGCTTTCACACTGGGATCTTCTGGAGGTTTTTTGGGGAGATTTGCTCAAAAAAATTTTTTTTAACAACCCAAGCTCATTATCACCCATTCACAACACCAACCATGCAGTTCACAGCTGACCTGGGACAGCTACTGGTCTGAGGAAGGTGGCAGGGTCTGGGTTTCGTAGAGAGCACACGACACAGAGGAACAGGCCACCTCCCCAAGGACACGGGGCTGCGGCACAGAGCAGGGCTGAGTCTCCCTCTCACCCAGTACAGCTACCCCTCACGCCGTGTGACGGGTCAGCGTTCACAGCGGCTCCAACAGCCCCTCCTGACGCTCCCAGCCCTGTGCACCCCTCCCTCGCAGTGCCAGCGGGACCCAGTCTCCGGTCTCTAATGAGCGAAGCTCGCAGAGGCGAGCTCAGGAGCACCGGCTTCCAGGGCGCGTGCCCGGGCTAGCCTCTCCTCTGCGGGAGGCCGGCTGCCCCCTGAGCGGCCCCACAGGGGGTCTGCCAGCAATCGCGGGCTCGCGCTTGGAAACCCCCACCCCCACCCCCACCCCCACCCCCACCCCCACCCCAGGCAGAGCCTTTGGAGGAGACTGCGGCCTCCTGAGTCGGTGTGGCGGGCCCAGCTCGGACGTGCCCGCGGTCCTGACCACCCAAACCGCGAGGGAATACGTGTCTGCGGTCTGAAGCTGTGCAGGGCGCCTGTCCCGCAGCCACGGCTGACCACTACAGGGGCCGTGGCCGGCGAAGTGCGGCCAGATCCCGGTCAGCCACGTGCCTGGCACGTTGCAGCGGGAGGGTGGCCAGCGCCACTTCCAGAGGGCACGAACCACCACCACGCCTCCCACCTGCCTCCCCAGGGGCAGCCGCGGCCGCCGCCCCCGACCTGACGCCTGGGCGGACGCCACGCTTCCGGAGGGACCTCCCCTGCCACCGCGCCACAGCTCCGAGGGCCGGTAACATCCCAGGAGCCTTCCCGCCGTCCTGGTCCGCCCCCGGGGAGCCCGAGCCGAGGGCGCTGGACTGACAGCGGGCGGCGTCGGTCCAGGTAGGGGTGAGGAGCGGCCTCGGACGTCCTCCCCGCCGCTCTGCGCCCGTCCCATCTGGAACCCGGCAGCATAACGGGTGCCGACCGGGGACAGCGGGGGCGGGGGGCACATGCTCACCAGTATTTGGCCAGCTCGCGGTAGCGCGGGCCCAGGAACCTGCTCAGCATTGCCGCACCGTCCGCAGCTCAGGGTGACCCCGACTGTCGCCCCGCTGCATTACGCAGGCGCGGCGGCCGCAGCGCGCAGGCGCCTGGGGAGGCTCCGCTCCCGGCAAGCAGCCCTCTGGGCGACAGGCGTCTGCGGTTGCTGCGCGCGCAAACGCGGAAGACCTTGCAGTCATTTCCGGGCAGGGTCGGAAGTCGATTGCCGCGAGGGGGCGGGTCTGGAGCGGGGAGTGTCCTGCGCTGCGCGAGACTGGGCGGCGCGGGTGGCGTCCTCCCGCCGGCGGTGGGGCTGACCCTCTCGGCGCGGCCTGCGGCAGCTAAGTACAACCGCCGCCCTCGGCTGGTGGTTTTGTGTCTTTACCGCAAGCTGAGGCTCTATTTGCCGTCAGGGAAACTGCGGCCCCGCGGGGCAGCACCTTGGCCGGAGCCGCACGGAGGGAACCGCGTCGGGGCGGCGGGCCGCGCCCCCCCGCCTCTCCTGGAGCGGTCGCTCGCAGCCCGGCTCGGCCAGCGGACCGACCCCCGGCGCGGGCGGGGCCTGGCCGGCCGCGGTCACCGCTTCTAGGGCCGCAGCAGGCCCGGGAGAAGGGCGGCCGGCGCGGGCTCCGCTCCCGCCGCGCTGTCGGGGTCCCTGCGCCTGCGCCTCCCGTGGGGTGCCTGACCCCGCGGCGGGGGTGGGGAGCTGCTGGGGGTGCTGGCCCCGACGGCGAGAGCCCGTTCCCGGAGCGGCTTGTGGCTGGACGGGACGTTGTTTCTCGGCCTTCCAGGGCGCTGCGGGCCGTGAGCCTGCGGCCGGAGGGAGTCTGTGGGCGGAAGCCTGAAATGGGCGGCGGAGCCCGTGGAGGTGGCCGAGAGAGGAGGGAGGCGGAGTGAAGCTGTCTGAGGAGTGGGAGGGGGCGCTTGTCTGGCTCCGTCAGTCAAGCGCAGGACTCTAGGTTGCCGCTTGGGTCCTGATCTCAGGGTCGTGAGATCGAGCCCCAAGCTGGGCTCGTGGCTCCGCGCAGAGTTGGCTTGAGATTCTCCCTCTGCCTCTCCCTCCGCTCATGCTCCCCGCCCCCGCCCCAACCCCTGTGTCTCAAAGAAAGAAAGGAAGGAGGGAAGGAAGGAAGGAAGACCGAAAGATCTTTTAAACAATAAGTAGAGATGGGCATAGAGGCCTGAGGGCTGCAGGTCCTGGATCCAGCAGTTCCTGATGCCCTGCCTCATTGCTCCTTCTGCTTAATGTACTTAAGAGAAAAGGAGTTTTATGGCATGTTGGATGGCTTCAGGCACGGCTGGATCCAGGAGCATAGCAATATTATTACGAATCTCTCTCTGCATTTCTCAGCTCTTCTTTACTCTGTTGTCCTTGCCCTCTTGTGAGCTCTCTCTGAGCAGTGGCATGTGGAAACTCTAGGTCAACATTCCAGCAGCCCTTGAAGGAAGATGGCACCTCTTTGTTGTTGTGGAAAATGCCCCAAGGCTGGTTCTCCTGGGCCTGCTGTGGAAATGGGGCAGAAGTCGCTATGCTCATAAGAGGACATGGACTGAAACTAGGGGAGGGGAGGATCCCCAAAAAGGAGTAGTCAGGATCCTGATATCCAAAGCGGTGGTGGATAAGCAGGACCTTGGATTTCCCATGATACTCCTATCCAGCCTTTAGGGGAAACTCAGCTCCTACAATTTTTTTATGCTGTGAAATTCACAAAAGTTGTTGCAACCACCACCCTGTCTAGTTGCAGAAAATTTTCATCACTTCCAAAAGAAGCCCCATAGGTCTCCCTCCTCCTCCCCCTCCCTCAGGCTCTCCCCAGCCCCCGGCCCCCACGAGCCCCTCTCCTGTCCATGGAAGAGCCTGGTCTGGGCGCCTCACACACTTGGACTCACACCCCCTGTGGCCTTTTGTGTCTGGTTCCCTAACTGAGCTTTGTAGGCTCAGGGTCCGTCCCTGGGGCAGCACGTGGGGGCCCCGCTCCTGCTTGTGGGCAAAGGAGGCTCCCCTGCGTGGGGGGGGGGGGTTGTGTTTATCCGTTCACCCGTTGATGGAGTCTTTTTTTTTTTTTTTTAAATCTTTACAACTTACCGAGGAATACTGGACATGCAAAAACGCATGGACTGAGCACGTAGAACTTGGTGTTTGGACGTGTGTGCCCACCACCAGGACTGCGGGCGCCTGCTGGCCTTCCTCCTGCCCATCTGGACCCTTGCCGCCCCCCTCCCGGCCCCTGCGAGCATTCATCTGTCTCCTGTTGGTTCATCTGCACTTTCCTGACTCTTCTACCAGGGGGCATACAGTGTGTTCCACTTGGTGTCTGGTGCCTTTCTTCTGCTGCCCAGTCGAGACCCGTGGAGGGCGAACCTGTGTGCAGACCGCTCCCCTGCTGGAGGGCATTCTGCCTGTTTCCAGGTTTCGCCATCACAGCTGTGGCCCATGACTGGTTCTGTCCAGGTCTTTGAGTGGATGTGTGTCTTTATCCCCCTGGAGAAGATCCTGGGGGGCCGGCTGGCGTGCAGCGGGGCCCCCGTGTTGAGCTGTGGACAGAACCGCCAAGCTTCCTGTTTTTTCACACTGAGATGTAACTGCTGCGGACGGTCAGGTCAGTGTCCAGGCCCCGGTGTCTGCCTGCCAAACCGTTCTGGAGTAGTTGCGCCTGTTGATGTCCCCGCCAGTGAGACATGGGGCTCCCACCATATTGGGGCGTTGCACCACTTTAGAAAGGACACACAGGCTCCGTGTTCCCCATGGTCACGGTGACAGCTGTGCGCTGGGCAACTGGAAACCACAGGGTTTTACGCTCTGCTCACCTTGGAGGCCATAAGCCCCCCCCATGCACGTGTGACAGGGCTGCACACCCGCTGTCCCTCCCACCTCTGCCTCCGTGATTGCCACCTATGTCATGCGGCTTCTCTCTCTCATCAGGGTGCTTGTCACTGACTTGGGGCCTATTCTGCGCCAGGACAAGCTCATCTCAGGATCTGGAGTTCCACTGGCAAAGGCCCTTTCCTTGAGCACCCCCAGTTCCGGGGTCAGGCATGAGGGGTCCATGTCCAGAAGCTGCAGCGCAGTGTGGTGTCCGAGGGGCTGGCCGGCGTGGCAGGGTGCCTGGGGTTCATGTCAGGCCCAAGCTGTGTCCTCTTCCCGAGAGCAGGGGGCCTCAGAGGGCTGGCGGGGGCTGGCCGAAAGTCTGGGACAAGCACACAGTGACCTGCACCCTTCAGACATGCCCAAGATGCCATTGCTGCTGTCATGGGCGTGTCCCTTGCACCGAGTTTTCCTCCATCCCTTGCTCCCGTGGCTCCCTGAGCCGGGCCAAGATGCTCCTTCCAGAAATTTCCATAGAGCAGATCCCTGCTGGGACGGGGAGGGAGGGATGCCTCACTGAAGGATTTTAGGACCTTTGTGATCTATTTTTAAACAGCCTTTTTGAGGGGCACCAGCTGGCACAGTGGGAAGAACATGTGACTTTTGATCTCAGGGTTATGAGTTCGAGCCCCATGTTGGGTGTGGAGAAGACGTAAAAATAAAATCGTAAAAAAAATAAAACAAACACCTTTAAAGATTTTATTAGCACAAGCAGGGGAGGGGCAGAGGGACAAGCAGGCTTCCTGCTGAGCAGGATGCTGGGATCATGACTTGAGCCAAGGATAGCAGCTCAACTGCCTGAGCCACCCGGGGGCCCATAAACTGTCTTGATGGTGTTGACACACCATCCCATTTATAGACTTAATGTGCATAATTCAGTGGCCTTTGGCATATTACATTAATTATAAAAATTAACAGGCAGCCTCTCAGGGAGTGGCTTTCCCCATGAGCCAGTCCCGCGTCCAGATCCCAGAACCTCTTATTACAAGTAGAGATTCCCCACCTGACCCAAGGTGCTTTGGTTCTAGAATGTGGAATTGCCATGGGCCCCTCCCATCACTCTGGCTTTGCTGGCCTTGCTCACCGTGGCCCCAGTCAGACCCTCGTGGTACCTGTCCCCCAAAGACTCACGCTCACGTCCTGTCCCCCCAGTCCTGGGAACGGGACCTTATTTGGATACAGGATCTTTGCACGTACAGTCGGTTCAGTTGAGGTCGTACAGGAAGGGGAGGCCGTGAGGCCGTCAATGACTGGTGCGTCCTCGTGACAGATGCACGGGGAGGCACCTAGTGCCCCCGGGACAGGCTCTGAGTGATGTGGCCGCAACCGCAGGGATGCCTGGAGGCCCCGGACCTGGGAGAGGCAGAAGGGACCCTCCTCTGGAGCCCAAGGAGGGAGCGCGGCCCCGCCACACCAGGATCTGGGGGGCCTGGCCCCAGCACAGGAGAATCGGTCCCAGTGGTTTCAGACCCCGTCCCCGTGTGGGGCTCTGTGACAGCTGCCCCCAGGGGATCACATGCAGGGCAGAGGCCTCAGCACCTGCATGCGGGGCAGAATGCCATGCCCCCTACCTGGCGTGGCACCCCCTTCCGCCTGCCCTGCCCCCCGCTGGAACCACACAGCAGCTGAAGAGCCAGGGGACAGCCGTGGGGCCATAGGATATCACACTTATTGCTGCGGCTCTGTGCTACACAGGACAGGTCTCCAGAGCCGCTCAAGAGAGGGGCCCTTAACACATCCCAAAGAATCCAGCCAGCCATGTTGACACTTGTATAAAATTATTTTTCTTAAAGTTTTGTTTGAAAACCAGATATCTTAAGGCACTCAGCACGGTTTTCCCTTACTTGTGTCTCTTCCCATTCCCAAGGGCTATTTACGGGTACAGAACAGTCCAGTAGTAGTTGGGGGGGGGGGGCGAGTGGCTCCATGTAGACCAAGGGACACTGAGACAGGACCCACCAGACCCACACAGACCAGGGGAGGCACCAAGGAGGGCCCCTTGCCAACGACTCCTCGCCGTCCCCAGAACCGTCTGGGGGGTGTGGGCAGCATCAGTTGGAGGACCGAGGTGACATCAGGGCTTGGGAGGCAGCCCACAGGTCCTGCCTGGTGCTTGCCTTGGGGTGTCCAGCTCCTGGCCTCAGGGTGTGCCAGTCACAGGGTGTGAGGGCATCAGACAGCCCCACTGTTCTGGGAGTGCAGCGGGGGAGGGTTGCGGGGGAAGTGAACGTGGCCACCTGGGGTCCAGAAGTCGTGTGCATGCACTTGTGGTGGCGGGAGCCAGGTGGTTACAGGAAGGAGCCTGGAGCCCCGCAGGCCTGACCCTGCACCTGGGGGATGCACAGAGGGGCAGCTGTCTGGGTGTCCCAGCAACTGCAGGGACCTTTGGTTTAGGCCTGGGGAGCCCTGCGTGGAGCTGGTTCCCCCTGCAGGCAGGGGACGTGGGGAGGCCTGGAAGCCGGGCCTGGATATGGCCCACACCCTTCTGGTCTTGCAGGTGATCAGGGCCAAAGCCTGGAGCTTTTCAGAGTTTGGGGTCAGTCACTTGGGTTGGGGGTTGATGTGCTGGCCCAGAGTCTTCTGCAGGTCCTCTGCCAGAGATCAGAGAACAGGCCAGGGCCCCAGGTCAAAGGAACGAAGAATGCGGTGCCTGGGGACACCCCCCCTCCATCAAGCTCCTGTCGTATGGTCCCTGTGCCCAGAAGCAGTGGTCTGACAAAATCCCATCTGGGGAGGTCTGCAGACTGTGCGGGCCCACAGGCTGAGGGGGAAGGGCTGGGGAGCAGAGCTGCCGCCCTGCAGACACCCCCCACCCCCTTCCCGAGGGAGGGGTGAGGACGCAGCAAGGGCTCCCCAAGGATAACCCCCACCAGGGCAAAGGGGGCCCACAATGTCCCTCCTACAAGAAGCGAGGAAACCACCCACCCTCTGAACCAGCCGCGAGCAGAGGGGTCCGCTATCCCTCCTGCACCAGCGGCTCTGGGGCTCGGGCTCTCAGGTTCACGGTGGGTCTTTTCAATATGACTTTTAATGACCTGGTTGACTGTGAAAAGCCACGCTCAGGTCTAGAAACAGCAGCAGAAGCAGCAAGAGACACAAAACTTTTATACAAAATTGTTGCTTACAAAACATATGCAAAAAAGCTTAAAAAAAAAAAAAAAAGAGACCAAAAGCATCCTCCCTGCTAATTTCCTAAGACATTAAAAAAAATCTAACTAACGTTCTTTATTTTCCTTAAGACACAGGTCAGGCGTAGGCACGATTCACGGCTGCAGGAGAGCGAGCCCGTCCCGCTTCTCCCTCCCGCAAGGGGAGGTTCGGACTCTCCCGCGTTTTCTACTTAAGGCATTTTTTTCTCTTTTCGGACAAAGTGTTCATCTCGCTTGCTTCCCGGTTTTGTTTACAAACAAAACAAAACAAAACTGCCCCTTCCGGCCCAGGCCGTGGTTTCAGGATCCATCGGGGCCGCCCCCAGGCGTCGGGATGGTGAGGCCCAGGGTGGAGGCCGTGCTGCCGGCAGGGACCGGGCTGGGTCGCTGGCCCCGGGCCGCGCCCCCTCCTCACAGGTGCCCCGCGGGGTTGTGGGCCTCGCCCAGGCCCGGGTGAGCGGCGGAAAGCACCATCTGGGGGTCTCCGACCACGCCCGACACCTTCTCCTCTTCTCGTCGCTTCAAGCAAGCCGCTTTGGGGTTCAGGTTACGCTCTGGGGGGAGGGGAGAGCCATGTGGGACAGGGTCCCTCTGGGAGCCGGCGGGCGCGGGGCCCTGGAGAGCAGAGCGCCGGTCGGGGGTCCGAGCGCCCGGCTGCCTGCGCGCGAGGAGCCCACGGGGCGGGGCCGGCGGGCCGGGGGGGCGGGGCCGGCGGCCCGGGGGCGGGGCCGGCGGCCCGGGAGCCTACCTCGCACCTGCTGCTCCAGGCCCAGGATGACCTGCACGGCCTGCTGCAGGATGAGCAGCTTGGTCTGCGCCTTGTCCGACTTGAGGTGCAGCTGGCACATGCGGCCCAGCTCCCGGAAGGCCTCGTTAATGTCCCGCACGCGCACCCGCTCCCGCGCGTTATTGGCCATGCGCCTCTCCCGGTCCCTCAGGTCTTTCTCCTCCAGGGACAGCACCTCCTCCGTACTGCTGGGTCACAGCACCAGGGCCTCCGTTAGCGAGGAGCCGGGCCGGGCCGGGCGGGCGGGCGCCCGCGGACAGTGTGCGTGCGTGTGCGTGCGTGTGCATGTCCGTGACCGTGTGCTCCCCCGGGCTCGGAGCTCCGAGCCTGTCTGTGTGCGCACCTGGGACCCGGCCGCAGGAGAGGCTGTGTGTGTGCTGACGCCCCAAGGAGACCAACGCAGGAGCGTTCCCAGGGGATGGAGAGTGGGCCCTGAGCCCTCATCAGGCCATCTGTGGGGAGCTGGGGGCACCCTACGCCCCCTGCCCCTCCTGGTACCACCTTCCCGGCTCAGCGCACTTGCTGGCTGGGCGGTGCGAGGGCTAGGCCAGGCAGACCAGTGTGGGCAGGACAGGCCAAAGAGACTGGCCCAGCGGGCAAAGCCCCCCGCCCGGCCACCCCAAGAGCTGGACGTGGAACGGCCCCCCACTCTGGGTTGGGAGCATGGGCTCCCCAGGCCTTTCATCACTACCATGAATGCCCTGTGTGTCCCAGCGGTGCGGTGACTGAGCGCCGACTCTGCACCGGCCCCCATCACACACAGGACGGCTGAACGGCTCAGACGCCGGGCCACGAGGGCTGAACCCTGGTTCAAGTCTTGCAAAGCATCAGCCACGTGGCTCTGCCCAGCAACTTCACTCGCGTCCTCAGCGGGACGCCTGCCTCGCCTGGCCTCAGGGACGGGAAGCAGAGTGGGTGAAGGTCTGGCCCTGGTGTGCGCCCCATGGGCAGAAGATGAGCCCAGACACCTGCACATGAGCAGCGCCTAGGGCCCTGTCCTGCTCCCACAATAGGGGGAGGGGGCTACACCCCTGTCTGCCCGCCCACCCACCCACCCGGCCCTGGACCTGAGCAGATCCTGCCAGGTGGCGGTGGCCCCCGACCCCAGGACAAGCGCGCAGACCAAACTGACAGGCCTGAGGCTGGTGCACCCCTTGGTCCCCTTTCTTCCCTCAAGTCCCAACTGGGAGACTTTGTGGGGGGAGGAAAGACCCCAAGGTCGCAGCCCTGCCATCCGGGGCTTGGGCAGCAAGTGCGAGGTAGGAGGGGCTGCCATGGAAGCGGAGGGGCGGGTGGGCTGGGATTAGGGGAGCTCGAGAGGCAGAGAGCAGAGAGGTGGGCGCGGGGGACACGGCGCGGTGTCCACACCACCACGGAAACACGGAACCCTCAGAGCAGAGGGGACAGCAGGCTGGGGGTGGGGGGTGGGGGGGTGGGGCGAGGGCCCCAGCTCTGGTCCAAGCGACAGCACTGCAGGAGAGAAAGGGTTAACGGACGTGGAGGAGTGGGTGGGTGGGAGGCGTTAAGGAAGCAGCTGAACTGGGGAGCCAAGTCACATGGGGGCCTTTCTGGCTCCTCACCAGGGAATGGGGGCTGATGGGCTGAGGCGCCCCGCAAGGATGTGTCCGCAGCGACAGTGACCTCTGGCCCTGGCCACAGGGGCCTCAGCCAGAAGGCTACAGCCTCCCTAAGAAAGGAGGACTGGGGCGGGCAGGGCTCCCTGGGGTCCAGGGATGGAATTCAGAGCCAAAGTGCCCAGGTCTGCAGAGCCACGGCTCCCAAGAGTATCCTCCTCCCATTTCCAGAGGGGACACTGGGGCCAAGTTAGGTGGCCCTGTGGTCAGAGAGGGAACAGCTCACAGCAGGGCAGGACAGTCACTGCAAGGAGAGGAATAGTCACAGCGGGCAAGGCGGCCACTGCAGGGGGAAGTCACAGCAGGGAGGGGGGACAGTCGCAGCAGGGGAAATTGACTCCAGGAAGTGGGGGGAGAGCGCGGCAGCAGTGGCGGGGGAGGGGAGCGGCGCCCCCACTGACCTCGCACCTGCTGCTCCAGGTTCAGGATGACCGACACGGCCTGGTGCAGGATGAGCAGTTTGGTCTGGGGCTTCTCACTGTTGAGGTGCAGCTGACACATGCGCCCCAGCTCCTTAAAAGCCTCATTGATGTCTCGGACCCGCAGCCGCTCGCGCGCGTTATTGGCCACCCGGCGCTCCTTCTCCCGCTCAGCCTTCTGCTCTGGGGGGAGAAGGTCGTCCTCGTCCTCGTCCGGGCTATGGGGCGGGCCCGGGGGCCCAGAGGGAGACAGTGAGGCGGGGGGACAGGCGGGGGACCCGCCGACAGCCTCGCGCGGTGGGCGCCGTGTGCGTGTCTGCGTGCGTCCTGACGGGCGGGGCAGCCGGAGGCTGCGCGGGGGGGGGGGGCGGGGGGGGGCGTGTGCATGTCTGCGTGCGTGTGCGTGCGTCCTGACGGGCGGGGATGCTGGGGGCTGCGGGGAGGCGGGCACCTGGTCCGAGGCCGCGGGGGCTTCAGCTCCTTCTTCTCCTCCTCGGAGTTGTCGGCCGCGGATGTGTTCTCCTCGTCCTCCTTCTCCTCCCGTTTGATCTCACCGGCGCCCGAGACCGCCCCAGGGCGCGCGAGTCCTGCAATGGGCCTGGGCTTAGCGTCTGCGCACAGCCTGGGCCGCCCGACACATGCCCGCTGCCCTCCTGGGAGGCAGTGTGAGGTCTCTGGGGAAAGCCAGGACTTCGTATGCAAAAAAAGAAAAAAAAACCCAAAGAGCCCCAGGGCGCCTGGGTGGCTCAGTGGGTTAAGCCTCTGCCTTCAGTTCAGGTCATGATCCCGGGTCCTGGGATAGAGCCCTGCCTGGGGCTCCTTGCACAGCGAGGAGCCTGCTTCTCTCTCTCTCTCTCTGCCTCTTCCCCTGCTTGTGCTGTCAAATAAATAAAAATCTTAAAAAAAACAACCCAACAATAAAGCAGCAAACACCTAGAATCAGAGATCCGCATCTCACACCACACAATCACCAGTTCCAACAGAGAAAGATCTGAAAACCTTCAGAATAAAGTGCGTGGAAATCCCGCTGTGGTTCAGAGGGGAGGACTACCTCCTACAATACTAAATGAGCTGTTCTTGAAAAAAAAATAAATAAAAAAACAAACAAACAAAAAACACTGATAAACTGGACTATAGCCTAATTGAGAATTTCTGGTTACCAGGATCCCACCAAGAAGAGAAGAAGATACGCCGCAGGATAGAAAAGATGGGTTCTGAGCTCCTGGGGGGCTCAGCTGCTAAAGCAACTGCCTTTGGCTCAGGTCACAATCCCGGAGTCCGGGGATCGAGTCCCACAAGGGACTCCCTGCTGGGCGCGGAGTCTGACTCTTCTTCTGACCCTCCCCCTTCTCATGCTCGCTCTCTCAAATAAAATCTTTAAAAAAGAAAAGACATCACGTGTCCTGTATAAACCAATGAAGATGAAAAGAACTCCCACAAATGAACACGAAAAGGACTAGGAGCTCAAGAGGAAAACAGAGAAAGCTCCCAGATGGGTGATTCGTAGACGAGGAAGCGGCCATCTACTTCACGGCACCGACAATCCGCGGAAACGCAAACCGGGATCTGGCAAGTGGGGAAGCCGGCAAAGGGATAGGGCCCAGCATCGGGGGTACTGCCCGTGGGAGGCAGGTCGGGACAGTCTGGTGTCATCGGGAGGATAGATCCACAGACCCCCAGACCCCACAACCTGGAATCACACCCGAGAAGCTCCTGTGCACATTCTGGAGACACATTCCAGAACGTTCCAAAAAGCACCTACCCCAAAAGTAGAAAGTTGAAACAACCTAATGTCCCACATCAGGGCCCATCCTGAGCCCCCAGCAGGAAGGTGGCCCTTGCTGCCCACGTGACCACGCCAGCCAGTGCCAGTTTCAGAAAAGCCCAAGGCCACGTAATGGAACACAGGGTTTGAAGGCACACGGCAGGAAACTTGGCACTGTGACAGCAAGACACACCGGGAATGGGGCCTGGGCTTGGCAACAGATGAACTGGGAGGGCAGGGGAGATGAGGGGAAGGCAGGACAGGGAAGGGTAGCAGGGGGGAAAGGAGGAGATGGGATAGGAGCAGAGGGCAGAGAAGGGTAGTAGAAGGAAAAGGAGGGAAGGGTAGAGGAGAGGAGGGCAGAGCAGGATAGCAGAGAGGAGAGCGGGGGAGAGGAGGGCAGGGCGGGGGAGAGGAGGGCAGGGTAGCAAAGAGGAAAGCAGGGGAGAGAAGAGCAGGCAAGGGGAAGGGGAGAAGCTGGGATAAGGGATTCAGCTCAGGGAATGCCGGCCCCACAGCACAAACATCAGGGCGTTCCAGGCCTGTGAGGAGTCAAGCTGCATCCCAGTCGTCCCCCCACCCGAATCGTGGTGACTCTAAGTGTCCCAGAAAAATGCCCTATGTGATAAAAGTGATCAAAAAAAATCAAGAAATACACAGCAAGGCCAGCTGTCACACTCAGGCTGGTTTTGAGGGGGCGTGTGGAGAACAGCCAGGGCCCCTGGGCCAGACAAGAGAACCTGCCCTAACGTGGGAGGCGTGGGGTGTTCCTGGGGGCTCGGGACACCAGGCGGTGTGGGCGCCCGGCCCGGCCCAGTCCCGGCACCCTCTCAGGCCATGGTTGCCAGCACGGTGGCAGAGTCCACGTCCCCGTGCCTGGGACTGGCCGCCATGAGACCCTCACTGGCCCGTCACCACCTCCTCCCTGCAGCCTTGTGTGAGGTGCTGTCACCTCCTCGGTATTTCCCCAGAAAGCCCACAGCCCACGGCCGGTGGCCACGACCCTGACCCCATGTTGCTGCAGCGTGGGTCCTCAACTCTGGCACCTGACGCGCCTGCCCCCCCACCCCCCACCTCCACCGCGGCCGGCACCGTGCTCAGGATGGGGCTCTGCTCCGCTCGCTCTGCCTGGGGACCCCGCCTGCGGTCCTGGCTCTGGGCTCCACCCGGTGCCCAGCGGTCAGCACGCTCCCTGAACTCCAGACCTGCATCCCACCGCAGCCTCCACAGCTGCAATCCTGTGGGCTCTCTGGCTTGAGAACCCAGAACGCACCCCCACCCCACTTCCTGGACCAGCACAGTCGTGTGTCCCCTGCCCACGGCTTCAGCGGTCACCCATCATCCTCAGCTGCCATCAGAGGGCGCCTGTGGGCACTGAGTCTGGCAGCTCCAGACCCTGCCCGGAGCCCTCCAAGGCTCCTAGGTCCCTTGGGGTCAAAGCCCAAGTCCTCCCATGTCCACAGGACCCTGCATGACTTGCCCTGTCACCTCCCTGACCTCACCACCTCCCTCTTATCTAACACAGGGCTCCTCACTACTTCAACACACCAGGCACGGTCTTGCCCAGGGGCCTTTGCACACGCATCTCCCAAGCGCTGGTCTGCTTCTCCTCCCCTGCTCTGCCCAAATGTCACAATCTTGCCCGCCATCTTTAGAAGTACAAGCTTCTCTATGCCCTCTCCCCATTTCCCCTAGCATCCTTCCTTCTGCCTTTAGTCCACTGTTGCTCACCCCCCAGGGATGGGGTTTCTGGTTTAATTCCTGGTTTACTGCCCAGGGCCCACACAGGCCCCAAGCACAGGGCTGACGCCGACCACGTGAAGTGCCCGGGCTCCACCCCTCCAGGAAGGAACCGGCCGGCTGCCCTCCCGAAGGGCTTCCCGGTGCCGGGTGCAGGGGATGCCGCATACGGTGAGGGCCCAGCCCAGTGCCTGGCAGAGAGCAGCCCCCGGCCTAGCCCGGTGCCCTGAGCCGGCCACCCCTTCCCAGACCCCCACACTGAGGCTCACCGCTGTAGGAGTCCGGTGGCCGAGCGAGCTCGGGGAGGGCGCCAGGCTGGCCGGGGAGGGCCACGTGGTTGTGCAGGAGGCTGCTGCTGCCCGCAAGGCTGTCTTCCGAGGGGCCGCCTCCCACCTGCGGACAGAGGAGTGGGCTCGGCGGTCAGGGCCTGCCCACCCTGATCCCCCGCCCAGCCCGCCCCCAAACAGTACTCACCAGGCCTGTGTGTCGGCCCCCCAGCGGCATGACGGGGCCGGTAAAGCCTGAGGCCAGAGCCCCATGGCCGGGCAGCAGCCCGTGGACGTCCGCCGAGGCGCCCACCGCGTGGCTACGCAGCACGTGGATGGCCTCGTCCAGGCGGTCCTCCATCTTGTTCTGCTGCGGACAGGGAAGGGGCAGCGGTCAAGAGTGCAGACGCCTGGCATGCTACATGGCCTTGGGGCCCGGCACACAACCCGAGCCTTCGTTGGCTAGCGAGGCCATGTGCCCCACAAGTGACCTGCCAAGGGGACCCCCGTCCTGCAAATCCCATGAGTCACAGAGCCCGAGCGGCTCTCCGGGGACACGGCTTCCAAGCCCTTGTACGCTGGCCACAGCAGACATGCTGAGCTGCCCTCATGGGCCACCTCCCCCGGCCCAAGGTCCACATGTACCATGCCTTCCCCCGGCCACATGCGCCCATGAGGGACAGCGCCCATCCAGCCCGGGAAGCTCACCAGGCTGTGGAGACCCCCATCGTAGCTAGGCGA
Organism: Enhydra lutris kenyoni; assembly: GCF_002288905.1. Classification (NCBI taxonomy): domain Eukaryota; kingdom Metazoa; phylum Chordata; class Mammalia; order Carnivora; family Mustelidae; genus Enhydra; species Enhydra lutris. The sequence continues at coordinate 5,447,659 of NW_019154170.1, read as the reverse complement.
TAAGGCACCAGGGGCTCCTGGCCGGGGCCACTGCGATGTCCCTGGAAGGGGTAGGCGGCATGTCAGCGGGGGCCCCCGGAGGCGGGGTGTCCAAGTGGCCCGACTCAGAGGCCTCAGGGTCTGCGATGTCCAGGAGGGCCATATGGTGGCCCCCATGCTCGCTGGGCCGATGGAAACCCTGCCGAGGCCGGGCCAGCCAGGCCGTTCCTGGGAACCCACCCAGCAGACGGGTTCCTGTCTCCAGAACCCAATCCCCAGGGGGAAGGCAGCCCAGTGGCACATACAGCAGGTGTCCCAGGGGTCAGCCTGCTGTACCAGTGGTCCGCCCCAGGGGCCCTGCGCGCACTCAGCAAGGCGAGAGTCCCTGAGAACTTCCACTGCAGAGATGAGGCGCTGCGGGCTTTCTAATAAAACCACGCGGCCTTCCAGGAAGCTGACCACAAGCTGACCCCCAGGAAGGTCCTCTTGGGGACAGGATGACCAGCCCCCTTAGCAAAGCCGAAACCAGGGCACGCCACTGGTGCCTATCAGACACTGGGGGGACAAACGCCAACCTGTCCACGTTTGGGAGTCCGGGAGGGAGTCTGGCCTGTTACTCTGGCTCTTGGACTCCCTGCCCTGTCCCTGACTGTTCATACAACGTAGACTAGACTGGAGAACCCCCCTCCAGAGAGCCTTCCAGATGCCCGCGGGAACCGGAGCCCTGAGGCCGGGGGTGCACCCAACTCTCCACACACTCAGGGCTGCAGGACCCTGATGCAGCCCCCATCGCTCCCCAGCAACGCCCCCACAGACCTGCGAGGCCCTGGGGGGAGCCCACGGGGGTCGAGGGGCTGGAGGAGAAGTTATTGCTTGAGTGATCTGGGGAGTAGATCTGCAACAGGGATGAGAAGAGAGACAGGGCCACCAAATGGGGTCAGGGGCCAGCCTCGGGCACTTGCCAGCCCAGCCACCCCTAGCCGCCCCATGTCCCATGCCTCACCGAGGCCAATGCCTTCCCCAGAGCATCCCCAGAGCTGCCAGCAGTAGTCCCGCGGGAGCCTGCGGGGTGAAGAGAGAGGAAGCCGAGCTCAGGGACACTACCGCCCCCGCCCCAGGCCCAGCTTGGATGCTGGTGCCCCAGCTGCCTAGCGTGGACGTCCTCACCCAGCACGGGGCAGCCCCATTCCAGCTGGGAATGGCCTGGAGTCCTGCGCCCTGCCACCACGGCGGCTCTAGGGACAGGCGGGCGAGCAGCAGGACCCGAGTGAGCGATTTCCCCTGGAGAATCTGCTCCCCCAGACGGAAGAATGGGGACCCATTCTTCAAAGGCCCATTTCCAGACATTGGATGTGGCCCACGGGGCCTGATGCAGGGCAGGCCCAGGAGGGGAAGGACAGGAGTGACGAGGGCCCAACCCCCACACCCAGCCAGGCTTCAAGCTTGGAGGGGCCCCATCCGGAAGAGGGGTAAAGGGGTGGGTACCCAGGAGACTGTCGGCCCCGCTGACGGGGGGTGTGTGGCTGGAGACGCCGCCATAGGCGGCCGCAGGGGCCGAGGAGAAGCCGGACGCGGCCGGGAGCCCGCCGTTCACCTCTGTCCCGTGCAGCTGGTAGCCCTGTGGGGGGAACGGGGTCACGGGGGTCCACTGAGGGTGCTGCCCGCACACCCACCCCTGCCCGTCCTGCAGACCTACCATACGCTCGTGCTGGTGCAGGCTGCCGAAGCCCGCGCTGCCCCCGACAGAGCCGCCACCGCCTGGGGGGAGGGGCAAGGGTGACGAGGCCCCACCCAGCACCGACCCAAAGCCCGCCTGGCCGGAGGGGCTCCAGAGCTCGGCCGCAGGGTGCAGGCTGCCATCTGTGGAGGCGCACATGGTGAGAGGAGGCCAGGGGACCCGCAGCCCCAACCGTCTCAGGTGAGCCCCCACACACCTGACATGTAAAAGGGGGGGGGATAGGCGCTGCTGGGGGCCTTGGCAGGTGCATAGGCGGTGCTGTCCCTCCCGTAGTCCTCACCTGAGCTGGACGGGTACACCTGCAGATGGGCGGGGCGGTCAGCCAGGAGGGGCCCAAGTGTGATGGGGGACCCATACCCAGCCTTGCCCTCCAGCCACCAACCCCTCACTCTATGTGCTCTAACCCTTCCCCTGGCCAGCACTGGAGGTTCCGGGGGGATCCTTTCTCCTGCTCCTTCTCTACCCTCCACCTCCCATCCCGCCCCTGGACCAAGTTCCAGCCTGTGCCTCCCGAGGCCTCTGCAGACTGGACCCCCGACCAAGGACACTGTCCCCCTCCTGCAACCAGCCAACTCCTCCCGACCCGTCCGAGCCCAGCTCTGATGCCCCCGGCCCTGCCTCTTCCCCGTTCCCCCATTCTAGAACCCCCCAGGGCCCCAGCCCTGACCCCAGGAGACGTGGGGGTGCAGAGGCCAGGCCTGGAGGAACAGCAGGCCCGCAAGGTGGCAAACGAGTTCCAGGAGCAGAAGCGGGGAGGTCTGGAGGGGGGCTCAGCTCTGGTGCTCCAGGGGACTGGGCTGGGGGCTCAGACGGGGGAAGCAGGGGGTTGAGGATGTCATGATCTTCAAAGAGCCTGACCCACACTTCCCGGCTGCAGAGTGCCCGCCCCGACCCTGAACTGGGGTCAGCCCGGGGGGGGTCAGTGTGGGTCAGCCCACGGGGGGGCGGCACGGGAGCCAGGCAGAGAGGGCGGCCGGGCCAGGGACACCAGCAAATAGCTTTTTCTCTCAGTGACTCCATCGCTGGAGTGCGGTGTGGTGAGCCCCTCCTGGCCCAGCATCAAGGGCCAGGAAGCTGGGGTGGGGACCCCATGAACCGGACCCCAAGGGCGCCTCCAACCCACTCCCGCTCCCAGGGGCCCATCACACTGTTCCCAAGGTGCCTGGGCCACAGAGAACATCGGGTCCTCTTGTTAACAGGGATCTGAGCTAGACCCAAGGAAGAACTTCCCAGAGGCCCTCGCTGCTGGCTGGATCAGAGCCACAGCGTCGGCAAAAGTCACACACAGCCCAGCACCTCCCCCGACGGCAACGCTGCGCACCCCCTGCAGAGAGGGCCCTGAGCCTGGACCCTGGGTCTGTGGCCACTCAACTCACCGAGGATGGGAGACCCGGCGGCACCTTCCGGACCTTCTTGGGCTGCGAGTCTGTACGGAGCAAGGAGTGAGCCCACTGGGCCTACCGGGCACCCGCCCCACCCAGCCAGGGGCGCGGAGGGAAGGGGTGGGGGAGAAGAGACCCCCGAGCTTCCCCGCTAATGACACGACCAGAATGAGGTCGCAGACCCACGTGCACAGGTCTAAGGGCAGAGCTCGGGTGGGGGGTCTGCAGGGGGCCCCTCCCTGCGCTCCCCCAGTCACGCCTCCCCGGTGTAGGTCCTGTGCTTGGCGGTTTCCCTCGCTCGGCTCAGGGACCCCAAGTCTCCACCTGCTGGGCTTCCGCGGCCGCTTGGACAGCAACACGCGTGGCCCAGCGGAGGGGGACCGGGCAAGGCCTCGCCTCTCCGTTCTGGAACCCAGAGTCCTCCTCAAGGGCCACTCAGCATGTTTCTACATGTTTGTGTGTTGTGGAGAACGCTGCCGTTTAAGACACCCCCCAGTGCAGCCGGAGGTGCTGGTGGGGGTTCCCAAGTGTGAGAAGGCCGTGAGCCTCCAGCGGGCGAGACCGCGTCCAGGGCTAACAGCCCCCGTTGAGCCAGGCACATGCCACGCAGGTTCCGGGCCACGGGACCCCGACCTGGTACTTCCGCGGGGGCCCGTCCCCCCGCACCTGCGCCCCGCCCGCCCCACTCACCCAGTCCGCTCTCCGCGGCTCTGCGCCGAGCGTGGCTGGGGTAGGAGTAATACTGGACACCGGCCTTGGGGCCTGAAGGGGACAGCGGCCCGGGGCTCCCGAGGGCCAGCTCGCTGGGCGGGAAGCCGGCCTGGGGGGTGAGACGGGGCGGTTGTCAGGGCGGCAGGGGGGAAGGGGGGCACTCGGCCCCGCCCCCAGGCCCATCCTGATGGTGCACACGCCAGTGCGCAGGCCCCGCTTGGACCCTTGTGAGGGCGACAGGGACCCTCGGCGGGAGCTCCCTGCCTGCCCCGCTTGGACGTTCTTCTGAGACGCAACCGACCACAAGCCACACGGTTCTTCTGAATGAAGGCGGAGAAGCAAGACGTTGCCACAAGCCCACAGCCCCACTCAAGGGGCTCAGCGTGCAAGGCCCGCGTCCAGGCGCTACAGAAACCCGCTGGGCTCACTCCATGCTCAGCCTTTTTTTTTTTTTTTTTTTTTAAATAAATAATTTAACTTTGCATATCTTAGTTTGAAACAGGCCTCCTTTCCTCAAGGGCAGAAACAACTGGGGTCCGAGCCAAGGGCAGTCCCATGCCTCAGCCTTCCCGTCTGCAGAACGGGCACAGGTGCCGTGGACACAGACGGGGTGCCCTGGGCCTGGCTGGCGCTCAGCCGTCACAAGTGCCGTGTTCCTATGTGACACGGCGTGCAAACGGGTGGCACCCCCTGGCACAAGGCCTAGCTGCACCAAGGACTTGCAGGCAGGGGGCCACGGTGGCTGGCTGCTGTCCACCTGCCCCCACAGCCTCCCAGCTGGACCAGCATGGGGAGACTTTCACCTGTGCTGGGCGCCCATGGAGTGGGCTGCCTGGGAGGGCGGGCGGGGGGCACCAAGGACCAGCAGGGGCAGTAGGGGGCAGGGCCTCAGAGTTACCAGGCTGGCCTCCATGTCCCGGCCTGCCACTCAGGAGTGGGCACATGTCTCTCAGGACCCCCCCCCAACACTGTGCATGGTGACCCCCAGCCTGGGCCCCAGGTCTAGGAGCTGTGGTGCGGGGGCCATGGCCTCCTGAGCAACCCACCTGCCCCGTTCACAACCAGCTGGACAGCCTGGCCCAGGGAGCCTGCTTCGGATTGGACAACAATCCCAAAGGGAAAGGCAGTTGGGCAGATAAATGACCAGAGCCCCTGCTCCGGGGTCAGCAGGATCAGCAGACCTGGGGCCCTGGCCTCCAACGCGGGCCTCACCTGACTCAAGCCGCCAACACCCGCGTCTCTCCCGAAGGTGGTGTACGTACTCCGCTCGCTGCCCTTGCCTGGAGGAGGAAAGACTTGCTGGGGGCTGACCCCAGGGACAGCGTGTCCCAACAGGCTGCCCCAGCACCGGGCCCACGCCAGCATACAGTGGGCACTCTATCAGTGCACAACACGAGAGAACCCCTCTGGGATGCTGGTCTCCCCGTCAGCCCGGGACACAAGCAAGAGTTGGGACAGACACTGCTCCAGGAGGACCTTCAGGAGACTCAGCAAACCATCAGGGTCCCCATATGTCCCGCGAGGTGGGACAGCAGCGACGGACACTGCCCTCCCCTTCCTCCACTCATAGCCGGGAGGCATCTGTCCCCAGGGGGCTGGGTTCCAGAGACAGACTGGGGGTCCTGTGCACCTGTGAGGTTCAGACCCAGCCAGCGGCTAGCTCAACAAGCACGTGACAGCTCTGGGTGAGAGGGGCCTGTGGGGACGGATCCTGCCCAGCAGCCCCAGTGTAGATGGGTGCCTGGCTCTGGCCTCCCCTGAAGCAGAGTCCCTGGCTCAATCAGGGTCCAGCCAGGTGCTGGTGTCCCTGGAGGAGGGACTGTCAGCAGCCTCAGTGAGAGAGAGGCATTCAGATGCTGGGCCAACTGACCAGAATTACTGCCAAACTAGGGAAGAAAGTCTCCCAGTTTCTTTACCGTGAAGTTACAATTTTGGCTAAGCTCTTGGAGCGGGTGTTGTTGGGGGATGGGCGGCGGGGGGGGAAAGCTCCACAGAAGGTGCCCCCAGTCCTGCCTCCCATGAGCCCTTGGGGCAGGCAATGCGGGGCACATGGAAGGACCACCAAGGCCTAGAGGCCAGAGGAGGGTTGCCCCGTCCAGAGAGTGAACAGCGGTGGCGGAGCGGGAGCAGGGAGGTTTTGGTGCTTCCTTCCTCCAAGGGTCAGCATGGGCAGCAAGGCTGGCCCACCCCACAACAGGTCCAGGCTCCGCCCAGGAAGGTGGCTTCCCCTCCCAGACTCTCAGCTCCCCCTGTAAGAATGGGGTATTGAGATTCCGGCCCGATATACAGCAGACACCACAGAGGAGCATCCTGAGACACAGGATGGAGCTGACAAAAAGAGGAAATGGAGGTTCCGTGAGGGAACCCCGTGTCGCCCGTGAGCCCGGTGGGCACAGAGCAGGGACCGGAATCTGTGTGCCGGGCCCGCACAGCAGCGGGACCCCCCGGGGAGCCAGAGCAGGCTGGGGCCCACAGCGCGGCCCGGGGAGCTCTGCACTATGCCCACCTCCCCGCCAGCTCGCTGGGCAGGCCTGGGTGCCACATGGCAGGCCTGGGACCCAGCTGGGCTCTGGGCTCTGCTGACCAAGCCCAGCCGTGAGAAACTGCGCACATCAGGAAAAAGCGGGAGGAAGGAACAGGCAGAAGGAAGCAGACCCCCTACAGGGGCACAGGCCACCCCAGGCCACACATGGGATGGGCCTTCACCCTGCTGGTCTGGGAAATGGGCACAAACTCCCACCACACAGACTGTCCCTGGCGCCATGCACGGCCCAGCTCCCACCGTGCACCCAGTCCCGCGGACCCTCACAACCACGCACTCACGCGCCCCCACAAGCCACGGTGCCCTGGCAGGTCCATTCGTGCCAGGCCTCACGTGCCCGTCTGCAGGTTGGGGAGGCTGCCGGGCCCCAGGAGCCAGGCAAGGCCTTACCACGTGCTACACGGAAAATGCTGTGAGGGTCCCGGTCTCGCAGTCAGGACACTGAGGCTCCGGAAGGGACAGTCCTCACCTGGGTCCCGGTGGGAGGGACTCAAGCCCAGACTGCCTGAATCCTGACCTTCGCAGCCCCCCTCAGAAGCGCCCAGCCCGGCTCGGACTGCCTCCCTGAGCTGCCAGGACTCCCGAGCCCGCTCTCCTGCGGGCAGCAGGCCACGGCCACCCGCGTCCTGTGCTCTGGGGGAGCCCGCCAAAGTGCAGGGGCCCTGAGCTCACGCCCCACACCCTGAGGACCACAGGGGAGCATGGGGGGGCCGGGGCCACGCGGACACTCACCTCCAAGCCCGGGGCCCAGGAATGTGGACGAAGACAGGCTGCCGTGGGGCTCGCTGAAGTGCGTGCCATCCCCGTAGGTCTGTGAAGGCAGAGGCCATGAGGGGGCTGGGGACACGGGCTCCAGGAGGCAGGCATGCCCGTGAGTGCCCAAGTCAGGGCTGGCACCTGCATCTCTGGGCCCAGGAGACCAGGCTGGCCTCTGCCTCCCCGGCGAGCCTCAGTTTCCCATGTATTCCCCACCCCGGAGAAGGGAAACCCAGGTCTCGGGCCTCACAGAAACTCCTTACCCGGCTGGGGTCAAAGGAGGAGTTGTTCTGGTCACCAGTGGCCCAGGAGCCCGAGCTGGGCCGGTCCTCCAGCCCTGCAGGCAACAGAAGAGAGTCAGGGCACCCTCACCCCCAGCCTGTTCCCAAGCCAGCTGTGGCTCCCAGCAGTTCAGGGAGAAGACCGGGCCCTTCCTGACCCAGCCCGGCCCTCACTCTGCCCCTATCTAGAACTGCCAAGGGGCGCCCGGCGGGCTCAGTTGGGAAGCGCGGAGCTCTCCGTCTCAGGGCTGTGAGTTAGAGTTCTACGTTGGGTATAGCTGTTCCTTAAAAATAGGTTTTTTTTTCCTTAAAAATTTTATCTGTTTAGAAGACACAGAGAAAGATGCAGAGAGAGACACAGAGGAAGATGCAGGCTTCTAAATGTGGTGCTCGATCCTGGGGCCCTGGGATCATGACCTGAGCCGGAGGCAGACGTTCAACCAACAGAAACAGCCAGGTGCCCTAACAGTAAATCTTGAAAAACAAAACAAACAGCTTCCCCAGACACCCTGGCACTCAGTACACCTTCAGGCCTATAGTTCAAAAAGCAATTCTACTAGCTACATCTGCCAACAAACTCCTACCCGTCCATCAAAGCCCCAGCCATGATGCCCATCCTGGGCTGAGCCCTCTCAGAGCCTCCTCCCCGCAGCACCTCGTTTCTCCCTCAGCCTAGCACTGACCACGAGGGACTGGGGGCATCTGTACCAGGCTCAGTCCCTCAAGGGCACCGTGAAATCTCAGGTCCGGGAAGTGGGGGTCTCTCCCTTCCCATCCCAGACAACTCAGGACGCAGAGCCCCTCCTTTGTTGAAGTAACAACTCAGCTGCCACTACCTTCCAGGGCCAAGCTGGCAGCCCCTTTGGGGTTAAGGGGCCCCAGTGAGGAGAGGCCCATGGTGCAGCAGGAGTTAACTCACAGGGCAGAAGATCAGGTCTGGAGCTCCGGGTGGGGCAGGGTGGGACCCTTATCTCCCCCAGCAGTCCGGGACACCACCCAGGACTCCCCCAGCCAGGAGGCACAGCGCCTTCCCAGGCCGGGCTCTACCCCGTCCACAGGAGGCAGCAAGACAAGACAATGTGGCCTGACAAACACATGTGGGGCAGGTCCTGGGCTCCCGCCGGCCCCAGCACCGGCCCTCTGTCCCGTTTCTCTCCTCTGGAACAGGAGGGTGGACCACCGCACTCTGCAGGCCCCAAGGAAGCCCAGGACCGGGGGAGAGGGACCTGTCCCCAGCCCCTCGACCATGCCGTGACCCCACACAGCTGAACTCAGGGAAGGCATTGGGAACCCCGGCGAGAACCCTTGGGCTGGCCCACCCCCAACCCGCTCAACCTAATCGGAAACTTCTTCTGAACTTCATGCTGCCGCAATGCTTCTGTGTCAGTCATCATCCCCCCCAAACTAACGTTTAATGGCTGCCTGATTTGCATAATTATGCATATTAATCCCTGCACCTAATGAATATGCATATGCCACATTTAGATTTTATTTTCTAATCAAAAATTTCCACCGTGATTGCAGCAGGGGGCTGCCTTAGCAGGGGTCGGGGGGTCGTGCGCACCCAGCGGGGGCTCCTGTGGTCCCAGAGTCCAGCAGGCATGCCACCAGGTTTGCAGAATCCGCACGAGGGAGTGGAGTAGCAGCCCGTCAGGCAGGGGTGACCTTGGGCAATGTACCCGCAGCAAAAGCCTCCCTTTCCCTCTACAGCTGCTTGCCTACCACCTCTCTCCTTCTGGAGCGGCCCCCCCACAACGTGCCCCTGGAGGGGCCAGGACCCTGCCACGGTGAGCAGGCAGGCCACATGCCAAGACCACAACAGACCACGTCTGAGGGCAACTCCAACTGGGTGCCCGCAGCCTACCCCTGTGTGAAGGGCACCCAGGGGCCCCCACAAGCTGCCGGCTTCCCTTTCTGGGGAAACCCTCACCGGCCCCCTCCCCTCGAGATGTCAAAACTAGGGACGGCCCCTCCCCCACCACCCCACTCACCGTTATTAAGCCCCCCACCCGTTAATCGTACGTTTTAATAACCATTATGAATATTCATAACATTCCTTGTTCATGTTCTAATTAAAACGTACTAATAGAACCAAACACAGCCGTCGGAATGCAATCTTTTCACGCCTTTCTTCTCCAGAGGGCGTGTTTCTGGGGGCAGTGGAGGCTGCTTGGGGCGGGAGGGGCCGGGCCAGGGCTGAGGGCACTCTGCGAGGGCCCACACACGGCAGAGCCCAAGGGCTCAGCGGGGGCGGGGGGGAAGGAGCCGTGCACCTGCCCCTTGCAGCGACCCCGATGGAGGACCAGGCCCAGGCCGCAGGGTGAGCAGCCCGCCCTCCACGAGGCCCGGGCCCCTCCCCCGCAGGCCTTACCCCGAGACAAGGGGACTCAGAGGGGCCCCCCCACAGACACTGGTGGCCCGTCCTCTGCCAGCAACTGCAGCCCAGATACCACGGCAGCCCCCCCCAAAGCCCCCTGACACTCCCTGCACCTCCCGCTTTCCTAGGGGGTTACTGCCATGCGACCGTGCACACTTGTTCCCTGAACAAGGGCACACGAGCAGCTGGCCCCTTGTGGAGCAGCTCGGCCAACGTCAGTAGGAAGGAAGATTCCTGAAGCTGGCAACGCCGTAGGAAGCAGCCCCGACCAGGGACCAGGGCTGGGCTTACACTGTGGGGCAGGCAAAGCCCAGGTGGTCATGAGCCCGGCTCCGGGAGTGCACCTTCCCCTAGATGCCCAGCTGAACCCCCAGAGCGGCTGCCCTCCTTCCTCCCTGCCGGCCGGTCAGAGCCGCCCTTCCCTGCCCTCCCCCCACGCCTTCCCTGCGTCGACCTGCAGCAGCGTCCCCCACCAAGTGGGGTTTCCTCCCACACTCCAAACCCAGGAACTTGAGGAAGCCCCCCCCCACCCGCCTGCCACAAACCGTGGCTCCGCCCCCCAGCAGCCTCCGTGGCGCCGACCACCCTTCACCCCGCAGCTCATCCCTGACCAGCCCCAAACCCGGAGTGGAACCCCCCGCGCACCCTGAGCTCTGCCCCGTCAGACCCCACACCCGCAGACTCCTCGCCCTCCTCGGGGGCTGTCGCCTTCCCGTCCCCTCCCAGCCCAGGGTCCTCTGGGTCTTCTTGGCATGGCCCACGCAGGGCCGGCCCCCCAGAAACAGCCTTGGCAACATCCGGGCCTCCCTCCCTCGCTGGACCTGCCCCACGGGCCCGTCTCCCCGAGGGCTTCCGCGGGGCCACGCTGCCTGCCGGCCCGTCCCCACCTGGCGCGGCTGCTCGTCAACGACGTGGCCAGTGTGCGTGGCGGCGGGAAGGACCTTCCGCTTCTGTGTGACCTTCAATAACGTAAACGCAGGTGACCGTCTGCGGCCCGTGGTGGCTGTGCCGGACAGCGTGGGCCCAGAAGCGAACGACGGAAACGGAGCCACCGCTGCAGCTGCCGAGGCGGCGTCGGAACGCGGTCGGAGGGCGTCGGAGGATGCCGGAGAGCGGCCACTGCGCAGGCGCTCACGGAACTCCTTCCTCCTCGCGGTTCCCCGGGCCGCCCCCGAGCCCCACGCAGCCCAGCGCTCTCTGGCTCTTCCCGCTCACCATCGGCCGCCCCCAAACGGCGGGCGTGCGTCAGGGAGCCCCGCTGGGGGCGGCACAAGAGGTCTGGCGGAGGGTCACGATCGCCGCGAGGGTGGCCACGGGGGCAACCCTTCCTCCGCGGGGCTCTCCTCCTGGGACTTCAGGATTAACTATTTTTTTTTTTTTTTTTAAAGACTTATTTGAGGGAGGGCGGGGCTGAGAGAGAGACTCTGGAGCAGACGCCGTGCTGAGTGTGGATCCCGATGTGGGGCTCGAGCCCACGACCCCCGAGATCAGGATCTGAGCCAAAACCAAAGTCAGACGCTCACCTGGCGGAGCCTCCCAGGCGCCCCGGGTGTCAACGCTGACATTCCTGTACCATTTCAAAACCTGCGGGGGCACACCACCCCGGCTCACTCAGCCCACCCAGCCCACATCCCCGCCCCTCTGCTTTATCCTTTGCCTTCTGCTCACGCGCAACAACGCTTCCCTGTCTGGCCCGCACAGCTTCAGAGTTTAGTAAGTTCTCCAGACCTGGCTGTGACCAGAACATCGAAAAGGGTCAGAAGCAGGTTACAGGGGCGCCTGGGTGGCTCAGTGGGTTAAAGCCTCTGCCTTCGGCTCAGGTCATGGTCCCAGGATCCTGGGATGGAGCCCCGCATTGGGCTCTCTGCTCAGCGGGGAGCCTGCTTCCCCCTCTCTCTCTGCCTACTTGTGATCTCTGTCAAATAAATAAATAAAATCTTAAAAAAAAAAAAAAAAAGCAGGTTAGAGAACATCACCGACAGCACGCGAAGAGGCAGGTGCCAGGCAGGCCCAGGACCCCGGGCACATCCGCCGGAGCCTGGGGGCAGGAAAGCAGGGGCCCCCTTGCAACCCGAGCGCAAGTGGACTGGAGACGGAAGAGGAAGTGAGTAGAGGCCACGCCCCACCCCCTCTAAGAGTAGGAGGACCCCCAACCTGGGGTTTCCCAGGTGGCAGAGCCAGCCCCACGTAAGGCATAAGGCGGGTCCCACACACGTGGTAATTCACAGAGGAACGGGCCCACAGGGCTACGCTGCGGAGGGTGCCCTCCCTCCCCCCTCCCCCGAACTTCAGGAAGACGCCCAACCAGTTTCAGGCTCAAGGGGGCCCATGTGGAAGCCGAGTGTGGGGAAGGGAGGACCTGCCCCCAACGTGAGCCCAGAAGCCAACCCGGGGCTTCCAGGCAAGAATGGACAGAAGACAGAGACACGCCAAATGTGGACAGGGGGGCCCGGATTTGGGGTGTATCTCGCAAACAGACCACCCAAGGCGGCAGCCACCAGGCACCCTTAAGGGAGTCTGGGAGCAGAAGAGACTTGAGAGAATAAGGGTGAGAAAGCAGAAAACGCGAGCCGAGCGGCAGCCCCAGCAACACGAGGAGACTTGGACGGGCAGCAGCTGAGGCAGCGGCGTGCAGAGCGGCCACGTAGCAAGGGCGTCCACCGCGGCAGGGACGGTCGGGGCTCCCAGAGGATGGGTAGCCAAGACCTGGCCTAACCCCACAGCCTGTGCAGCTGACGGCCCGTGTCCGAGCCCACGGACAACCTGAGAAAAAGGAACGAGAACGCGAAGAAGGGGACGAGAGACGCACACGCGTCCTGACGTCAAGGATGGCTGGGGGCAGGGGCCCTCGGGCCGGTGAGCCACAGCGGCCGCCCTGCTATTCCGCAGACGAAGCAGCAGCGGGAGCGGGGAGAGGCCAGGTCACTTACTCGGGCCCCCCCCGTAACCACTGTGCCCAGACTCTCGCCAAGAAACGTTCCCCACGAGGGCGATCTGTCAGGCGAAGAAGCGGCTCATTGCCCCACTTTCCTGCAGGAAAGGGACGTCTGATTTCCCCTGGGGGCTGGGAAGGCCACATTGGGAGGTTCACATGCATTACTTAAGACCCCGAGAGAACCCCCAGCAGGGCTGCGGACCAGCACGGACCCCCCACCCAAACCTGCTTAGGAAAACGTGTGGCCCACGCGAGGCGGTGAGGAAGCATACAGATGGCCATGGCCAGGCACCTCCGGAGGCCATGTGCACACGGCACGCGATGTGAGCAAGGAGTCAGATGTCCACGTCCAGGGCCCAGTCGGGGCGGGGGGGAGGGCTTCACGGAGGACAGGCCGGACGGAGACAGCCCCGCTGACCTAAGCTCTGGGAGTCTTGAAACCCAGCACCCCACCCCCGGCACACACAAGCCCTGGGGGATGCGCAGGGAGCACCTCGGGGCCGCGGCTCTGCACTCTTGACCTCAACAGGAGATGGACAGACGCTAGCCCCCTCCTGGAATCAGGACTCTCCGAAAGAATGTGACTCAACGAGAACGTTCTTTAAAAGAAAGCATCAAGTATCTCTAAAAAACGGACGGCCACGTGACCACGGCCATGGCCCCCAAGAATACAACGGGACAGAAACACGGGCCCCGCAACACCAGGCCCCAAGCGGAGGTCCACAAGCACAGCAGCCCCGCGGCCCAGGGTCAAACACAAACCACCTGCCACAAGCTGGAAAGAAGTGGGGGAGAGAGGAGGAGCTGGGCGGACGCGCTGGTGATGGACGCCTGCTCCACCGTTCCCCGGAGTGACGGTGAGTGAGAGAGAGATCGAGGTGGCGGGGCCTTGGACAGAGAACAGAGAGGGAAAGCTGGCAGACGTAGAACCGAGGCGTGGACTCTACCTCCCGACAAACAGGGATAGGGGACTCTGGAAGCCGCGGAAGTCCCCACTGGCCATGTCACCGTGTGTCCCAACCGAGAATTTTCTCCGCAGACCACGCCAGAGTTGAAAAGAGGTGCGGACAAAATCACGACAGGCATCACTGCAGGGAGAAAGGGGCTCGAACGCAAACAGGGAGGCGGGCCGGGTCCCCCATGCCAGAGACCATTCTCCAGAGCCGGGTTCAGAGCGTGCAGAGGTCGCCCACAGAAGCCCCTGGCCACGCGACTCAGGACCATGGGCACAGTGCTGGGCCGGAGTGGGCCGGTCCTGGGGACAGTGCCAGGATGTGGCGGCGAAGGAAAGCTGAGACCACGCTTGTGGTGGACGCCACGTGGGACCCGAGGGAAGGGCCCTGGGTGTGATACACGCACACCTACGGCAGGAGGGACCTCCAGGTGACCACGCGCGTCAGGCCTAGTCCTGCGGACTGTTCTGACGAGCCCAGGAGCACACACCTGCGGTTCTAGAAACCCCGGCCACTGCGGAAAGGCACACAGCGTCTACATGGGACGTGGGAGGTGAGGGGCCCAAGGATGGCTGGACAGGTCAGCTGGAAAACCAAGCCAAGGGACGAACACGCACAGGGAATGGATGTCAGGAGGCCAGCAGGACGGAGAAGGCCCCGGACCACGGCACCCTCACTGGGGGCTGCGGGACAGAACAGAACGGAACCGTAGAAAAGCCAAGGGCCTCGTACCTCAGTTTCCATAGTTTCTCCTCGAAACCACACGGGTCAAGACAAAGAACCTGAACAAACGGGGGAAAACCGGGTTCTGGCTTCAGGAAACAGTGCGGTGGAGACGGACGGTTCCTCCCAAAGTCAGCTACACAGTCGACACTGACACATCCCTACAGGGTCTGCCTCCAGGGCGGGGCCGTGGTGAGACTGCGCCCAGACCACAGCCCAGAATCGCGAGTCTGAACGGGTAGGGGGACCCCGTGGAAGGACAGCAGGGACAGGAGCAGGACACACCATGCAGCCGCTACCCCCGGGGGGCCGAGGCAGGAGCAGGCAGGAAGGCGGGAGGAGGACAGAACTTCACGGCCATCTGGCACCCCAGGAGGTGCCCTCCACCCCCCAACAAGGCGGATATGGACACAACCCCGCTGTAACGTGGACGCTCCTTCCTGGCGCTCTCCCCCACCCACTGCACGCAGCTCCGCCTGGACCCCTTGGCTCCGTTTCAGGCCGTGTTCACACGCACACAGGAATCCTGAGATCTCCCAGCGCTCCGGTTTCTTACTTTGTTCTGATCTTTGGCCCTTTCTTCCTGGTTTTCGGCCCTGTTCTCCCGGGGTACGGCTCGCACTCAAGTGTCTTCTCCTCCCGTGTTAGACGTTTCCCCGGGGAACACCGGCCTCTCGTGGGCATGGGCGTCTAGCGAGGACGGGTACCCCCACGAGCCCCGGTTTCGGCCCGCTCCCAGCCACAGCGACAGCTCAGGGCAGCCCCCCGGAGAGTGCATCGTGCGCACTGGCCAGGAACGGCCGTCCACACGATGGTGACCGCTCCTCCGCCGAGACCCTCGCCCTCTGGCATGTTCCTCCCGTCCCTGCTCTGCGCGCTGTGCCCTCCGCCGTCTGCCGTCTCTTCCCACCCCCTCCTCGCTCCTCGGCCTCGGGTAACAGGCAGCAGCGGCCCTCGAGAGCCTCCCACCTGTGCCACCGAACGAGCAGCGTCCCGGGACTCCCGGGGGCTCTCCAGAGCGGCCCCAAGGCCAGGATGCCACAAGCAGAAAGACCCGACAGTGTGAATGTGAAATCTAGGAAACGTCAGGACCAACTAAAAACCTCCGTCTTTAGCAAGTCATAAATGAAATCCGGAAACAGCCGGAGCACAGATCGCAACAGACGAGCACCTTCCGACGGGAGGAGCCGCGGCAGAGAGCGCAGCAGAGCCATGACCGGGAGCGGCCTGGGCTTACCAGCGACGGTCATGAAGCGCGACAGAAACGGTCCTCTCGCTTAGTCCCCGCCCTGTGAGGACAAACGACTCCCACGACCCAGGGTCGGTGCCTGGAACGGGGAGCTCGGCGAGAGCGGAGAAAGTCCGCGCTCAGGACCGGCGCTGCGGTTGCTGCAAGCTCACCAGGCAGCGACGGGAAGATGCGACAGGAAGATACCGCCGGCACCCGCGATGGGCGTCCAGGGAGCCCCAGTCAGCGCGAGGAGCCGACCTCGGAAGGTCCCGCAGTCTCGCGTGGTTTCAGTGTCCTTGACGTTCTCAACTGGAAAAAACGCCAGAGCTGGAGAACAGCTGGTCAGCGGCCGCTGGGGTGAAGGGCGGCAGGCGGGTGTGACTGAGGTGGCAGGCGGGGACAGGTTGGCACTTGGACCGTGGTATGGGCTAATGGCGCTCCAGGCGGGAGACAAGCGTGTAGACCCCCCAACACACAAGCAGACGCGAGCCGTACGGCGCACGGGACAGAGAAGATCTGAACCACGTCTGGACGCTACCAAGGTCGGCTCCCAGGCTATGGGCGTACGGGTCACGGCTGGGGAGGGATGCCCTTGACCTCCTCCTACGGGTCTTTTCGTAGCAATCCAGGACAATTCCAAAGACAACGGTCAACTCCAAAGAGGGGTCAGGAGTGGGGGCTGCGTTTGCTCAAGACAGTAACGAAAACTCATCAGAAAAGAGCTCACGGCCAACGAGCTTTTGAAAAGGTGTCCACCCACGATGAGCGACCTAAATGCCCCCAGAAACGGCACAGTCCTTGTCCCCTGCCCAGCGGGAGGAGACGCACAACAACCTGCAGTGGAGAAGGCGCTGGGCTGGAGAGCCGCGCTCGAGGGACTGACCTCCACGGGACCCCCGCCCGGCCCTGGCTGACCGGGTCGTCGATGGAGTCCTGAGCGGAGGGATTTCTCCCCGAGCACGCCCTTCGCTCAGTTCTAATGAGAAAGCTGCAGAGACAACAGTGTCCTCTGCCCGTCCGTGCGTGGCTACCGGTGTCCGGTGGCCTCGGACCCTGCGGTCCCTGGCAGACGACACGCCGTCACCCGGCTCTGAGCCTCACAGTCTCTGGAGAGCGTGCACGGAAAGCTTCCTCCTCTGGAGCATTCTCCGACCCAGGTGCAAACCGGGAAACCTCCAGCGCGCACGGTTCCAGGTCCCCCCCGCCACCGCTGGAGGGGAGGGCCAGGCAGACCCCCCACGCCGCCCGCGGACCCGGGGCCCACGCGCGGGGAGCTTGCGCGGGGAGAACAGGCTGACTCGGGGATGGGACGGAGACCAGGACGCGTGAGGCCAGCCGGCCCGGAGGACGCACGAGGTTGGCGGGGCCCAAGAGCGCCCAGGAGCCCCCGGGGGAGCTTCCCGGGCCCACCTGCCGAGGACCAGCCCCACCAGGCAGAGGGGGCGGGGGGAGAAAGCTCAGAGCAGGGAGAACCCACGAAGGGCCGAGCCCAGGCCTGAGACTGCGACCTCACTGCAGGGCCAGGAGGGCTCCTCCGGGACGCGCCCACCTCCAGCTTCCGAAGCCCTCAAGGCCACGGGCTCGCGGAAGCACCTGGCGGGCCGCAGGCATGCGTCCTCTTACAGATGAAGAAACAGGCTCGTGGGTCTGCCGCCTGCCACAGGCGACACAGTGTCTCCTGCCTGGGGTGGCAGTGAGAAGGGGCCCTTCAGCTCCAGTCCTTGGGTTCCCGGTCCCATGTCCCCAGCCACGCCTGGCTCGGGCTGGTGCTGACGGCTCGAACAGACCTGGGTGAGGAGGCCCCGGCTGCAGACCCAGGACGGGGGCCTCCCAGGCTGGAACCAGCACACCCTGTCCCCATCCCAAGTGATCAGGGCAGGGCCGCAAATGGCACCTCCCCCAGGAGCTGCGGCTTTGACTCGGGCTGCTGGCCCCAAGTGGGCACTGGAGGAGGGAAGACCACAGGGGCAGAGGCCCGGGGGAGACCAGGGAACGCCTGCGCCATCTCCTCCAAGGAGACCCCCAGGGCCTGGCCCTCTGCCCAAGCCAGACAAAGGGTAGCACCCCAGCTCCTGGGAGGTATTTCTGGGGGAGGCGGCAGGATGGCCTGTGGGGATTTCCACAGCTCAGAGACGACTCGGTCAGCCTGCGGCCACTTCCTCAGACACGGGGGGCCAGCATGGGGAGGGGAGCGGACATGACACAACGTCCCTCCCCTTGTGGGGGTGTCTGAGCACAACCCACCCCTGAAAAACCCCTTCCTTCCCCAGCCAGCACACACTAGATACCCTGGGGCACTTATAAACGACTCCCAGACAAACCTCTCCATCCCAAATCCCAGAGTCACGGAGAGGCTCCCACCTGCCCCCCGGGGTAAAAGCCAAGACCCCAAGGCCCTCCAGGACCTTCCTCGCTCCCCCTGCCCTCCCTACCCCCACTCCCTCTGCTCCTCCTCCAACACGCCAGCACCGGCTCTGCTCCAGGCCCTTGCACAGGCTGTGCCCCTCGCCCTGAACCCCTCGCATGTCTCCACTCAAACAGCACCTCCTCGTAGATGGTCCCCAATCACCTCCGCTTTGTGACCGCCTCCCCGCTGCCCTGCTGCCTGACCAGCCACCCGCAGCCCTGAGCCACAGGGTCCTACCTGAGCCTCCAAACTGGGCGCCGGCCAGGGAGGTGGGCCGGCCCTTGCCGTGGGCCGCTGGCAGGGGGAACATCTGTAGGAGAGAGAGAGGAGCGTGGGTTCAGGACACAGCTCTGCCTAGGGGACCGTCTCATGGGAGACCCCAGGCAAAAAAGCAGAGAAGGGGCCACACGGCACGCAAGGGAGCCCAGCCTGCCGTTGGCAGCGCCGCTGAACGGACGGCTCTTGATTTCGGGGACATGAGTGTGAGCCGCACACCGGGTGCAGGACTTACTTAAGTGGCAACACAAAAAACAACTCTGCTGTTTGCAGCTGAGTAGCCGGTGTCAGCACTGGAAACCTTCTACCTAAGCTCAGAAGCCAAATAAGATTTTCCTTAAGTTCCAGCTTTAAAAAACTAGAGTACTGCTCCGGGGGCCAGCAATAAGGGGGACTGTGCACAAGGCCCTAGCCAGGCCAGAATCCCCCCGTCCTCCGTGCCCCGGACCCTGAGTGGCAGCATGTGGGGAGGCCAGCGCCGCCCAGCTGCTGGGATGGGAGGAGGGTGACCTGGGTCAAGCGGCCCCCACGTGCCAGATTCTGTATCCCATGGTTGCCTGGGAACCCTTATCACACCTGCCCCTCAGGAGAAACTGAGGCCCGGAACCCCAGGAAGCTGGAGGAACCTGGGAAAGGCAGTGCCCACCCCCCAACAGGTGACTGGGAGGTTGTCCTGGGTGCTGTGTGGGCCACCCCTGCCCCACCCCAGTTTACCCAAACCCACCGTGCTAAATCCCCCAGGATTAAACAGCTTAGCGGCATTAGCCAAGAAAACCCAACACCAACAAACCCTTTTACCGCACAAAACAAAGCACATCCAGGCCCTACCCCCAGAGTCCAGGTTTAGATTCCGGCTAGGGTGGCTACAATCGGGGCGGGGGGCTCACTGGGAGCTGCTGATACCCCCAGCCCCCACCACCACCCAGCTGAGGACACGGACCCTGTGGGTGGCACTCCTGGGGCAGCGTCACCAGCCCTGGGACAGTCCCAGGACAGGGAGCCATGTCCCCACGCCCCATCCTACAGGAGGGAAACACAGGCCACGTGCTCATCTGGCCACGGCAGGCCAGGTGGCAGGGGCTCATGGGAGGCGGGGAGCCCGGCGGGAGGCAGGTTCTCACTGGATCTACACCCCTGCTTGGGGCGTGGCTGTGCTCGCTCAACTGGCCCAGCCTCCCCAGGGCCCTGTCCTCCCACATGGGGTCCTGGCCCATGGGGGCAGCAGACGCCTGCACCGAGGGAGGGGCTGGCTGAGCCACAACCAGAACCCACTGGACCCCAGGCCTGGGGGTCGGGAGCCAAGCCCCTGGGGGTGGGAGGGCCGCATTCCAAGTCTTTGTTTTGTCCCCTCGGGTACCAGGGGCTGTGCTGACGTGGCATCGCCCACAAGGGGCCCTGGGCCCTGTCCGTCCCCACACACCCGCTCACACCCTGCAGCAGCGGCCTGCTCTTCTGCGAGAGGGACCCAGGGCCCTGACCACATGGCACACTGAAACCCAGTCCTGCACGTGCCCTCCGCGCCCCGACGAGCCTCCTCCCCCCCTTGGAGAATTCAGGGCCCAGCAGCCCTTAGCACCGCAGCCAAGCTGTCCCGACAGCGGTGTCTCCTGCACAGGAACCTGGCCCCGGCGAGCACTACCCCTCCTGAGCCCTCCTCAGCCTAAAACCAAGCTGATGAGAAAACAACTGCACCGGGTTTCTCTGGGGCAGGTGCGAGGGAGCCGCTAAGGAAGGACGGCAGGGGACAGCCGAGCTCTCGGCACCCCGGGACCAGGCCAGGCCTTTCTCCTCGTGACAAGGACGGTGAATGGAAATGCAGCTCCGGGTGCGCCCGAGAGAAGACACAGGGCACCTCACCCCTCAGCCTCAATTTCCTCATCTGTGAAATGGGTTGGGAGCTGGGGCGGAGGAGACGGTCGGACGCACCAGAAAGAAGGGATGGGGGAACGAGGGTTCAAAGCTCTCGGCCAGAAGAGGCGAAGGGGCCCGGCCCGGCCAGACCCGGTGCCCGCTGCCCGCCTCCCCCCCGCCCCCGGCCCCAGTATGTTCCAGCTCAGTAAACCGTGACCTGTCAGTTTAACAAGAAAACAAGTGAGCCGCGCTCTGGGTTACTCAGCCGGGGAAGCAAAAATAAAACGGGGCTTAAAAATGGCTCAGAAATACCAGTGTGGCCCTTCCGGAGCCGGAGCCCTCTGTCCCGGGGGCTGTGTTTTTCCACAGGGCGGCTAGTGTCGTTTCGGTTTGGGGACTTTTGTTTTCGACAGGCCTCAGTGGCCTGCGCCGCCTCCTGCTAGGGGGTGAACTTCAGACTGAAAGCACCCTCCCCCCAAGCGTTTCGGATCCCAAGAGTGCTTCCTGGCGGAGGAGCCAGAGCAGGACTTGGGGAAGTGTCTGTAGCAGGCTGCAGGCACCAGAAGACACGCGGACCGCCGCACGCTGGTGAGAGATGACCCACTGTACAGATGAGCACACTGAGGCCGCCGCTCCCACCCCTGGGCCCGGCTGAGCTACGTGAGGCCCGGGAGCCAGCAGCCTCCCGAGAGCTCTGTCCAGCCCCAGCCAGGCAGGAGCCGCGCACTGCGGGGCCCCTGGAGCCACGGGACGGACAGTGGCAGCTCCCACCCACCTGGAGACGCCCACACTCCCGAGATCTGCCACGACCTCCTGCCTGGGCCCCCTGGCTCCTGACCACCCATCACACCAGCCGCCATGTGGCTGAGTCACTGAGGAGGGGACCCTCACTGGCCACGCTCTCTGCCCCGTACCGATCATCTTGGTTCTGGGTGGTTCTTTTTCCTTCCTCCTTCTTACCCCCACACCAATGCGTAAGCCTGATCACAACCACTTTCCAGATCAGGAGGCCAAGGCCACTGCTGGCCCACAGCCCACGTGCCCCACTGCACCCCAAATCCTCCAGCCCCTAGCCACCAGGGACCCTTCTAGCCAGCCAAATCTGAGGTCTGGCTCTGGGCTGTTCGGGTATTTCTGGCAGATGCTTCTGCCCCAGGAAGCCTGGGGGCGCAGGCCGGCACCCAGGCGGGGCCCCGGCTTACCATGCTGAAGTCCAGGAGATCACTGAGCTCCTTGTCTGTGCCCACGGGCGCCATCCTCTGTGGCTGGTTCATCCTCCAGGGCCCAGAGGAGGCACCTCAGGCCTAGAGACGGCCCTACAGAGAAGGGGACAGACACACGGGGAGACGGAGAGCAAAGAAGAGATCTGAGTGATGGTGGAAGAGGTGGACAGATGGGGAGTAGGAGAGCCCTTCTTCTAACGGCCCTGAGAGCTTGGGTCTTCCCAGAAGGAGCCCCTTCCTGACCCTGGGGGTGGGGGCAGAGCTGCCAGGACCTGCTTTGGGCCCCTAGAGACCTCTCCCCAGAGCCCTCAGGAAGTTTGAACACTTGGGTGGGGGGAAAGGGGGAGTCCGCAAATACACATTCTCTAAAGCCCTCCAAGACCACCAAGGAGTCAGATGGCAAATTTCAAAGGGGATGCAGGCTGGGAGTGGTCCCTTCCCCAATGCGTCAGAACCCGCCCTTCTCCCCCCCATCTCTCCTTCCCAACATCAGCCCCCCCAGGCGTGCCACCGCCACGGAGGAGGGAGGGCAGCCCAGGCCCCACCCCACGGGAAATGTCGTGACCCCCGCCCCCCAACAACTGTCCCAGCCTGTTGAAAACCAGGTCGCCCCAAAATTCAAAGCTAAAAACAAGCTTCAGTAAAAAGGCTCAACGGTCTTCCCAAGTCCGCACGGGAGGGAAGGAGGGCGCCCGGTGCAGGGACCTGCCTACTAAGCTCCCCTCCACCCCTCACCCCCTCCCCCCGCAAAGAAAACAACCCAGCTCGGATCGCAGAAAAAAACCGCCCCCAGCTCGCTTTATTGTCACGATGTATCCGGGAATTATTTTCGAGCAACTTTGAAAACATCCCTCGCCCGCCGCTCCGGGGTGGGCTGGGGTGTCCCCGAAGCAGGGCTTCCCCGGCCCGGCCGCAGGCGCTTCCGTTCCCGAGCGCCGGTGGAGGCTCACCTGCCGGGCCCGCCGCCCCCTCCGCCGGGGAGGCGGAGCGCAGCCGGGCGCGCACCCTCCGGCCTGGGCCCCGGGCTCCGCGTCGGCGGCGGCCCCCTCACACGCGGGGGCTGCGGGGCGCGGGGGGACCCAGGGTCCAGCCCGAGAAGCCCCGGCTCGCTCGGCCAGCCCACGGCGGTGGGGGGACGCGGCCGGCCCAGCGCCCCTCCCCCGGCGGGCGTGCGAAGCTGACTTCGGCGGGCCCGAAACCACTTTTCTGGCGGGGCGGCTGAGACCGACGCCGGGGACGCCCGAGGCGTGGAGACGTGGGGCTGTCGCAGGGCTCCGGGACCAGCGCCCGCCGAGGAAGGAGGGGGCGGCGCTGCGAGCGGCCGCTCCGGCCCCCCCAGGCCCCCGCCCGCCGCGGCCGGTGCAGGCGGCGGCCCGGGAGCCTTTGAAGCCGCCCCGCCGCTGCCGCCGCCCCGGGCCGCGCTAACGCGCAGCAGATGTTCGCGCCCCGGCCCCCCCCGCCGGCCGGCCCCAACCTGCGCCCGCGGGCCGCGCCGCCGCACCTTCCCCGCCAGACAAAAGGACGCTCCCCGCCCCCTCCGAACTCGGCGCCCGCGGAGGGGCCCCCGCCCGCGCCCCGCCCGCCGCGCTGCAAAGTTTCGCCAAGTGCGGCCCGGCGGGCGGGGGGCGCGGAAAGTTGGAGAACAATGACGCCCGGGCCGCGGCGGGGCGCACCCCGGACGGCGCCCCCGCCCCGAGGTCCCGGCCCGCGGCCGCGGGGGGAGGGGGCGGGCGGGCTTCGCACAAAGCCGCGGGCGCCGGCGTCCGGCGTGCTCACCTGCTCGGCGCGGCCGGGCCCGCAGCGCGCGGGGGGCGGCGGCATGAACGGCCCCCCCGGACAAAGGGGCGTCGCGCCGGGCCCCCGAGGGTCGCGCGTGGGCGGCGGCGGCGGCGCGTGGCCCGGCCCTCCCCCTGCGGCCCGCCCCGCGGGGCCCGTGCGCGGCCGGGGCGCTGGCGGAGGCGGCGTTTGCGGAGCTCGCGCTGCCCGCCGCCCGCGTCGCTGGGCTCGGTCCGGCCCGCTACGCCCGCGGCCGCCGCCGCTGCCTCATCTTCCTGCGGCGGGAGACATGTTCCGCCCCCCGCCCCGCGCGCCGCCCCGCCCCCAACAGGCCCCGCCCCGCGCCCCGCCCCGCCCCGCGCGCCGTTCGGCACCGCCGCGGATCCCTCCGCCGCCACCCGCTCGCGAACCGCGCGGCTCGTTTTGCTGCGCGCCCGCGGGAAACGGCGCGGGCCTCGTGGGAACTGGGGCCTGGGAGCAGAGGGCGCCGGCTAAGGGCGCGGGGAGGCGGCCGGGACTATCTTCCAGCGCGGAGGCGCACGCGGATTGGCAACGCACTGGTGACGCAAGAAGGCATGGACCGTGAGACGGAAAGATAAGGCTGGACAGCGGTGGCCAATCGAAGGGTGCGACAGTTTGATTGGCGTGACCGGCGGCCATTCGCGATGCGGCTCCGTCCCCGCCCCGCCTCTTCCGCGAGTCCAGAGAAGAAAGAGGTGGGACTCTCGGGGCGTCAGTCCCCGAGAAGCGATGGGGGAGGGCTTTGCGGTTTTATTGTCAGGTGTGCGGGCCCGCCCGCGCGGCCTCTCGGAGGAGGTCGAGTCTCAGTTCCTGGGGCTGGCCCCGGTGCTGGGTCTTGAGAGCGGGCATGTGCGCCTTTGCTGGCAGCGCGCAAGCCAGCGCCGTTTCAGGGTCCGAGAGGCCCACGCGCAGCTCGCCCTGTGCCTCTGACTTGCTGGTTGCTTTCTCCTACCCGAGTCTCGGCGTGCTCCCCCGAAGTCTGGACCTGCGCCTGGGCAGGGCTGAGGCAGGACCCAGCCTTCCGATGGTCCATGGTCTGCTTCCTTCGACGTCCGACATTCTTCCCACATCCAAGGGCTCCTCGAACCGCACAGAAGGGAATAATCGAATTACAAATGAAGGAGCCGAAAATACCGGAATCTTAGGGCGCCTGGGGGGCTCAGTCGCTTAAGCCTCTGCCTTCGGCTGAGGTCATGGTCCCCTGGATCCTGGGATCGAGCCCGGCATCGGGCTCGCTGCTCTGCCGGGACTCTTCCCCTTCTCCCTCTGCCTCTGCCTCTGCTCATTCTCTCTCTCTCTCAAATCAATAAAATCTGGGGGGGGGGGGGGGGGGAGAGAGAGAAGAGAGAAAGAAGGAAAATACCACCATCTTTCTTGGTTTCCTGTGTCCCCAGAAAGCCACCCTCCCTTCCAGGCCTGGGAAGAGGCCACCATCTTCCTGACACACTAGACTCTGGCCACCAGGTTCTCTTAGTGTTTTAGAACCTCCCTGGCTCATTCTCACCTCCAGGCTGTTGTCCTTGCTGTGCCCTCTGCCTGGAATGCTTTTCCACTCATACCTGGAAACTCCAAATCACCCTAGTTCAGTGCTACCCCCAACCCAGGAAGCAAAGTGGTGGTCCAGGGTGAGGAGTGAGTGAAGAAGACTAAGGAGAGGCCAGAGGGCTGCAGGCCTCCCAACGAAGGCACAAGCCCCCCTGCTGCACCCAGAGTAGGCTGACCCTCACCCTGACCCCTTCTGGCTCAGAGAATTCCCCTGTGCTGCACGCCTGGAGAGCAGGTGTGGGTCTTGGGGCCTGGGTTAGAATTCCTCATTCCTTCCCGCCTCACTGTGGCCACTTGCAAATTCTTGACACCCTCCGGGCCTCAGTTTCTGCGTCGAGAACACGAAGGCACAGCGATGGCTACGGAGTCGGTGCCCATGGCTTGAGCCTTCCTCCCTCAGCCTCTTCCCACTGATGGACTCGTGTCCCGGGCAGCACAAAGGCCCCTTCAATCCCCAGCCGTTCCCTGTGGCCCAACCTTGACACTACAGGTCTGGACCCGCTCCAGCTTCCCCCCAACCTGGGGGGTTTCTCAAGGAGCAGGCTGGGGCCCAGGCCTCTCAGGGCCCCCAGCCTCACGCAGACTGTGTAAACAGCAGCTCCGGGGCCACTGTGCCTAAAGAGGCCTCCACAAACTCAAGGACCGCACGGCTATTGACTACCAGCTGTGTGCCTCGCTCGGTGCAGGACACTGGGCCAATGGCATCTGTGACCCGCCCCGTGTCTGCCCTCCAGATGGGCCATCAGGTGACTTTGGCTCTACAGGTGACTCCCCTTTGGCTCTACAGGTGACTCTTTGCATCCATACGTTTGGCTGTCAGGTCCCCATGACCGAGAGATTAGACCCATTGTACAGATGAAGAAACTGAGGCTTAGAAAGGCCCTCTCTGGGTCCAGGGTGCCCCAGGGCTCACACCTGCCAGGAGGACCTCCTGGCACCCACAGGTCACCACTGTCCTCCCTGGGGAGGCCCAGCCTGGACTGAGTCACTGGGTGGAGCCGCCTGTGGGGGCCCCCGCATGCCTGTCACCTCTGCCCAGCCCCGAGGGTTGGGTGAGCCCCACAAGGCCCTGGCATGGGGACAGACCGCCAGTGGCAGGTGCCAGGGGCCCCTTGAGGCCGGGCTACAGCCCGCCCACCCCCACCTGCCGGCTTGCCTGTGGCCTTTGTTCTCCTCTGGGTGCTGCCTGCTGGCTTGGCCTGGGCAGGCAGGAGCCCGAGTCTGACTCCCCCACTTGCTTCCTCTTTCCCACAAGCCACACCTGAGCCCTGGGCCCGGGTTGGGGACCCCATGTGTGGGAGAGAACCCCATTTCTGGTTGGAACGACGAATGCCAAGAACAGATTCTCGCCAGTGGTGGTGGTGATGGGGGGAGATGAGGGACAGAACACAGACAAGGGGCGGGGGGACAGAAGCTTCCGGAAGACACAGTAGGTGTGCAGGCCAGGGTTGTCCACGCAGAGAGGATGTAACGGAATCCAGGATCCTGGGGCCATCTCCTGACATCTGTTTCCATTTGTCTCCAAAATGGGAATGTTCCCTTGGGGTGTGAGCAGAGCCCCCCCCCCCCAACACGCACTGCTCCTCCCTGCGTTTCATAAGCCCTGGTGGGCGGGGCACATCTCACTCCAGCCAGACCCCGGCTGGGACGTTTCCCTGTCCCCAGCCAGCGCCCGCGCCGGGGAGAGTGGCGCCTCTGGAGCTGGGGGCTTCTTGGTCCCTGTGGTCCCCACGGAGGGGCCTGACCCAGACCCGCACGCTCACTGGGGTGTTGGGGCTCATTTGTTCATTCTTTCATTCACTTTCCCTGGCTTCTGGGAGCGAGGGTTTTCGAGGGCCTGCTGCTTGGGCCTAGGGCCGGTGGGTCATGCTGGATACGGGATGCGGAGGGGGAAAGGGCCGCTGCCTCGCCGGCGGGAGGCAGGACCGAAGCGGCAGCCGTACCACCAGCCCCTCAGGCCGGGCTTGTCTGGCCCTCGCAGCTCTAAGCACAAGGAAGGGGACCTGGCGGTGACGGACCCCTGCCCATCCACCCCAGCCGTGTCCCGAGGAGCCAGGGGGCCCGGAGAGCTGGGAAACGGGCTGAGAGCGGCCAGCACCCCACCCTTGTGCCCCCATTGCCGGGCACCAGACGAAGAGGCAGAAGGCTCTGAATGTGCTCTCGCAGGACCCGGACCTCGGTGGGGTGGGTCCCCGGGGCAGGGACACTGGGTGTGACCAGAGGATGAGAAAAGCCAGTGGGGGAAGTGCGGGGACAGAGCTCTGGAGGCGGGTCTGCACATGGTGTATCTGGTGTATTTAAGGGGACTTCGAGGCACGAGGCCTAAACCCAGGGAAGTGGAAGGGAAAGGAGCCAAGTCGGGGGTGGGGTCGGGTCTCAGTGTGCGGGCACTAGGGAGCCCTGGCAGGGACTTGAGCAGGAGAGGGGTGTGGTCTGTATGGCTGCTGTGCAGAGGAGTGTTGGGGGGCGTGGAAACAGATATTAGGGGGAGAGGAGGGCTGGCCCCAGGGGATGAGGAGCGCGTGGACTGGGGATCGGTTTGAGGGGGACAGGAGGCTTGCGAGGGGTGCGGGCACGAGCAGACAGCCACCCATCAGGGCTGGGTGTGGGGCTGGGGGGCTGGGGGCAGTAACAGTGGTGCCCTTCTCCCAGCAGGGACGTCTTAGGGCTGGGGCAGGAATGAACGGCCCACAGAAGGGCCCTTTTCCGCCCAGGCCCTGAAGGACAGAGCCAGCCCTGGCCGGACAGTCGTGCACCAGGGGGCGGCAAGTGGGCAGGTGAAGTCCTGACCCGGGCCGAACCCCAACCCTGGACTGAACCCTGCGCCCAGGCCTAGCTCCCAGCTATGGACCGAACCCTCTTTCCACCTGGGCCCCCCACTTGCCTTGTGCCCGGCCACCCACAGGACCAGCGCCACCTGCCGAGGGCGGCCCTTCCCCCTCCTGGCCCAGTGCCTGTAGCTCCTGACTCAGGGGCCCCCAGGGCCCGTCCCGCCACATTCCGGGGTGGCCTGTGCAAACACAGGGTGCCTCCCCAGCAGCCCCCATGGCATTGTGTGCCCTAGTTCCCGGAGTGGGGGTTGTGGGCTGGGGACAGGCAGCCCGGCCAGGTACCCGCCGCCTGCCCACGCACCCACCCACGGGGCATCCTCACTGACCTGTGCCTGTGGCGGCCCAGGACGCTTCTGCCGACCTCACCACACCAAGGGCAATCCTTGTCTCCTGGCGTTGTTCGCGCCCCCGAGCTTTGCAAATGAGCCAGCGCAAATCACCCCCACTGCTCCAGTGGGGAAGCTGAGTCTCGGGACCCCGCCCCATCCCCCTTCCTACTGCTCCTCAAACACCTTTGCCCTGGCCGTGTGCCTGACTATCACTTCCTCACCCTTCGTTAGTTCTCAGCTCAGGGGCTGCCTCCTCCGGAAGCCTCCCTGGTCCCCAGAGCTCGCCAGATGCTCCCCAAGTCTTGGAGCCTTTCTTGCTTTCTACAGTTTCCGGTTACCCCACTGTTCACCAGCTCAGGCCCCCCAAGGGCAGGGAGTGGGCTTTTCTTACTCTATGAGGCGTGGTGCGCAGCAGGTGCCCAGAGGCTGGGTGGGTGGCAGTGAAGACAGAGGCAGCTTGGTGCTGAGGGTTCCTGGTTCTTAAGGCCAGGTTTGGGGGCCTGAGAGATGGGATCTTGGGGAAGAAACGAGCAGGAACCACTGGGCCTGCCTTGCCAGCAGAACTGGGTTCAAATCCTAGTTCCACTATGTTGTGACTATACACCTCGGGCAGAGGCTGCCCCCCTCGGGCCTTAGTGTCCCCTCCGAAAATCAGGGTTGGGGCTGGCCATCTTCCCTGCGCCTGTCATATTGGATCTCACTTTGGCCCTGGGAGGTGGGGACCATTATAAGGCCCATTTTGCAGATGGAGAAACTAAGGCTTAGAGGGAAAGAAACACTGATCTGACCAAAGTGACATTAAGGGTTCAATGCCCAGGACTGGCCGAGGGAGAGTGTCTGGGTAGGTGTTTACTCCTGTTCGTCTTTTTTTAAAGATCTTATTTATTTATTTGACACACACAGAGAGAAATCACAAGTAGGTGGAGAGGCAGGCAGAGAGAGAGGGGGAAGCAGGCTCTCCGCTGAGCAGAGAGCCCGACTCGGGGCTCGATCCCAGGACCCTGAGATCATGACCTGAGCTGAAGGCAGAGGCTTAACCCACTGAGCCACCCAGGTGCCCACTCCTGTTCTTTTTAAGATTTTGTTTATTGGACAGAGAGAGAGAGATCACAAGTAAGCAGAGAGGCAGAGAGAGAGGGGGAAGCAGGCTCCCTGCTGAGCAGAGAGCCCAACGCGGGGCTCGATTCCAGGACCCTGAGATCATGACTGGAGCCGAAGGCAGATGCTTAACCCACTGAGCCCCCCAGGAGCCCTGTTTACTCCTGTCCTATGGGAGGGGCAGGTCAGTGGGGTCACCAGGGCGCTGGCTTTGTGCCTGGTTCAGTGACATAGTTTGTTATGCCCAGTATCCCCTGCGATCTTCCCACCAGCTCAGAGTGGGGGGCCGTGACTGGCCCCATTTTGCTGAAGAGAACACTGAGGCCCCCCAAAATGCCCGACTGCATATTTATAGAGAAAATGAAAAGGTTATAAACGCAGGTCATCCAAGAGGCCCAGGGAGGGAGGCAGCTCCTGGTTCTTCCTCTCCGGGGTGACATCCAGCCCTTTCTGGGTTCCCAGGCACCTGGGCCCAGGTCTGGCCCCTACTTGCCCTTGTGCAGACAGGAGTTTTCAAATGGCTGGCAGGGAGTGCGTGAGGCGGGATCGTGGGTGGGAAGTGCTTGGACTCATCTGAGCTCCCTAGAATTGGAGGTGTCTCCAAAAAGGCAGGCGTTGTATACACTTTCCATCCCCTTGTCCTCTTCAGGGGTGGAAAAGGCACAAAGGTCAAGACATATACAAAGAAAAATCTTCATATGGGACTATATAAGAACACAACACTTCTGAATTAAACAGACACACAGAGGAGGTTAGACAACAGAAAGTATTGGCAACATAGTAACAGAAGGATGTATAGCCTCCATATGCGAAGAGTTCCTACATATCAGTGACAAAAATAACCATACAGAAAACCAGGCAAAAAAATGAACATCAGTTCATACAAGAAGAAATAAGAATGGCAGTTAAAGGGACTGAGAAAAAGAAACTTGAAGTCACTCTTGATGAAAGAAATGCAAATACGCCAAGAAGAAAACACTCACTGACCTCACAGTTGGCAAAATGGTAAAAGACTGGCCATATCGGGGCACCTGGGTGGCTCAGTGGGTTAAAGCCTCTGCCTTCGGCTCAGGTCATGATCCCAGGGTCCTGGGATTGAGCCGGGCATCGGACTCTAATCGGCAGGGAGCCTGCTTCTTCCTCTCTCTCTGCCTCTCTGCCTGCTTGTGATCTCTGTCAAATAAATAAATAAAATCTTTAAAAAATAAAAAAAAAAAAGACTGGCCATATTCTGTGGTGATGGAAAGGGGTGTGGGGGTCCACTGGAGGGTATGTATTCCAATAAAGAAAATCTACTACATCCCTTTGAACTTCCCCTCCAATTCCAGTCCTAACACTGATAAATCCAATAACAATCATAGCATCTGCAGGAACCTTGAAACAACCCATGCCCAGCAAAAGGGGTCACACAAGCAGATGACATCACCATCCTAGGAGGAATGCTGTCCCCCTTACAGTGAAGGGGGTCTGCATGCATATCCTGAGCAAGAAAGAAGTTGTGGGCGGATCGCCGGAGAAAATACAAGTTTGAAACCCACGGCACCATTTTGGGGGTAGAGATTTTGTAAAGGAAAAAAAGCGCTTTTCGAAAAAATGCAGGAGGAAACGTCCCCAGGGTTCAGCGGTTACTCTGCGGGGGGGGGAGACTTTCAGTTCTTACTTTGTATTTATATTTAAGAAGTGGAATTAGCTGAGAAGTTGGACTTTATTTTCTTTGTGTGTGTATGTGTATTTGTACTTTTTAAGTTAAAAGAAAGTTTAGTTTTCCACGTCACAGCTGAAGTTCTGTGAGCCTGCAGAGTCACGGAATGGAGATGGGTGTCCACCCGGGGGTACCCCAAGCCCTTCAGTGACAATGCTCACTGGGCATTCCCTGGAGGGGACAGGTCTCCAGCTGCCAGGGACCCTCTGGGGGGAACCCTCATGTTCCAGGGAGGTCCCCTCCCAGGGCCATCCAAGAGTGAGCAGAGTCTGAGGGGCACTGCCGGGTCCAGTGAGATCATCCCCCCCCCAACTCAAAGCCTGAGTTCTCATCAGTTAAAGGGGATCAGAGCCCGTGGCAAGCACCAGAGGGGATGTTGAGCCTCCTGGTCTCTGTCTGGGCCGGTGCTGGGGGAGCATGGAGGGACAGTCCCTTTCCTGAGGGCAGGGAGAGCCCCAAGCCCTGCACAGGAGGAACTGGGTCATGGGGGGAGGGTGTCAAGGATCCTCTCCTGTGAAGGTCGCTAGTCTCAGTTTCCCAACTTGCATGAGGCTGGAGGAGAATCAAGGCTCTGCGTCCAAGCCCTGTAGGCCTGGCCCTCCCCCTGCCATCTGGGGAGGGGCCTGGTCCCCTCACAGTTTCTGCATTTCCTCCCACCCCCAACTGGACCCAGGGCAAGGCAGAACTCTGGGTCCCAGGCCGGCCCCTGACTTCTCTGTGTCTCATTTTGACGAGGTCTGCAAAATGGGCATGAAGAACAAGAAATTCACCCACTAGCTCCCAATTCCTTCCCTGCCTGTGGTTTGGCTGTGTGAGCAATGCTGGGGCCTGGGGAGGCCTGGAGGGAGAGGGGAGAATCCAGGGACAGGAGCAATGACTGGAGTCAAGCACCCAGCCTGTGCTCTGGTGTGCTCCCCCCAGCACTTCTCCTGCCTGCTCCTCCCTTGGGGCCTTTGCACAGCTGGGCCCCTGCCAGGAACCCCCCTCTCCCTCAGTCTACAGCCCGGTATGGTAGTTGATTAGCTTTTCTCGCACCTACCAATATCCATAGCTTTCTGAGTTGCTTGGGCCCCTGCCCCCCCCCCCCCCCCCCCCCCCCCCCCCCCCCCCCCCCCCCCCGCCCCGTTCAATCAGGACAGCCTGGTGGTCCGGCCTGGCCACTGCTGAACCCCCGCACCCAGCCTGGGCCCCCCGCACACAGCAGGCACTCAATGGATATTGAGGTTGGAGAGGACGGTGGTCCCCATTTCACAGGTGGGGAAACTGAGGCTCAGAGGGACGTCCTGAGGCCAGATAAAGAGTGGCGCCTGGCCGAGTCAAAAGCATCTCCACTGGCCCCGGGGGGCTGCGGGGGGTCCTGGGACAGCTGGTGGGGCCCGCCACAGCGGCCTGAGGGCTGGCGTGTGTGGCAACGGCAGCTGGGGCTCCTCTGGGGCCCAACCCCCAACCTGCATGCAGGAGGGAGGGGGAGGGAAGGAGGGGAGGCAGCAGCTGGCGGTTTTGGCCTGGGGCCAGCTCCATCCTCTGCTGGGAGGGGCCCTGCGCTGGGGCGGTCTCTCTGTCTCTCTCACTCTCTTTGTCTCGGTGTGTCTGTCTCTCTCTTTCTCTGTCTCCTTCCGTCTCTCTAACTGCCTCCATCTCCCTATCTCTATCTCCCCTTTCCTGCACTTGGCCCACTCAGGCTGTCAGGGTGGAAGGCTGGGCCCACTTGGTGGCATTAGAAGCCCCCTTCACTTTCACCTGCCTGTGCAAGTGGACAGGACCGTCCCTGCCTCTGTGCCCTCATTATGGTCTCTATTCCTCCCCCAATGGGAGGCACCTCTCATGGGCTGGGGGACCCTGAGCAAGTCTCCCCGTTGTGAGCCTCAGTGTCCCATCTGTAGAGTGTCTGTGGGTACCTGGGACTGGATGCGCTCACTGGACACAGGCGCTCGGTGGGACCACAGGCTGGAGGTCCTTGTCCCTTGGGCTCATAGCTGGCCTGGGGAAGAAAGAGTGACGAAGGAACCACTTTAGAGGCACCTGAAGCTGTCCTGAGGGTCAGAGCTAAGTGGCCAGAGAGGGTCTCAGGGAGGGGGTGTGGAGGCTGGGAGTGATCTTGGTTGGCTCAGGGCCAGTGCAAAGGTCCTGAGGCCCAGGGCCACCCTCAGCCAAGTTGCTGGCTCTCCATCCCCAGGCCACACAGTGAGCTGACCTGGTTGACCCTGCGTAACTGCTCCCCCATTAAGGGCCTCCAGGGCCAGGCCATGGGGCTGGTGGTCAGGAGGGGCTGTGCGGGGAGCTGCAGCAGGGAGAGAGTGCCTGGGGGGGGAGGCAGGGAGGTGGGCCAGCCTGCAGCTCCCCCAGCTCTGCCAGCACAGCAGTCCTGCAAACCTCAAACCTTGCAACCTCGCTGACAACAGAATCCATCACAGCAGAAATATCCTGGGGCCTGCCGCTTAATCACCCCCTGATTTGCATTTTTGCATATTAATGAAGGCAGAGCTGCTAATTTTGCCGCATTATTTTAAAGGCGCAGAGACTCTTGGAGCTGGGCGGGCAGTGAGGACAGGCCTTCCTCCCCCAGGCCCGGGAGTGTGGGCCTCTGGGGACAGGATCCCTGGCCCGCAGTGTCGCCTCTACCCTTGTGTCCCAAGGACCCCACCCCTCAGGAGTCGCAGGGTCTCCCTCTTGAAACTGGGACATCAACCTTGCCATCCGCAGGGGAATAGGATTCTGAAATTTTCTGCAGGTGGCTCCCGCCTAAGCTCCCCGCCGGGAAAGCTGAGGATCCGACTGTGTCTTAAACCTCAGGACTGGAGGCCCTGACTCGCGCTTCAGGCCAGAAACCCAGGGCGGCCGTCAGCCCCCGCCGCGAGCTGCGCCCTAGTTCCGGACCCCCCGGCTCCCAGCCCGCCCGGAGGCCCTGCAGCTGCCCCCGGCTCCCACCGCCAGCCTCCCGGCCGTCGCACGCCGCTCCCTTTCCCGCGACGTCCTCTCTCCAAGAGGCCCTCGTGCCACCTGCACCACGCATGCGTCCCACCCGGTCGCCTCCACGTCTCCATCACGAAGCGGGGAAACTGACAGGCGGGGACCGGGATGGCGCAGGGCGCGGAGGGCCGTCGGGGCGGGGCCCAGGCCCGGGGCGCGCCGTCGGGCTCATGCTGCCACCTGGCGGCGCCCCCGGGTGAGGCCGCGGGTCCTCCTTGGAGCCCCCGCCCGCGGAGCCCACCCTGCCCCGGGGGACCCCTGGGAGACCCCTGGGTGAGAGGACAGCGGACGGGCTAGACTCCCCCGGACCCGGGCGCGCGGGCGCCCACAGGAGGGACGGAGAGGTCCGACCGGGAGGAAGGAAATGGGGGCCGGAGCCGGCAGCCCGTCCGAAGCCCGTCCGAAGCCCGTCCGAACCCCCCGGGGCGGTTCTCGCCGGGACCCCCAGCCTTCGGCGTCCGCGCGGGACCGGGCGGGAGGTGCAGCGGGGCCCGCACCGCGGACCGAGTCCACCAGGGGGCGCCCGCCGCCCGAGGCTGCGATCGGCGCCCGCGTGTGCCTGTGCAGCGCAGGAGGCCCCGAGAGCGCGCGCGGGTCCCGGCGGGCTCGGGCACGCGCGTCCTGACCGGGCCGTCCCGTGCGCGCGCATTTGCGTGTCCGCACGTGTGCGGCGTGTTTCTGTTTGTCCACCTGCCCTCAGGCGTGGTCTGGGGCGGGTTTGCCTGGGCTGCCCAGCGTGGTCACGCGTGCGCCGGTCCGCGCCAGCCCGCGTGTCCGCCTCTTCTGGCCCTTTACGCACGTTCACGTCTGTGGGTGTCTTCTGGTTAGAGCTGTCGGTCAGTCCTCTCCCCCACCGCCTTTCTTTGCTTTGTTGGCCCAGTCCAACAAAGAGCCCCCAGTGTCTGCACCCGGGGGCACCCAGGAAGCCACTCAGCGTGGGACCCGCCGCATGAGGAGTGCCGAGGCACAGCTGTGGTAAATCCAGGCCCGGCTCCAGTAGCCCAGCCGAAGACAGCCGGTCGGCGACAGTCCCATGGCTGCAGAGCCTGCCAAGCAGGGAAGGGACACCCTGGCACCCCACCACCAACTTCCCCACTCCTTACCATTCCCGCTCTTACCCCACGAACTCCTATGCATCCTGCAGGGCCCTGTGCTACTGGCCCCTCTTCCAGGACACCTGCCCTGGTTCCCCAGGTGTGAACAGAGGACAGGCAAGTGCTGGCTTCCCCGGCTCACAGACCTGCCTGCTGGCTGACCCTGGGTGGCCGTCACTGCATCTGGGCTTCCAGGCCATGTCTGCAGACAGCATTTCATGAAAGGGGCACTGTCAAGGGTGGGTGAGTACCAGTTCCCAGCCGCTGTCCCTGGCTGGCTGCTTAGGAGGTTCATTTGTGAAGACTGTGACCCTTTACAGTGGCTCCCTCCCTCTGTCTCTCTGTCCTTCCCTCCGTCTGTCACTCCTTCCCTCTCTCCCTCCCCTTCCTCTCTCTCCTCCCTCTCTCTGTCCCTCTGTCACCCCCTGGCCACCCCTCCAGCCCCCATGGGCCATCTCCTTGGCAACAGTGGCCACAGGGTCAGCCCTCTGATCAATCTCCTCTCACCCCTACGGCCCCAAACCTGCACCCGGAAGGTGACAAGGAAGTGGGGTCAGTCTTGGGTGTCGGGATGGGGGGGGGAATGCTGTGGGGTTAGGACGGGGGTCACTCAGGCAGAGTGGGGGTAGCAAGACTTGGAGAGGGCAAGAGGGTCCCTGGGGTAGAGTCAGGAGGGTCAGAGGTCAAGTGAGCCCTAGGCACACTGATGGCATGACCCTCTCAGGGCCTCTGTGTCCCCAGGCCGTGGCCCCTCTGACTTCCAGACTCTAGGTCTGGCCCAGGCCAGTTCTTCAGAGCCCTTGGTTTGTGCAAGGCAGGGTTCCCAGCCTGTCCTCATCCCAGTTTTCAGCTGATAACAAGGCCACCTGGACAGGCACTGGACAGGTCTGTCGCTGGAAACCAGCCCTACGGCCATAGCACACCAGGCCAGGCAGCAAGCCCGCACCGTCCCTCCAGAGCCGGAGGCCATCACTGGCCTGAAAGACTCCGCCATTACAGCTACTGAGCCGTCCACTGCTCCCGCTTCCAGCTCAGCCCATCCTCATAGTTTCTGGAATTTTCCTCCATCTTGGCCTCTGGAAGAGTCCACTACCGTTCTGGTTCTGAGCAGCTCCGCCTTCTAGCTCCTGGTCAGGTGGGAAGCTGTCAGGGGCCTTTAGGGCTTTCCCTTTCAGGACGAAGAGTCTGCAGACAGGCGGCTGGCAGGGGAAGGTCCCCCAGACACACCAGGAGGAGGTGGCTTTCTCGCCAGTTCTGCGGTGGGGACAGCTCAGCAGGGCAGCTGGGCTGTGTGGGGGCCCCGAGGGGGCCCCACCTCAGGTCAATTGGCGGGGCCCTGCAGGGACATCGATTGCTAAGTGCGTTTGTATAGATCCTGGGACAGGTAGCCTGGGCTTGAAAGGGGAGGGAAGCAGGGCCAAGGGGGCCTCCGGGGACCTTGGGGGGCTGAGTGGAGATGCTGGTGGAGGGGGGAGCGCCAGCCTGCACAAGACACCTCATCTGCTCTCTGACCTTTCTGAGCCTCAGTTTCCCCATCCAGACAAGGAGGGGCGGATGCCAATGGGGAGGAGGTGTGCCGCAGGTGGGCCTCCTGGGGGTCCCCTTTCCGGACGAGCCCCCCCCTCCAGCTCCGAGAGGTCAGGCTGCTGGCTCCGGCCGTGCCCCCTGAGGTGGGGCCGCAAGGCGCTGCCGGCGGGCTCCGGGGGGAGGCTGGGCGGGTCTGCTGGCCCTTTAAGAGCCTCGTTTCGGCGCCGCCTCGGGGTTATCGATCGCAGCCTTGGAAACGCGATTAGATTAACTGGCAGCGAAGGGCGGGCTGGCGGGGGCCTCGCGGAGGAAGCGCGGGGCTTCTTGGAAGCGGCTCCCCGCAGGCTGGCCCGGTGCTCCCGGGCGTGGGCGTGGCTGGCCGGTGCCGGGCCCGGGCGCGCGTACACCGAAGCGCAGAGCCCCGACCGGGGGGGTTGGGGGGGGGGTGCGCCCGGTGCGCCCCGCGGGCACCCCAGGCCGGAGGCCGAGCGCATCCGGCCGCGCTTCTGCGCGTGTCCCGTGAGCCAGCCTGGCGCGGGGCGCGGGAAACCCAGACCCACTCCAGGAGAACAGAAGCGGGTCGTTCCTGCGGTTAGACCTCACCGGCCCCCGCGGTCGCGCCAAGCCCTGCGCAACACTTGGGGTGGGCTGGGGGAGTCTGTGATCCCATTACACAGGGAAATTGAGGCCGGATCCAGAGTGGCTGAGCCGAGCCTGCATGCCGCGGGTGGTTCCTAGGGAGCCTCCCTGGTCAGGTCGCTTGGAGAGGGAAGGCGAAGGACTGGTTTTGGGGGGTCAGCCCTCCCACCATCCCTGCCCTCTGCCTCCGGGAGGTGCTTGACCTGGGTGGGCAGGGCTGAAGTCAGATGGGGGGGCCACTGTGGCCTGAGGAGGGGGCGAGCAGGGAGGGCAGACAGGAGAGGAACTGATGGGCCTCTGTTGGGGTGGGGGTCTGGGGGGGCTGCTCTGTCCCAGTTTCTGAAGCCTCAGAACACTTCCCGCCCCCAGGCACGGACGTTTGTGGGGCACCTGCTGTGGCAACAAGCTGACTCCCGCCCTGTGCCCACACTCACCCCTCATGCACCTCCAAAGGCTCCCACTGCGAATGTTTGTTGATCGACTACACAATAGTGCTTAGCAGTAATGGTAATACTAGGAATTTAAATTCCAGCTGCTTAGACCCGGCTTTGGATGACTCCTCTCCCAGCGCCACCTCCTGGACACCTCCGCAGGCTGTGTGCCCCAGCCGCCCACTCCATCCCCTTAACAGCCCCCCCCCCAGGCGGGAAATGTGACTGACCTGGTCTTCAGATGGGGGGACAGAGGCTCAGAACCAGGGGACAAACTTGCTCACAGAACCCAGGAGACAAAACCCTATACCCGACCCTTCTGGGTCTGATTGTCAGGTTGCCTCTGAGGGAGGAAGCTTGACCGTGGGTTTGGAGGCTCTGACTGGGGAAACAGGCGGAGAGTCCCAGAGGGGCCTGAGGGTCTCCCAGAGCTTCAGGGAGGGCCTGAGGTACTTCCAGGCAGAAGGAGGCGGTTAGCCCGGTTTGGCCCACAACCACACAGTACAACCTTGAGCACTTCCCTGGGGGCCACCTACCTGACCCTGCAGGGGCTGGCCATCTGTGGGGGGGCTGGGGGGGGTGCAGGGCGGAGGGGTCTCAGGAGAGGGTGGCCCGGGGAGGGAAGCTTGTCCCTGCCCCCCACAGGGATTCCATACTGGACAGACAGATGGGCCCTGCATACAGCAGGTGCTTAATAGATGCGAGCAAGGTCCTGCTCATGCTCCAGCTCTGGTCAAGGCCTTGGGGCGGGGCTCGAGGAGGGCTAGGGAGGAGGGCTGCGGCCAGGCCCTCTCCGAGGGCCCCCTGCACACAGCCAGGTGGGGCTCCCCGCTCTCTCCCCTTGTCTCTGCGCCCCTCTCCATCTCTGCCTCTCTCTCTCTCTCTCTCTCTCTCTCTCTCTCTCTCTGCCTTCTTCCTCCCCTCTCCTCTCCTCCCCTCCTTTGCCCCTCAGCTCTGCAGAGCCTTTCCCACTTCTCAGCTCAGGCTTGGCGGCTCCCCCTCCCCGCCTCCCCCCCCCCCAGGCCTCTCAGGAGCCATTAGCTGTGGCCTCTCCAGGTGCCCCCCACCCAATGCCAGGGAGATCCTGGGGTGGGGCACAGCCATCATGCCTGTTACAGAGTTTGCATCCCAAGTGGGGGCCCCTTAAAGGCCAGGCACCCCTGCTGGGGAGGGAGGACACAGACAATGCCTCTGTCTCATCTCCCTTCTGCCGAGTCCTCCTAGGCCATTCTCCCCATCACGTCCTCCTGGGGAAACTGAGGCACAGGCAGGGCAAGGGTGCCAGAGGAGGGCCAAAGGCCCTATGGATGGTGGAGATGCTTTAGGTGGGGGTTTGGGTTTGGAGCACCCCTACCCCAGAGATCTCCCCAGGTTCCCTCCCGGTCAGATTCCCATTCTGTCCAGGTCCCCCAGGGCGCCACTCACCCCAGAGGGGCTGCAGCCTGAGGTGAGCAGAGCTTGCCTAGGCCCAGAGCTGAAATGGAGTTCTCCGTGGAGGGAACAGTAGGGCAAAGACCCTGAGGCAGGAAGCGGGATGTGGGAGGAAGGAAGCAGCTGCTGCTGGCTGGGCTTGGGCCCCCGTGGGCTCTTCTGGGCTGCGGTGAGGGCTTGGGTCTTTCTCTGGGGTGTACTGGGGAGCCACAGTAAGGGAGGGAGGAGGAAGGAGTCATGCTTTGACCAGGCCCTTTGGGTGCTGGGGTGGGGGAAGGGATGCTGGGGGCAGGGAGGAGGCCGGGACCAGGCAAAGTCTGAGCTGGGGCAGAGATGGAGAGACTGGGAGAGAGCCGGCCCCTGTGCCTTGGGGGTATGGGGGGGAGCCCAGTGGCCAGGAGGGGGTCCAGGGCTGGGAAGGGGTGCCGGGCAGTGGCGGCAGCCCTGCTCGCCCCTTCGAAGCAGTAATTAAGGGCTCCCGGCGTCCCCGCGGCGTGATGTATGTGCGCCTTAACTAATCATTTATTAGGTCACTGATGTTTCGTCAATATTAATTCATTTATTTAAACAACTCGGCTCCATAATGAAGATGTTGCCTGAGAGGGGAGGCCAGTGGGTGGCGGGCCAGGGCTGCACGGCGGGGGCTCAGACCTGGGTCTGGGGGTCTCCAGGGCGCCAGGAGCCAGCTAAGGCTGAAATGGCCTGGGAGGTCAGGGCTATGCCAACATCCCACTGGTCTGGGGATGACAGACGGGGAGACCGAGGCCGGGGCACTTGAGGATGGGTCCAACACCTGCCTGACCCCCTTCCTGCTGCCCTTTTGGGAGGCCAAGACCAACAAGCTGGCCCCTGCCAGAAGTGCTCAAAGCTTGGCTTTCCCATTACACGGCCTGGCCCTTCCATCTCCCCGCCCACTGGGTGGGTATGTCCACAGGGACAATTGAGAACCAAAGTCATCGCATCCCCATCCCTCCTCTGCTCAGGAGCTGCTTGCATCTCCGCAGTGGCCTGCGGGGAGATCCAAACTCCGTCTCCGCCGACCTCCCTGCTCTGTCCCAAGGGCCCCCCACGGCCCTCTCTCCGCTTGGCCTGCATTTATTTGTTGACCTCTGCCATCTGCTTTCCCTGCAGCCTCCCCTTGCTGACGGAAGGGGATCTGTCCGTCCCAGGGTGTGGGTGCGGGTCAGCATGACCCCTTCCCTGCAGCACACACCGTGGGGGCCGAGTCCGGGCTGCGGCTCAGTGTTCCTGGCCGCCCCCTCCGCCGCCTCTTCTAGTCCGCTTCTGGACCCGCCGGACGCGAAGGCCGGTGTCGCTCCAGACCGGATGGGTGACGGCCAGTCCCGTGCCCTTGGTAGTGACCGCTCATCTCGAGGATAACCCGCTGCACTGAGCGGACCCCGGTCTTGGGCTCGGCTCTCAGGAGCCCGCACGGAGGTGCCTGCGTCGGAGGGATGCATGTGTCCGGACACTGCTCGGCCTTGCTCCCGAGGCCTCCGTGGGAAACCGGGCGGGTCCTTCCTGAAATCCGCCTTGAGGGGCCGACACCGAGACCAGGCCGGGGAGCAAGGTGGAAAGCGGCACACCCTCGGGGCCTGGGCTCGGGTGTGGGGATGCCCCCAGACGGGGATGTGGGCATCTTAGAAGCCCGGGATCCCAGGATTCTGGGCATTTGGGAGTTTGTCTCTTTATTCTTCCCCAGAGATGAACGCAGACTCTGGCGGGGGAGGGCACTTCTGTCCTGAGGGATCTCCGGGCCTCTGGCACAGGGTCCGGGTGGGTTTCCTCCGCCGCCCCCTCTCCCCGGAGCCGGGCCATGTGGTTGGCCAGTGGGACCCAGGCCTGCGGTGACAAAGGGGGAGTGTGGCCATCGTCATGACAACGGCTGACACCTTCCTCTCCCTCTTCCTCTCCCTTACAGAGTCATCCAGTCACCGACGTGGTCATCGACAGTCATTGTCCCCTTTGTACAGAAGGGGCCCCTGGGGCCCCTAGCGGGTGCGTGATGCCAGGGGTTACGTGACTCAGGAAGGTCCAGGCCGGGATTCGGACACCAGCCTTGAGCTGGGATTCACGGTCCTTGTGTCTTCCCACCCGGGCCATCTCTAACACGTTCACCTACCAGGGCCCTCTTCTGCTTTTCCACCTGCCAAGGCTCCCACTGCCCACAGAGTCAGAGCCTGGGGCCTGGCCCTCAAAGCCCTGCATGTCCCCTCCCGGCTGGGCACGCCCCCCTCCTTCTGCCGGTCAGGCTGCTCTCAGGCCCCGCCCCAGGACCGGGGAGGGGGGTGTCTCGCCTCTCTGGAGCTTCAGCTCACCCCCTCTACAGGCACATGCCAAGGGTCCCCAGGTGAGCTGGCCAGCAGCTCTCTCGGCCCACCGGGCTGCAGCCTCCCCTGTGGCAGGGTTTCACAGGTGGGGAAACTGAGGCTCAGAAGTTAGCCGGCTTGCCTGGCAGCGGGAATACTGCTCCCCGTGGGGTGGTTGTGAGACGTCTGCCGGCGGTTCACTCGCTCATTTGTACAGCCCCGTGCACCGCTCTGAGCAGGCCCACGTGGAGCCCCGGCCACGGCGCCGGACAGGCTGGACACGGGGGTGCAGACATTCCTAGGCTGGGGTGGGAGGTGGGGGGAGTCAGAGAAGGGCTGAGGCCCGGCCTGGTGGGGAGGCTGCGGGAGAAGATGATGCGAAGAAGCGGAAGGGGCACTGGCTAAGAGAGGAGAAGGGAATTCTGGGTCGAGGGCCAGCAGGTGCGGGGGCTCAAGGTGTGGAGAGCAGCCCAGGGAGCGCGCTGGAAAGAGCAGGGGAGCCTCGCGCCGAGGCCTGGGTCCCAGGGCTTGTTAAGGCTCCGTGCTCTTCCGGGAGGGCCCTGGGAGTCACAGAACATCTCAAGCAGAAGAGGGACCTGTCCCTGATGTGGCCTCCAGATTTATGACTCCACTCTGGGTGCGAGTGGGAGCAAGAAGCGCGGACTGAGCACCCCCACATGCCCGCCTTTGCCCTCGCTGACAGAGGGGACATCAGCATGGCCAGCCCCGGGCTCTGGCGTCAGGGGCCTGAGGATTTGTGTGGGCCACGGTCAGCTCTGCCTCGGCCGGCGCGGGGTCTCCCCAGGGGTGCCCAAGAGGACCCACTCCCGTGGTGTGGGAGGCGGGCAGCCAGGGTGTTCAAGTTAACTTCCCCTTAAACAGACTTAATTAGTTCTCCAGTCCCACATAAATTAAGTGTGGCCGGCCACAGAGGCGGGAGCGCCCGATCGATGGGCAGCCGGATGGCACGGAGTCCTTCTGCTCAGCCGTCAGGTCGCTCCTGCTGGTAACGGCTCAAGACTTTATCTCCTCCATCCAGGCCTGGGGGCTGGAGAGGCCTGGGGCACCGCAGCCCCTCTCCGAGACTCGGTCTCCACATCTGTGAAATGGGGCGAGCTGGCCCACGGGCCCGGAAAGGAAGACCTGATGAGCTCTGACTGCGTCATGGGACCAGCCAGCTGCTAGGGATCCCCGGTGGGATCCCTGCCGGATGGTACAGGCAGCCCACGGGCCGCCCCTCGGACAAGCCTCGTCTAACAGACTTGCCCTCCCAAGGGAGCCAGGCAGGGGTCTCCAGGAGCACTCAGTGGGACTGAGACCTGGCATTCTGGCGTGTCTACACAGAGGTACAAAAAATATGTCCTGGACCCTGACCCCTGACCTGGGTGCTGGGAATAAGGTCGTGACCACATGGGAGTAACCTCTTTCTATGGTAGAGATAAATAAATGAATATCTAAATAGAAAACTGGAGGGTTCAAGGAGGGCTTCTTGGAGGTAGAGGTTGGCTGAGACTTGGAGGAGAAAGGCTGAAGGGGAGGGGGGGCCAAGGGCAAATTAATGCCACCAGGAACAGGTGGAGAGTGGGGGAGGTATAAAGGGGCTCCAGAAAGGCCTGAAGCTTGGAACCGTCCTGGAGCTGGGAGGAAGGGAGTACACAGAGTGGTCTTGGAGAAGCCTCCGGGTAGGGGTGTCAGCACACAGAACGGGCGGCGTGGTCTAGGTGGGGCGTGGTGTGGGCCAAAGTGGGCATCAGGCAGGGTCTCCCCTCTTTGAGGACCAGGGCTTAGGTAGTCCCCTACCCAGGGAGTGTTTGCACAAAACTGGGATCTGACGGACCTCTACCTCAACGTTGCTGAGGCTGGTGACGGTTGGAACTGGACTCAGAGTGCCTCCAGGTTTGTGGTGCCACAGTGGGGCCTGATGGAGGGAAACAGGGCTGGGGGAGGACCCCAAAGAGGCGTTGGAAGGCTCTGCTTGGGGGGTGGGGATCTCCCCACGGATGGGGCTTTCAAGGAGAAGGAGCTGGTTAGGTGATGGGACTATGTGCAAAGGCCCTGAGACAGGCATGGCAAAGAGGGACTGAGGGACCGGACAGCTTGGAAAAGCAGGTAGCTGGGGCGGGGACTGGGTTTCACCGGGAAGGGAGGGAGCCGTGGAGGGCCCCAGCAGGGTGGAGGGCAATGGTCTGATTTTCTTTGGAAAAATCTCTTCTGTTGACACTTGGAGGCCATCAGAGTCAGGAGGGAAGGAAGGCGGTCCAGGCAGAAAACAAGGGGTACCGTGGGCTGTGGGGTGCAGAGGTGGGGAGAATGGCTGGAGCCATTTTTGGAGGGGGGTTGGGAGAACTGGGGACACGTCCCTGCTGGGCCCAGGGGAGGCAGGTGTGCTGGTCTGTCCCCCCACAGCCCTGCCTCTCACAGCTGCCTGAGCCCCCATGGC
Organism: Enhydra lutris kenyoni; assembly: GCF_002288905.1. NCBI lineage: Eukaryota > Metazoa > Chordata > Mammalia > Carnivora > Mustelidae > Enhydra > Enhydra lutris. The sequence continues at coordinate 5,404,151 of NW_019154170.1, read as the reverse complement.
AGTGGCTGTTTGGAGTGAGGCCCAACCTGGAAGCTGGGATCTCTGATCACCTCTGATGTCTGTGGGGAGCTCAGCCAGGCCTCGGAGCGAGCTGCTCCTGCCCAGCAGCAACTGTGCAGCCCCGGCGGGACCGGCTCCCCACCCCGGCTGGCCTCAGTTTACTGCTCTGTGCAGTGGGTCTTCATGGAGACATCCCCCACCCCGAAGGAGAAGTTCCCGCTGGGGGCTCCCCGGTTAGGATGGCGAAACCCTCCAGCCCAAGTGGTCAGGGCAGGGGGCGGAGGACGGCGTGCGGGCGCTGCCAGGGAGCACGTGGGAGTCTCCCTTTCGGGGCCTCAGTGTCCCCACCTGGGTCTGGCTACATGTGCCGGGCAAACAAGATCAGAGTAATCGCGCCTGTGCGGCATGGCTGTGGAGGGCTTCCCAGGTGCCCACGTTACTGGGCCAGCTGCCTTTCATCTCTGGGCCTGGCAGGAAGGTGGTGGCGGTTTGAGAAAAAGGACATCTTTGTTTAAGAATCAGTGGCCAGGGCGCCTGGGTGGCTCTGTGGGTTAAAGCCTCTGCCTTCTGCCCGGGTCATGATCTCAGGGTCCTGGGATCGAGCCCCGCATCGGGCTCTCTGCTCAGCGGGGAGCCTGCTTCCCCCTCCCCCCGCCCACCCGCCTGCCTCTCTGCCTGCTTGTGATCGCTCTCTGCCAAATAAATAAATAAAATATTTTTTTCTAGATTTTATTTATTTATTTGACAGAGATCACAAGTAGGCAGAGAGGCAGGCAGAGAGAGAGGGGGAAGCAGGCTCCCCGCTGAGCAGAGAGCCCCATGCGGGGCTCGATCCCAGGACCCTGGGATCATGACCCGAGCCGAAGGCAGAGGCTAAACCCACTGAGCCACCCAGGCGTCCCCACCCTGGATGTTTTGAAAAACGAGGTGATGCTGGGCCTGGGTGACCCAGCCCCGAGCTAGCGGGGAGTCCGCAGCAGAATTTTCTCTTCCTCTCCCTCTGCCCCTCCTCCAGCTCGAGCTCGCTCTAAATAAAAAAATGAAATCTTAAAAAATTTACAAAAGCAAGGTGAAACGGACATAGCATAAAGCTAACCAGGGAGGTGAAGGACTCAGCGGTGCTCGGTGCTCCCACGGCCCCGCCTGACCCCGGAGTGACCGGGTCTGTCCGGCCTCCCGGCTGGTGGCCGTGCATCTGTGCACAGGTGCCCTCGCGCTTCCGTCTGAGGCCCTGTCTCCCGACCTTCGGGGTGGACGCCCAGGAGTGGACTCGCCGGCTGGGGCGGGGACTCTACATTTGGGATTTGTAGGAACCTGGAGTTTTCCAGGCAGTGGCCCCAAGAGGGCTCCTGGATTTCACCTTCCCCCTCTGGGTTAGAATATGGACCAAGAATGCGGGGGTGCGAGCCAGGGGGCTGGCCTCGGTGGGCATGCTGACCTCCATGCCTCCAGCTGACCGAGGGCCACTTGGACCGGGCTTTCAGGTCTCTGCATACAGCAGCACGAGGCTTTATTCAAGGGCATGTGGCCGATCCGCAGGGGACCAGTGGTTCAGGATGAAAGAGGGTCCACTCCTCCAAGTGGGGTGCAGGTTTCGGGGTGTAGGGGGTCTTCTGTGGTTACCACGACAGGCCACCACCAACATAGGGTTTAAATCACCCACACTCATTCCTTGACAGTTCTGGGTTCAGAAGTCCTAAAGCCTGGCACATGCAGGGCTGCTACCTCAGGGGCTCCAGGGAGACCCATCTCCTGCCCTTACCTGGCCCGTGGCTCCGGCACCATCCTCCCCGCCAGCAGCGTGGGGTCTGCCTGTCTTTGGGACCCCCACCCTCTCTCTGCCTCCCTCTCATGAGGACTTGCTGAGGAGAGGACGCCGGGCCCTCGGGAACCCAGGGTCACCTCCACCTCGGGGCCCTGACAAGGTCTCTGTCACATGAGGCAACATGTCCCGTGTCCTGGGATGAGGAGTGAATATCTTTGGGGCCATTGTTCAGCCCATCACAGAGGACACCCCCTGCCACTAACCCTCCTCATCCCCAATCCTGCCTTGGAGCTAGGACACCATTCATAGCCTGTGGGGCTGCGGGAGCAGTTTGAGCCCCGGGAGGATTTGATGATCTCTGGCTTCTTCTGATCACTCCCTTCTGGAATGAGCATTTATCAAGCACCTGCTGTATACCAGACCTCTTTAATGGGGTGGCTTTGTGGGCACGTGACCGGTGCAGCTGACTGGGCCTCCATGCTTGATTTATTTATTTATTTATTTATTTAAAGATTTTATTTATTTATTTGACAGAGATCACAAGCAGGCAGAGAGGCAGGTAGAGAGAGAGGAGGAAGCAGGCTCCCTGCTGAGCAGAGAGCCCCCCCTGCGGCCCGCCCCGCGGGGCCCGTGCGCGGCCGGGGCGCTGGCGGAGGCGGCGTTTGCGGAGCTCGCGCTGCCCGCCGCCCGCGTCGCTGGGCTCGGTCCGGCCCGCTACGCCCGCGGCCGCCGCCGCTGCCTCATCTTCCTGCGGCGGGAGACATGTTCCGCCCCCCGCCCCGCGCGCCGCCCCGCCCCCAACAGGCCCCGCCCCGCGCCCCGCCCCGCCCCGCGCGCCGTTCGGCACCGCCGCGGATCCCTCCGCCGCCACCCGCTCGCGAACCGCGCGGCTCGTTTTGCTGCGCGCCCGCGGGAAACGGCGCGGGCCTCGTGGGAACTGGGGCCTGGGAGCAGAGGGCGCCGGCTAAGGGCGCGGGGAGGCGGCCGGGACTATCTTCCAGCGCGGAGGCGCACGCGGATTGGCAACGCACTGGTGACGCAAGAAGGCATGGACCGTGAGACGGAAAGATAAGGCTGGACAGCGGTGGCCAATCGAAGGGTGCGACAGTTTGATTGGCGTGACCGGCGGCCATTCGCGATGCGGCTCCGTCCCCGCCCCGCCTCTTCCGCGAGTCCAGAGAAGAAAGAGGTGGGACTCTCGGGGCGTCAGTCCCCGAGAAGCGATGGGGGAGGGCTTTGCGGTTTTATTGTCAGGTGTGCGGGCCCGCCCGCGCGGCCTCTCGGAGGAGGTCGAGTCTCAGTTCCTGGGGCTGGCCCCGGTGCTGGGTCTTGAGAGCGGGCATGTGCGCCTTTGCTGGCAGCGCGCAAGCCAGCGCCGTTTCAGGGTCCGAGAGGCCCACGCGCAGCTCGCCCTGTGCCTCTGACTTGCTGGTTGCTTTCTCCTACCCGAGTCTCGGCGTGCTCCCCCGAAGTCTGGACCTGCGCCTGGGCAGGGCTGAGGCAGGACCCAGCCTTCCGATGGTCCATGGTCTGCTTCCTTCGACGTCCGACATTCTTCCCACATCCAAGGGCTCCTCGAACCGCACAGAAGGGAATAATCGAATTACAAATGAAGGAGCCGAAAATACCGGAATCTTAGGGCGCCTGGGGGGCTCAGTCGCTTAAGCCTCTGCCTTCGGCTGAGGTCATGGTCCCCTGGATCCTGGGATCGAGCCCGGCATCGGGCTCGCTGCTCTGCCGGGACTCTTCCCCTTCTCCCTCTGCCTCTGCCTCTGCTCATTCTCTCTCTCTCTCAAATCAATAAAATCTGGGGGGGGGGGGGGGGGAGAGAAGAGAGAAAGAAGGAAAATACCACCATCTTTCTTGGTTTCCTGTGTCCCCAGAAAGCCACCCTCCCTTCCAGGCCTGGGAAGAGGCCACCATCTTCCTGACACACTAGACTCTGGCCACCAGGTTCTCTTAGTGTTTTAGAACCTCCCTGGCTCATTCTCACCTCCAGGCTGTTGTCCTTGCTGTGCCCTCTGCCTGGAATGCTTTTCCACTCATACCTGGAAACTCCAAATCACCCTAGTTCAGTGCTACCCCCAACCCAGGAAGCAAAGTGGTGGTCCAGGGTGAGGAGTGAGTGAAGAAGACTAAGGAGAGGCCAGAGGGCTGCAGGCCTCCCAACGAAGGCACAAGCCCCCCTGCTGCACCCAGAGTAGGCTGACCCTCACCCTGACCCCTTCTGGCTCAGAGAATTCCCCTGTGCTGCACGCCTGGAGAGCAGGTGTGGGTCTTGGGGCCTGGGTTAGAATTCCTCATTCCTTCCCGCCTCACTGTGGCCACTTGCAAATTCTTGACACCCTCCGGGCCTCAGTTTCTGCGTCGAGAACACGAAGGCACAGCGATGGCTACGGAGTCGGTGCCCATGGCTTGAGCCTTCCTCCCTCAGCCTCTTCCCACTGATGGACTCGTGTCCCGGGCAGCACAAAGGCCCCTTCAATCCCCAGCCGTTCCCTGTGGCCCAACCTTGACACTACAGGTCTGGACCCGCTCCAGCTTCCCCCCAACCTGGGGGGTTTCTCAAGGAGCAGGCTGGGGCCCAGGCCTCTCAGGGCCCCCAGCCTCACGCAGACTGTGTAAACAGCAGCTCCGGGGCCACTGTGCCTAAAGAGGCCTCCACAAACTCAAGGACCGCACGGCTATTGACTACCAGCTGTGTGCCTCGCTCGGTGCAGGACACTGGGCCAATGGCATCTGTGACCCGCCCCGTGTCTGCCCTCCAGATGGGCCATCAGGTGACTTTGGCTCTACAGGTGACTCCCCTTTGGCTCTACAGGTGACTCTTTGCATCCATACGTTTGGCTGTCAGGTCCCCATGACCGAGAGATTAGACCCATTGTACAGATGAAGAAACTGAGGCTTAGAAAGGCCCTCTCTGGGTCCAGGGTGCCCCAGGGCTCACACCTGCCAGGAGGACCTCCTGGCACCCACAGGTCACCACTGTCCTCCCTGGGGAGGCCCAGCCTGGACTGAGTCACTGGGTGGAGCCGCCTGTGGGGGCCCCCGCATGCCTGTCACCTCTGCCCAGCCCCGAGGGTTGGGTGAGCCCCACAAGGCCCTGGCATGGGGACAGACCGCCAGTGGCAGGTGCCAGGGGCCCCTTGAGGCCGGGCTACAGCCCGCCCACCCCCACCTGCCGGCTTGCCTGTGGCCTTTGTTCTCCTCTGGGTGCTGCCTGCTGGCTTGGCCTGGGCAGGCAGGAGCCCGAGTCTGACTCCCCCACTTGCTTCCTCTTTCCCACAAGCCACACCTGAGCCCTGGGCCCGGGTTGGGGACCCCATGTGTGGGAGAGAACCCCATTTCTGGTTGGAACGACGAATGCCAAGAACAGATTCTCGCCAGTGGTGGTGGTGATGGGGGGAGATGAGGGACAGAACACAGACAAGGGGCGGGGGGACAGAAGCTTCCGGAAGACACAGTAGGTGTGCAGGCCAGGGTTGTCCACGCAGAGAGGATGTAACGGAATCCAGGATCCTGGGGCCATCTCCTGACATCTGTTTCCATTTGTCTCCAAAATGGGAATGTTCCCTTGGGGTGTGAGCAGAGCCCCCCCCCCCCAACACGCACTGCTCCTCCCTGCGTTTCATAAGCCCTGGTGGGCGGGGCACATCTCACTCCAGCCAGACCCCGGCTGGGACGTTTCCCTGTCCCCAGCCAGCGCCCGCGCCGGGGAGAGTGGCGCCTCTGGAGCTGGGGGCTTCTTGGTCCCTGTGGTCCCCACGGAGGGGCCTGACCCAGACCCGCACGCTCACTGGGGTGTTGGGGCTCATTTGTTCATTCTTTCATTCACTTTCCCTGGCTTCTGGGAGCGAGGGTTTTCGAGGGCCTGCTGCTTGGGCCTAGGGCCGGTGGGTCATGCTGGATACGGGATGCGGAGGGGGAAAGGGCCGCTGCCTCGCCGGCGGGAGGCAGGACCGAAGCGGCAGCCGTACCACCAGCCCCTCAGGCCGGGCTTGTCTGGCCCTCGCAGCTCTAAGCACAAGGAAGGGGACCTGGCGGTGACGGACCCCTGCCCATCCACCCCAGCCGTGTCCCGAGGAGCCAGGGGGCCCGGAGAGCTGGGAAACGGGCTGAGAGCGGCCAGCACCCCACCCTTGTGCCCCCATTGCCGGGCACCAGACGAAGAGGCAGAAGGCTCTGAATGTGCTCTCGCAGGACCCGGACCTCGGTGGGGTGGGTCCCCGGGGCAGGGACACTGGGTGTGACCAGAGGATGAGAAAAGCCAGTGGGGGAAGTGCGGGGACAGAGCTCTGGAGGCGGGTCTGCACATGGTGTATCTGGTGTATTTAAGGGGACTTCGAGGCACGAGGCCTAAACCCAGGGAAGTGGAAGGGAAAGGAGCCAAGTCGGGGGTGGGGTCGGGTCTCAGTGTGCGGGCACTAGGGAGCCCTGGCAGGGACTTGAGCAGGAGAGGGGTGTGGTCTGTATGGCTGCTGTGCAGAGGAGTGTTGGGGGGCGTGGAAACAGATATTAGGGGGAGAGGAGGGCTGGCCCCAGGGGATGAGGAGCGCGTGGACTGGGGATCGGTTTGAGGGGGACAGGAGGCTTGCGAGGGGTGCGGGCACGAGCAGACAGCCACCCATCAGGGCTGGGTGTGGGGCTGGGGGGCTGGGGGCAGTAACAGTGGTGCCCTTCTCCCAGCAGGGACGTCTTAGGGCTGGGGCAGGAATGAACGGCCCACAGAAGGGCCCTTTTCCGCCCAGGCCCTGAAGGACAGAGCCAGCCCTGGCCGGACAGTCGTGCACCAGGGGGCGGCAAGTGGGCAGGTGAAGTCCTGACCCGGGCCGAACCCCAACCCTGGACTGAACCCTGCGCCCAGGCCTAGCTCCCAGCTATGGACCGAACCCTCTTTCCACCTGGGCCCCCCACTTGCCTTGTGCCCGGCCACCCACAGGACCAGCGCCACCTGCCGAGGGCGGCCCTTCCCCCTCCTGGCCCAGTGCCTGTAGCTCCTGACTCAGGGGCCCCCAGGGCCCGTCCCGCCACATTCCGGGGTGGCCTGTGCAAACACAGGGTGCCTCCCCAGCAGCCCCCATGGCATTGTGTGCCCTAGTTCCCGGAGTGGGGGTTGTGGGCTGGGGACAGGCAGCCCGGCCAGGTACCCGCCGCCTGCCCACGCACCCACCCACGGGGCATCCTCACTGACCTGTGCCTGTGGCGGCCCAGGACGCTTCTGCCGACCTCACCACACCAAGGGCAATCCTTGTCTCCTGGCGTTGTTCGCGCCCCCGAGCTTTGCAAATGAGCCAGCGCAAATCACCCCCACTGCTCCAGTGGGGAAGCTGAGTCTCGGGACCCCGCCCCATCCCCCTTCCTACTGCTCCTCAAACACCTTTGCCCTGGCCGTGTGCCTGACTATCACTTCCTCACCCTTCGTTAGTTCTCAGCTCAGGGGCTGCCTCCTCCGGAAGCCTCCCTGGTCCCCAGAGCTCGCCAGATGCTCCCCAAGTCTTGGAGCCTTTCTTGCTTTCTACAGTTTCCGGTTACCCCACTGTTCACCAGCTCAGGCCCCCCAAGGGCAGGGAGTGGGCTTTTCTTACTCTATGAGGCGTGGTGCGCAGCAGGTGCCCAGAGGCTGGGTGGGTGGCAGTGAAGACAGAGGCAGCTTGGTGCTGAGGGTTCCTGGTTCTTAAGGCCAGGTTTGGGGGCCTGAGAGATGGGATCTTGGGGAAGAAACGAGCAGGAACCACTGGGCCTGCCTTGCCAGCAGAACTGGGTTCAAATCCTAGTTCCACTATGTTGTGACTATACACCTCGGGCAGAGGCTGCCCCCCTCGGGCCTTAGTGTCCCCTCCGAAAATCAGGGTTGGGGCTGGCCATCTTCCCTGCGCCTGTCATATTGGATCTCACTTTGGCCCTGGGAGGTGGGGACCATTATAAGGCCCATTTTGCAGATGGAGAAACTAAGGCTTAGAGGGAAAGAAACACTGATCTGACCAAAGTGACATTAAGGGTTCAATGCCCAGGACTGGCCGAGGGAGAGTGTCTGGGTAGGTGTTTACTCCTGTTCGTCTTTTTTTAAAGATCTTATTTATTTATTTGACACACACAGAGAGAAATCACAAGTAGGTGGAGAGGCAGGCAGAGAGAGAGGGGGAAGCAGGCTCTCCGCTGAGCAGAGAGCCCGACTCGGGGCTCGATCCCAGGACCCTGAGATCATGACCTGAGCTGAAGGCAGAGGCTTAACCCACTGAGCCACCCAGGTGCCCACTCCTGTTCTTTTTAAGATTTTGTTTATTGGACAGAGAGAGAGAGATCACAAGTAAGCAGAGAGGCAGAGAGAGAGGGGGAAGCAGGCTCCCTGCTGAGCAGAGAGCCCAACGCGGGGCTCGATTCCAGGACCCTGAGATCATGACTGGAGCCGAAGGCAGATGCTTAACCCACTGAGCCCCCCAGGAGCCCTGTTTACTCCTGTCCTATGGGAGGGGCAGGTCAGTGGGGTCACCAGGGCGCTGGCTTTGTGCCTGGTTCAGTGACATAGTTTGTTATGCCCAGTATCCCCTGCGATCTTCCCACCAGCTCAGAGTGGGGGGCCGTGACTGGCCCCATTTTGCTGAAGAGAACACTGAGGCCCCCCAAAATGCCCGACTGCATATTTATAGAGAAAATGAAAAGGTTATAAACGCAGGTCATCCAAGAGGCCCAGGGAGGGAGGCAGCTCCTGGTTCTTCCTCTCCGGGGTGACATCCAGCCCTTTCTGGGTTCCCAGGCACCTGGGCCCAGGTCTGGCCCCTACTTGCCCTTGTGCAGACAGGAGTTTTCAAATGGCTGGCAGGGAGTGCGTGAGGCGGGATCGTGGGTGGGAAGTGCTTGGACTCATCTGAGCTCCCTAGAATTGGAGGTGTCTCCAAAAAGGCAGGCGTTGTATACACTTTCCATCCCCTTGTCCTCTTCAGGGGTGGAAAAGGCACAAAGGTCAAGACATATACAAAGAAAAATCTTCATATGGGACTATATAAGAACACAACACTTCTGAATTAAACAGACACACAGAGGAGGTTAGACAACAGAAAGTATTGGCAACATAGTAACAGAAGGATGTATAGCCTCCATATGCGAAGAGTTCCTACATATCAGTGACAAAAATAACCATACAGAAAACCAGGCAAAAAAATGAACATCAGTTCATACAAGAAGAAATAAGAATGGCAGTTAAAGGGACTGAGAAAAAGAAACTTGAAGTCACTCTTGATGAAAGAAATGCAAATACGCCAAGAAGAAAACACTCACTGACCTCACAGTTGGCAAAATGGTAAAAGACTGGCCATATCGGGGCACCTGGGTGGCTCAGTGGGTTAAAGCCTCTGCCTTCGGCTCAGGTCATGATCCCAGGGTCCTGGGATTGAGCCGGGCATCGGACTCTAATCGGCAGGGAGCCTGCTTCTTCCTCTCTCTCTGCCTCTCTGCCTGCTTGTGATCTCTGTCAAATAAATAAATAAAATCTTTAAAAAATAAAAAAAAAAAAGACTGGCCATATTCTGTGGTGATGGAAAGGGGTGTGGGGGTCCACTGGAGGGTATGTATTCCAATAAAGAAAATCTACTACATCCCTTTGAACTTCCCCTCCAATTCCAGTCCTAACACTGATAAATCCAATAACAATCATAGCATCTGCAGGAACCTTGAAACAACCCATGCCCAGCAAAAGGGGTCACACAAGCAGATGACATCACCATCCTAGGAGGAATGCTGTCCCCCTTACAGTGAAGGGGGTCTGCATGCATATCCTGAGCAAGAAAGAAGTTGTGGGCGGATCGCCGGAGAAAATACAAGTTTGAAACCCACGGCACCATTTTGGGGGTAGAGATTTTGTAAAGGAAAAAAAGCGCTTTTCGAAAAAATGCAGGAGGAAACGTCCCCAGGGTTCAGCGGTTACTCTGCGGGGGGGGGAGACTTTCAGTTCTTACTTTGTATTTATATTTAAGAAGTGGAATTAGCTGAGAAGTTGGACTTTATTTTCTTTGTGTGTGTATGTGTATTTGTACTTTTTAAGTTAAAAGAAAGTTTAGTTTTCCACGTCACAGCTGAAGTTCTGTGAGCCTGCAGAGTCACGGAATGGAGATGGGTGTCCACCCGGGGGTACCCCAAGCCCTTCAGTGACAATGCTCACTGGGCATTCCCTGGAGGGGACAGGTCTCCAGCTGCCAGGGACCCTCTGGGGGGAACCCTCATGTTCCAGGGAGGTCCCCTCCCAGGGCCATCCAAGAGTGAGCAGAGTCTGAGGGGCACTGCCGGGTCCAGTGAGATCATCCCCCCCCCCAACTCAAAGCCTGAGTTCTCATCAGTTAAAGGGGATCAGAGCCCGTGGCAAGCACCAGAGGGGATGTTGAGCCTCCTGGTCTCTGTCTGGGCCGGTGCTGGGGGAGCATGGAGGGACAGTCCCTTTCCTGAGGGCAGGGAGAGCCCCAAGCCCTGCACAGGAGGAACTGGGTCATGGGGGGAGGGTGTCAAGGATCCTCTCCTGTGAAGGTCGCTAGTCTCAGTTTCCCAACTTGCATGAGGCTGGAGGAGAATCAAGGCTCTGCGTCCAAGCCCTGTAGGCCTGGCCCTCCCCCTGCCATCTGGGGAGGGGCCTGGTCCCCTCACAGTTTCTGCATTTCCTCCCACCCCCAACTGGACCCAGGGCAAGGCAGAACTCTGGGTCCCAGGCCGGCCCCTGACTTCTCTGTGTCTCATTTTGACGAGGTCTGCAAAATGGGCATGAAGAACAAGAAATTCACCCACTAGCTCCCAATTCCTTCCCTGCCTGTGGTTTGGCTGTGTGAGCAATGCTGGGGCCTGGGGAGGCCTGGAGGGAGAGGGGAGAATCCAGGGACAGGAGCAATGACTGGAGTCAAGCACCCAGCCTGTGCTCTGGTGTGCTCCCCCCAGCACTTCTCCTGCCTGCTCCTCCCTTGGGGCCTTTGCACAGCTGGGCCCCTGCCAGGAACCCCCCTCTCCCTCAGTCTACAGCCCGGTATGGTAGTTGATTAGCTTTTCTCGCACCTACCAATATCCATAGCTTTCTGAGTTGCTTGGGCCCCCGCCCCCCCCCCCCCCCCCCCCCCCCCCCGCCCCGTTCAATCAGGACAGCCTGGTGGTCCGGCCTGGCCACTGCTGAACCCCCGCACCCAGCCTGGGCCCCCCGCACACAGCAGGCACTCAATGGATATTGAGGTTGGAGAGGACGGTGGTCCCCATTTCACAGGTGGGGAAACTGAGGCTCAGAGGGACGTCCTGAGGCCAGATAAAGAGTGGCGCCTGGCCGAGTCAAAAGCATCTCCACTGGCCCCGGGGGGCTGCGGGGGGTCCTGGGACAGCTGGTGGGGCCCGCCACAGCGGCCTGAGGGCTGGCGTGTGTGGCAACGGCAGCTGGGGCTCCTCTGGGGCCCAACCCCCAACCTGCATGCAGGAGGGAGGGGGAGGGAAGGAGGGGAGGCAGCAGCTGGCGGTTTTGGCCTGGGGCCAGCTCCATCCTCTGCTGGGAGGGGCCCTGCGCTGGGGCGGTCTCTCTGTCTCTCTCACTCTCTTTGTCTCGGTGTGTCTGTCTCTCTCTTTCTCTGTCTCCTTCCGTCTCTCTAACTGCCTCCATCTCCCTATCTCTATCTCCCCTTTCCTGCACTTGGCCCACTCAGGCTGTCAGGGTGGAAGGCTGGGCCCACTTGGTGGCATTAGAAGCCCCCTTCACTTTCACCTGCCTGTGCAAGTGGACAGGACCGTCCCTGCCTCTGTGCCCTCATTATGGTCTCTATTCCTCCCCCAATGGGAGGCACCTCTCATGGGCTGGGGGACCCTGAGCAAGTCTCCCCGTTGTGAGCCTCAGTGTCCCATCTGTAGAGTGTCTGTGGGTACCTGGGACTGGATGCGCTCACTGGACACAGGCGCTCGGTGGGACCACAGGCTGGAGGTCCTTGTCCCTTGGGCTCATAGCTGGCCTGGGGAAGAAAGAGTGACGAAGGAACCACTTTAGAGGCACCTGAAGCTGTCCTGAGGGTCAGAGCTAAGTGGCCAGAGAGGGTCTCAGGGAGGGGGTGTGGAGGCTGGGAGTGATCTTGGTTGGCTCAGGGCCAGTGCAAAGGTCCTGAGGCCCAGGGCCACCCTCAGCCAAGTTGCTGGCTCTCCATCCCCAGGCCACACAGTGAGCTGACCTGGTTGACCCTGCGTAACTGCTCCCCCATTAAGGGCCTCCAGGGCCAGGCCATGGGGCTGGTGGTCAGGAGGGGCTGTGCGGGGAGCTGCAGCAGGGAGAGAGTGCCTGGGGGGGAGGCAGGGAGGTGGGCCAGCCTGCAGCTCCCCCAGCTCTGCCAGCACAGCAGTCCTGCAAACCTCAAACCTTGCAACCTCGCTGACAACAGAATCCATCACAGCAGAAATATCCTGGGGCCTGCCGCTTAATCACCCCCTGATTTGCATTTTTGCATATTAATGAAGGCAGAGCTGCTAATTTTGCCGCATTATTTTAAAGGCGCAGAGACTCTTGGAGCTGGGCGGGCAGTGAGGACAGGCCTTCCTCCCCCAGGCCCGGGAGTGTGGGCCTCTGGGGACAGGATCCCTGGCCCGCAGTGTCGCCTCTACCCTTGTGTCCCAAGGACCCCACCCCTCAGGAGTCGCAGGGTCTCCCTCTTGAAACTGGGACATCAACCTTGCCATCCGCAGGGGAATAGGATTCTGAAATTTTCTGCAGGTGGCTCCCGCCTAAGCTCCCCGCCGGGAAAGCTGAGGATCCGACTGTGTCTTAAACCTCAGGACTGGAGGCCCTGACTCGCGCTTCAGGCCAGAAACCCAGGGCGGCCGTCAGCCCCCGCCGCGAGCTGCGCCCTAGTTCCGGACCCCCCGGCTCCCAGCCCGCCCGGAGGCCCTGCAGCTGCCCCCGGCTCCCACCGCCAGCCTCCCGGCCGTCGCACGCCGCTCCCTTTCCCGCGACGTCCTCTCTCCAAGAGGCCCTCGTGCCACCTGCACCACGCATGCGTCCCACCCGGTCGCCTCCACGTCTCCATCACGAAGCGGGGAAACTGACAGGCGGGGACCGGGATGGCGCAGGGCGCGGAGGGCCGTCGGGGCGGGGCCCAGGCCCGGGGCGCGCCGTCGGGCTCATGCTGCCACCTGGCGGCGCCCCCGGGTGAGGCCGCGGGTCCTCCTTGGAGCCCCCGCCCGCGGAGCCCACCCTGCCCCGGGGGACCCCTGGGAGACCCCTGGGTGAGAGGACAGCGGACGGGCTAGACTCCCCCGGACCCGGGCGCGCGGGCGCCCACAGGAGGGACGGAGAGGTCCGACCGGGAGGAAGGAAATGGGGGCCGGAGCCGGCAGCCCGTCCGAAGCCCGTCCGAAGCCCGTCCGAACCCCCCGGGGCGGTTCTCGCCGGGACCCCCAGCCTTCGGCGTCCGCGCGGGACCGGGCGGGAGGCGCAGCGGGGCCCGCACCGCGGACCGAGTCCACCAGGGGGCGCCCGCCGCCCGAGGCTGCGATCGGCGCCCGCGTGTGCCTGTGCAGCGCAGGAGGCCCCGAGAGCGCGCGCGGGTCCCGGCGGGCTCGGGCACGCGCGTCCTGACCGGGCCGTCCCGTGCGCGCGCATTTGCGTGTCCGCACGTGTGCGGCGTGTTTCTGTTTGTCCACCTGCCCTCAGGCGTGGTCTGGGGCGGGTTTGCCTGGGCTGCCCAGCGTGGTCACGCGTGCGCCGGTCCGCGCCAGCCCGCGTGTCCGCCTCTTCTGGCCCTTTACGCACGTTCACGTCTGTGGGTGTCTTCTGGTTAGAGCTGTCGGTCAGTCCTCTCCCCCACCGCCTTTCTTTGCTTTGTTGGCCCAGTCCAACAAAGAGCCCCCAGTGTCTGCACCCGGGGGCACCCAGGAAGCCACTCAGCGTGGGACCCGCCGCATGAGGAGTGCCGAGGCACAGCTGTGGTAAATCCAGGCCCGGCTCCAGTAGCCCAGCCGAAGACAGCCGGTCGGCGACAGTCCCATGGCTGCAGAGCCTGCCAAGCAGGGAAGGGACACCCTGGCACCCCACCACCAACTTCCCCACTCCTTACCATTCCCGCTCTTACCCCACGAACTCCTATGCATCCTGCAGGGCCCTGTGCTACTGGCCCCTCTTCCAGGACACCTGCCCTGGTTCCCCAGGTGTGAACAGAGGACAGGCAAGTGCTGGCTTCCCCGGCTCACAGACCTGCCTGCTGGCTGACCCTGGGTGGCCGTCACTGCATCTGGGCTTCCAGGCCATGTCTGCAGACAGCATTTCATGAAAGGGGCACTGTCAAGGGTGGGTGAGTACCAGTTCCCAGCCGCTGTCCCTGGCTGGCTGCTTAGGAGGTTCATTTGTGAAGACTGTGACCCTTTACAGTGGCTCCCTCCCTCTGTCTCTCTGTCCTTCCCTCCGTCTGTCACTCCTTCCCTCTCTCCCTCCCCTTCCTCTCTCTCCTCCCTCTCTCTGTCCCTCTGTCACCCCCTGGCCACCCCTCCAGCCCCCATGGGCCATCTCCTTGGCAACAGTGGCCACAGGGTCAGCCCTCTGATCAATCTCCTCTCACCCCTACGGCCCCAAACCTGCACCCGGAAGGTGACAAGGAAGTGGGGTCAGTCTTGGGTGTCGGGATGGGGGGGGGAATGCTGTGGGGTTAGGACGGGGGTCACTCAGGCAGAGTGGGGGTAGCAAGACTTGGAGAGGGCAAGAGGGTCCCTGGGGTAGAGTCAGGAGGGTCAGAGGTCAAGTGAGCCCTAGGCACACTGATGGCATGACCCTCTCAGGGCCTCTGTGTCCCCAGGCCGTGGCCCCTCTGACTTCCAGACTCTAGGTCTGGCCCAGGCCAGTTCTTCAGAGCCCTTGGTTTGTGCAAGGCAGGGTTCCCAGCCTGTCCTCATCCCAGTTTTCAGCTGATAACAAGGCCACCTGGACAGGCACTGGACAGGTCTGTCGCTGGAAACCAGCCCTACGGCCATAGCACACCAGGCCAGGCAGCAAGCCCGCACCGTCCCTCCAGAGCCGGAGGCCATCACTGGCCTGAAAGACTCCGCCATTACAGCTACTGAGCCGTCCACTGCTCCCGCTTCCAGCTCAGCCCATCCTCATAGTTTCTGGAATTTTCCTCCATCTTGGCCTCTGGAAGAGTCCACTACCGTTCTGGTTCTGAGCAGCTCCGCCTTCTAGCTCCTGGTCAGGTGGGAAGCTGTCAGGGGCCTTTAGGGCTTTCCCTTTCAGGACGAAGAGTCTGCAGACAGGCGGCTGGCAGGGGAAGGTCCCCCAGACACACCAGGAGGAGGTGGCTTTCTCGCCAGTTCTGCGGTGGGGACAGCTCAGCAGGGCAGCTGGGCTGTGTGGGGGCCCCGAGGGGGCCCCACCTCAGGTCAATTGGCGGGGCCCTGCAGGGACATCGATTGCTAAGTGCGTTTGTATAGATCCTGGGACAGGTAGCCTGGGCTTGAAAGGGGAGGGAAGCAGGGCCAAGGGGGCCTCCGGGGACCTTGGGGGGCTGAGTGGAGATGCTGGTGGAGGGGGGAGCGCCAGCCTGCACAAGACACCTCATCTGCTCTCTGACCTTTCTGAGCCTCAGTTTCCCCATCCAGACAAGGAGGGGCGGATGCCAATGGGGAGGAGGTGTGCCGCAGGTGGGCCTCCTGGGGGTCCCCTTTCCGGACGAGCCCCCCCCTCCAGCTCCGAGAGGTCAGGCTGCTGGCTCCGGCCGTGCCCCCTGAGGTGGGGCCGCAAGGCGCTGCCGGCGGGCTCCGGGGGGAGGCTGGGCGGGTCTGCTGGCCCTTTAAGAGCCTCGTTTCGGCGCCGCCTCGGGGTTATCGATCGCAGCCTTGGAAACGCGATTAGATTAACTGGCAGCGAAGGGCGGGCTGGCGGGGGCCTCGCGGAGGAAGCGCGGGGCTTCTTGGAAGCGGCTCCCCGCAGGCTGGCCCGGTGCTCCCGGGCGTGGGCGTGGCTGGCCGGTGCCGGGCCCGGGCGCGCGTACACCGAAGCGCAGAGCCCCGACCGGGGGAGTTGGGGGGGGGTGCGCCCGGTGCGCCCCGCGGGCACCCCAGGCCGGAGGCCGAGCGCATCCGGCCGCGCTTCTGCGCGTGTCCCGTGAGCCAGCCTGGCGCGGGGCGCGGGAAACCCAGACCCACTCCAGGAGAACAGAAGCGGGTCGTTCCTGCGGTTAGACCTCACCGGCCCCCGCGGTCGCGCCAAGCCCTGCGCAACACTTGGGGTGGGCTGGGGGAGTCTGTGATCCCATTACACAGGGAAATTGAGGCCGGATCCAGAGTGGCTGAGCCGAGCCTGCATGCCGCGGGTGGTTCCTAGGGAGCCTCCCTGGTCAGGTCGCTTGGAGAGGGAAGGCGAAGGACTGGTTTTGGGGGGTCAGCCCTCCCACCATCCCTGCCCTCTGCCTCCGGGAGGTGCTTGACCTGGGTGGGCAGGGCTGAAGTCAGATGGGGGGGCCACTGTGGCCTGAGGAGGGGGCGAGCAGGGAGGGCAGACAGGAGAGGAACTGATGGGCCTCTGTTGGGGTGGGGGTCTGGGGGGGCTGCTCTGTCCCAGTTTCTGAAGCCTCAGAACACTTCCCGCCCCCAGGCACGGACGTTTGTGGGGCACCTGCTGTGGCAACAAGCTGACTCCCGCCCTGTGCCCACACTCACCCCTCATGCACCTCCAAAGGCTCCCACTGCGAATGTTTGTTGATCGACTACACAATAGTGCTTAGCAGTAATGGTAATACTAGGAATTTAAATTCCAGCTGCTTAGACCCGGCTTTGGATGACTCCTCTCCCAGCGCCACCTCCTGGACACCTCCGCAGGCTGTGTGCCCCAGCCGCCCACTCCATCCCCTTAACAGCCCCCCCCCCAGGCGGGAAATGTGACTGACCTGGTCTTCAGATGGGGGGACAGAGGCTCAGAACCAGGGGACAAACTTGCTCACAGAACCCAGGAGACAAAACCCTATACCCGACCCTTCTGGGTCTGATTGTCAGGTTGCCTCTGAGGGAGGAAGCTTGACCGTGGGTTTGGAGGCTCTGACTGGGGAAACAGGCGGAGAGTCCCAGAGGGGCCTGAGGGTCTCCCAGAGCTTCAGGGAGGGCCTGAGGTACTTCCAGGCAGAAGGAGGCGGTTAGCCCGGTTTGGCCCACAACCACACAGTACAACCTTGAGCACTTCCCTGGGGGCCACCTACCTGACCCTGCAGGGGCTGGCCATCTGTGGGGGGGCCGGGGGGGGTGCAGGGCGGAGGGGTCTCAGGAGAGGGTGGCCCGGGGAGGGAAGCTTGTCCCTGCCCCCCACAGGGATTCCATACTGGACAGACAGATGGGCCCTGCATACAGCAGGTGCTTAATAGATGCGAGCAAGGTCCTGCTCATGCTCCAGCTCTGGTCAAGGCCTTGGGGCGGGGCTCGAGGAGGGCTAGGGAGGAGGGCTGCGGCCAGGCCCTCTCCGAGGGCCCCCTGCACACAGCCAGGTGGGGCTCCCCGCTCTCTCCCCTTGTCTCTGCGCCCCTCTCCATCTCTGCCTCTCTCTCTCTCTCTCTCTCTCTCTCTCTCTCTCTCTCTGCCTTCTTCCTCCCCTCTCCTCTCCTCCCCTCCTTTGCCCCTCAGCTCTGCAGAGCCTTTCCCACTTCTCAGCTCAGGCTTGGCGGCTCCCCCTCCCCGCCTCCCCCCCCCCCCCGCCCCCCCGGGGCCCTTAGCTGGGGCCCCCCCCGGGGCCCCCCCCCCCATGCCCGGGGGATCCTGGGGGGGGGCACAGCCATCATGCCTGTTACAGAGTTTGCATCCCAAGTGGGGGCCCCTTAAAGGCCAGGCACCCCTGCTGGGGAGGGAGGACACAGACAATGCCTCTGTCTCATCTCCCTTCTGCCGAGTCCTCCTAGGCCATTCTCCCCATCACGTCCTCCTGGGGAAACTGAGGCACAGGCAGGGCAAGGGTGCCAGAGGAGGGCCAAAGGCCCTATGGATGGTGGAGATGCTTTAGGTGGGGGTTTGGGTTTGGAGCACCCCTACCCCAGAGATCTCCCCAGGTTCCCTCCCGGTCAGATTCCCATTCTGTCCAGGTCCCCCAGGGCGCCACTCACCCCAGAGGGGCTGCAGCCTGAGGTGAGCAGAGCTTGCCTAGGCCCAGAGCTGAAATGGAGTTCTCCGTGGAGGGAACAGTAGGGCAAAGACCCTGAGGCAGGAAGCGGGATGTGGGAGGAAGGAAGCAGCTGCTGCTGGCTGGGCTTGGGCCCCCGTGGGCTCTTCTGGGCTGCGGTGAGGGCTTGGGTCTTTCTCTGGGGTGTACTGGGGAGCCACAGTAAGGGAGGGAGGAGGAAGGAGTCATGCTTTGACCAGGCCCTTTGGGTGCTGGGGTGGGGGAAGGGATGCTGGGGGCAGGGAGGAGGCCGGGACCAGGCAAAGTCTGAGCTGGGGCAGAGATGGAGAGACTGGGAGAGAGCCGGCCCCTGTGCGTGGGGGGTAGGGGGGGGGGCCCAGTGGCCAGGAGGGGGTCCAGGGCTGGGAAGGGGTGCCGGGCAGTGGCGGCAGCCCTGCTCGCCCCTTCGAAGCAGTAATTAAGGGCTCCCGGCGTCCCCGCGGCGTGATGTATGTGCGCCTTAACTAATCATTTATTAGGTCACTGATGTTTCGTCAATATTAATTCATTTATTTAAACAACTCGGCTCCATAATGAAGATGTTGCCTGAGAGGGGAGGCCAGTGGGTGGCGGGCCAGGGCTGCACGGCGGGGGCTCAGACCTGGGTCTGGGGGTCTCCAGGGCGCCAGGAGCCAGCTAAGGCTGAAATGGCCTGGGAGGTCAGGGCTATGCCAACATCCCACTGGTCTGGGGATGACAGACGGGGAGACCGAGGCCGGGGCACTTGAGGATGGGTCCAACACCTGCCTGACCCCCTTCCTGCTGCCCTTTTGGGAGGCCAAGACCAACAAGCTGGCCCCTGCCAGAAGTGCTCAAAGCTTGGCTTTCCCATTACACGGCCTGGCCCTTCCATCTCCCCGCCCACTGGGTGGGTATGTCCACAGGGACAATTGAGAACCAAAGTCATCGCATCCCCATCCCTCCTCTGCTCAGGAGCTGCTTGCATCTCCGCAGTGGCCTGCGGGGAGATCCAAACTCCGTCTCCGCCGACCTCCCTGCTCTGTCCCAAGGGCCCCCCACGGCCCTCTCTCCGCTTGGCCTGCATTTATTTGTTGACCTCTGCCATCTGCTTTCCCTGCAGCCTCCCCTTGCTGACGGAAGGGGATCTGTCCGTCCCAGGGTGTGGGTGCGGGTCAGCATGACCCCTTCCCTGCAGCACACACCGTGGGGGCCGAGTCCGGGCTGCGGCTCAGTGTTCCTGGCCGCCCCCTCCGCCGCCTCTTCTAGTCCGCTTCTGGACCCGCCGGACGCGAAGGCCGGTGTCGCTCCAGACCGGATGGGTGACGGCCAGTCCCGTGCCCTTGGTAGTGACCGCTCATCTCGAGGATAACCCGCTGCACTGAGCGGACCCCGGTCTTGGGCTCGGCTCTCAGGAGCCCGCACGGAGGTGCCTGCGTCGGAGGGATGCATGTGTCCGGACACTGCTCGGCCTTGCTCCCGAGGCCTCCGTGGGAAACCGGGCGGGTCCTTCCTGAAATCCGCCTTGAGGGGCCGACACCGAGACCAGGCCGGGGAGCAAGGTGGAAAGCGGCACACCCTCGGGGCCTGGGCTCGGGTGTGGGGATGCCCCCAGACGGGGATGTGGGCATCTTAGAAGCCCGGGATCCCAGGATTCTGGGCATTTGGGAGTTTGTCTCTTTATTCTTCCCCAGAGATGAACGCAGACTCTGGCGGGGGAGGGCACTTCTGTCCTGAGGGATCTCCGGGCCTCTGGCACAGGGTCCGGGTGGGTTTCCTCCGCCGCCCCCTCTCCCCGGAGCCGGGCCATGTGGTTGGCCAGTGGGACCCAGGCCTGCGGTGACAAAGGGGGAGTGTGGCCATCGTCATGACAACGGCTGACACCTTCCTCTCCCTCTTCCTCTCCCTTACAGAGTCATCCAGTCACCGACGTGGTCATCGACAGTCATTGTCCCCTTTGTACAGAAGGGGCCCCTGGGGCCCCTAGCGGGTGCGTGATGCCAGGGGTTACGTGACTCAGGAAGGTCCAGGCCGGGATTCGGACACCAGCCTTGAGCTGGGATTCACGGTCCTTGTGTCTTCCCACCCGGGCCATCTCTAACACGTTCACCTACCAGGGCCCTCTTCTGCTTTTCCACCTGCCAAGGCTCCCACTGCCCACAGAGTCAGAGCCTGGGGCCTGGCCCTCAAAGCCCTGCATGTCCCCTCCCGGCTGGGCACGCCCCCCTCCTTCTGCCGGTCAGGCTGCTCTCAGGCCCCGCCCCAGGACCGGGGAGGGGGGTGTCTCGCCTCTCTGGAGCTTCAGCTCACCCCCTCTACAGGCACATGCCAAGGGTCCCCAGGTGAGCTGGCCAGCAGCTCTCTCGGCCCACCGGGCTGCAGCCTCCCCTGTGGCAGGGTTTCACAGGTGGGGAAACTGAGGCTCAGAAGTTAGCCGGCTTGCCTGGCAGCGGGAATACTGCTCCCCGTGGGGTGGTTGTGAGACGTCTGCCGGCGGTTCACTCGCTCATTTGTACAGCCCCGTGCACCGCTCTGAGCAGGCCCACGTGGAGCCCCGGCCACGGCGCCGGACAGGCTGGACACGGGGGTGCAGACATTCCTAGGCTGGGGTGGGAGGTGGGGGGAGTCAGAGAAGGGCTGAGGCCCGGCCTGGTGGGGAGGCTGCGGGAGAAGATGATGCGAAGAAGCGGAAGGGGCACTGGCTAAGAGAGGAGAAGGGAATTCTGGGTCGAGGGCCAGCAGGTGCGGGGGCTCAAGGTGTGGAGAGCAGCCCAGGGAGCGCGCTGGAAAGAGCAGGGGAGCCTCGCGCCGAGGCCTGGGTCCCAGGGCTTGTTAAGGCTCCGTGCTCTTCCGGGAGGGCCCTGGGAGTCACAGAACATCTCAAGCAGAAGAGGGACCTGTCCCTGATGTGGCCTCCAGATTTATGACTCCACTCTGGGTGCGAGTGGGAGCAAGAAGCGCGGACTGAGCACCCCCACATGCCCGCCTTTGCCCTCGCTGACAGAGGGGACATCAGCATGGCCAGCCCCGGGCTCTGGCGTCAGGGGCCTGAGGATTTGTGTGGGCCACGGTCAGCTCTGCCTCGGCCGGCGCGGGGTCTCCCCAGGGGTGCCCAAGAGGACCCACTCCCGTGGTGTGGGAGGCGGGCAGCCAGGGTGTTCAAGTTAACTTCCCCTTAAACAGACTTAATTAGTTCTCCAGTCCCACATAAATTAAGTGTGGCCGGCCACAGAGGCGGGAGCGCCCGATCGATGGGCAGCCGGATGGCACGGAGTCCTTCTGCTCAGCCGTCAGGTCGCTCCTGCTGGTAACGGCTCAAGACTTTATCTCCTCCATCCAGGCCTGGGGGCTGGAGAGGCCTGGGGCACCGCAGCCCCTCTCCGAGACTCGGTCTCCACATCTGTGAAATGGGGCGAGCTGGCCCACGGGCCCGGAAAGGAAGACCTGATGAGCTCTGACTGCGTCATGGGACCAGCCAGCTGCTAGGGATCCCCGGTGGGATCCCTGCCGGATGGTACAGGCAGCCCACGGGCCGCCCCTCGGACAAGCCTCGTCTAACAGACTTGCCCTCCCAAGGGAGCCAGGCAGGGGTCTCCAGGAGCACTCAGTGGGACTGAGACCTGGCATTCTGGCGTGTCTACACAGAGGTACAAAAAATATGTCCTGGACCCTGACCCCTGACCTGGGTGCTGGGAATAAGGTCGTGACCACATGGGAGTAACCTCTTTCTATGGTAGAGATAAATAAATGAATATCTAAATAGAAAACTGGAGGGTTCAAGGAGGGCTTCTTGGAGGTAGAGGTTGGCTGAGACTTGGAGGAGAAAGGCTGAAGGGGAGGGGGGGCCAAGGGCAAATTAATGCCACCAGGAACAGGTGGAGAGTGGGGGAGGTATAAAGGGGCTCCAGAAAGGCCTGAAGCTTGGAACCGTCCTGGAGCTGGGAGGAAGGGAGTACACAGAGTGGTCTTGGAGAAGCCTCCGGGTAGGGGTGTCAGCACACAGAACGGGCGGCGTGGTCTAGGTGGGGCGTGGTGTGGGCCAAAGTGGGCATCAGGCAGGGTCTCCCCTCTTTGAGGACCAGGGCTTAGGTAGTCCCCTACCCAGGGAGTGTTTGCACAAAACTGGGATCTGACGGACCTCTACCTCAACGTTGCTGAGGCTGGTGACGGTTGGAACTGGACTCAGAGTGCCTCCAGGTTTGTGGTGCCACAGTGGGGCCTGATGGAGGGAAACAGGGCTGGGGGAGGACCCCAAAGAGGCGTTGGAAGGCTCTGCTTGGGGGGTGGGGATCTCCCCACGGATGGGGCTTTCAAGGAGAAGGAGCTGGTTAGGTGATGGGACTATGTGCAAAGGCCCTGAGACAGGCATGGCAAAGAGGGACTGAGGGACCGGACAGCTTGGAAAAGCAGGTAGCTGGGGCGGGGACTGGGTTTCACCGGGAAGGGAGGGAGCCGTGGAGGGCCCCAGCAGGGTGGAGGGCAATGGTCTGATTTTCTTTGGAAAAATCTCTTCTGTTGACACTTGGAGGCCATCAGAGTCAGGAGGGAAGGAAGGCGGTCCAGGCAGAAAACAAGGGGTACCGTGGGCTGTGGGGTGCAGAGGTGGGGAGAATGGCTGGAGCCATTTTTGGAGGGGGGTTGGGAGAACTGGGGACACGTCCCTGCTGGGCCCAGGGGAGGCAGGTGTGCTGGTCTGTCCCCCCACAGCCCTGCCTCTCACAGCTGCCTGAGCCCCCATGGCAGTGGCTGTTTGGAGTGAGGCCCAACCTGGAAGCTGGGATCTCTGATCACCTCTGATGTCTGTGGGGAGCTCAGCCAGGCCTCGGAGCGAGCTGCTCCTGCCCAGCAGCAACTGTGCAGCCCCGGCGGGACCGGCTCCCCACCCCGGCTGGCCTCAGTTTACTGCTCTGTGCAGTGGGTCTTCATGGAGACATCCCCCACCCCGAAGGAGAAGTTCCCGCTGGGGGCTCCCCGGTTAGGATGGCGAAACCCTCCAGCCCAAGTGGTCAGGGCAGGGGGCGGAGGACGGCGTGCGGGCGCTGCCAGGGAGCACGTGGGAGTCTCCCTTTCGGGGCCTCAGTGTCCCCACCTGGGTCTGGCTACATGTGCCGGGCAAACAAGATCAGAGTAATCGCGCCTGTGCGGCATGGCTGTGGAGGGCTTCCCAGGTGCCCACGTTACTGGGCCAGCTGCCTTTCATCTCTGGGCCTGGCAGGAAGGTGGTGGCGGTTTGAGAAAAAGGACATCTTTGTTTAAGAATCAGTGGCCAGGGCGCCTGGGTGGCTCTGTGGGTTAAAGCCTCTGCCTTCTGCCCGGGTCATGATCTCAGGGTCCTGGGATCGAGCCCCGCATCGGGCTCTCTGCTCAGCGGGGAGCCTGCTTCCCCCTCCCCCCGCCCACCCGCCTGCCTCTCTGCCTGCTTGTGATCGCTCTCTGCCAAATAAATAAATAAAATATTTTTTTCTAGATTTTATTTATTTATTTGACAGAGATCACAAGTAGGCAGAGAGGCAGGCAGAGAGAGAGGGGGAAGCAGGCTCCCCGCTGAGCAGAGAGCCCCATGCGGGGCTCGATCCCAGGACCCTGGGATCATGACCCGAGCCGAAGGCAGAGGCTAAACCCACTGAGCCACCCAGGCGTCCCCACCCTGGATGTTTTGAAAAACGAGGTGATGCTGGGCCTGGGTGACCCAGCCCCGAGCTAGCGGGGAGTCCGCAGCAGAATTTTCTCTTCCTCTCCCTCTGCCCCTCCTCCAGCTCGAGCTCGCTCTAAATAAAAAAATGAAATCTTAAAAAATTTACAAAAGCAAGGTGAAACGGACATAGCATAAAGCTAACCAGGGAGGTGAAGGACTCAGCGGTGCTCGGTGCTCCCACGGCCCCGCCTGACCCCGGAGTGACCGGGTCTGTCCGGCCTCCCGGCTGGTGGCCGTGCATCTGTGCACAGGTGCCCTCGCGCTTCCGTCTGAGGCCCTGTCTCCCGACCTTCGGGGTGGACGCCCAGGAGTGGACTCGCCGGCTGGGGCGGGGACTCTACATTTGGGATTTGTAGGAACCTGGAGTTTTCCAGGCAGTGGCCCCAAGAGGGCTCCTGGATTTCACCTTCCCCCTCTGGGTTAGAATATGGACCAAGAATGCGGGGGTGCGAGCCAGGGGGCTGGCCTCGGTGGGCATGCTGACCTCCATGCCTCCAGCTGACCGAGGGCCACTTGGACCGGGCTTTCAGGTCTCTGCATACAGCAGCACGAGGCTTTATTCAAGGGCATGTGGCCGATCCGCAGGGGACCAGTGGTTCAGGATGAAAGAGGGTCCACTCCTCCAAGTGGGGTGCAGGTTTCGGGGTGTAGGGGGTCTTCTGTGGTTACCACGACAGGCCACCACCAACATAGGGTTTAAATCACCCACACTCATTCCTTGACAGTTCTGGGTTCAGAAGTCCTAAAGCCTGGCACATGCAGGGCTGCTACCTCAGGGGCTCCAGGGAGACCCATCTCCTGCCCTTACCTGGCCCGTGGCTCCGGCACCATCCTCCCCGCCAGCAGCGTGGGGTCTGCCTGTCTTTGGGACCCCCACCCTCTCTCTGCCTCCCTCTCATGAGGACTTGCTGAGGAGAGGACGCCGGGCCCTCGGGAACCCAGGGTCACCTCCACCTCGGGGCCCTGACAAGGTCTCTGTCACATGAGGCAACATGTCCCGTGTCCTGGGATGAGGAGTGAATATCTTTGGGGCCATTGTTCAGCCCATCACAGAGGACACCCCCTGCCACTAACCCTCCTCATCCCCAATCCTGCCTTGGAGCTAGGACACCATTCATAGCCTGTGGGGCTGCGGGAGCAGTTTGAGCCCCGGGAGGATTTGATGATCTCTGGCTTCTTCTGATCACTCCCTTCTGGAATGAGCATTTATCAAGCACCTGCTGTATACCAGACCTCTTTAATGGGGTGGCTTTGTGGGCACGTGACCGGTGCAGCTGACTGGGCCTCCATGCTTGATTTATTTATTTATTTATTTATTTAAAGATTTTATTTATTTATTTGACAGAGATCACAAGCAGGCAGAGAGGCAGGTAGAGAGAGAGGAGGAAGCAGGCTCCCTGCTGAGCAGAGAGCCCGATGCGGGGCTCGATCCCAGCACCCTGAGATCATGACCCGAGCCGAAGGCAGCGGCTTAACCCACTGAGCCACCCAGGCGCCCCTCCATGCTTGATTTAATGCTCTGCTGTCACTGACTAGAAATTCCTGCCAATTTGATCTTTGAGCTCATGTCTGTAGGTGGAGTCCGATGGGACAAGGAAGCAGGACACGGGGAAGACACAGGCCCATGTGGCTTGCCCCAGCTCCTGGCTTCCCCATTTGCACCTGTTGGCTTCCACGGCGTTAACGGCACGTTCGTGCATCCACCGCGATGTGAAAACAGGTGGTTGGCTTCCCGCCGCGTTTCAATTGTTCTGGTAAGAACGAAACACATGGGCATGGATGATCTACAAGACGCGGCCGTGAGTTTTCGGGGGCTGTGTGGGCGAGCGGCGTGCTCTCCGGTTTCTTTGCACTTAACATCGGCAGCGCAGGACAGAAACGGTAACGTTCCTGCTGGTCATTCAAGTGGTTCATTGTTCGTCATTGAAATGACATGGAATAGCAAACGGGAGGAACCATGACGGGTGCAGGGAGACAGGGAAAACCTTCCAAGCTTAGCACCTTGAACCTCACCTCTTTTCCTGCATTTTCATCTTGCAACGAGCCCTGCAGATTGTGTGGCCGGCCCAGTGCACGGGATCCTGAGGACAACTGTGAACAGACCCGCACCAGAGCAGAGATAATGAGTGTTTCAAATGTGAGGTGTGCAAGAAGACAACATGACCTGTGAGCAAAGTCAAACGGCAGCGGGCAGGCGCGGGTTGTTTGTGGATGTCATTCATTGGTGACCTTTGTTAAATGCCTCCCATGTGCCAGTGGTGATGGTGCCTTGACGACAAGGGGTTTGAGTAAAAGAGGGACCTGCTTCGTTCTCTCGGGCCAGCCTCCCTGCACGGCCTTCTGGCTTCTCAGCAACAGAGGGAAAGAGTCCTCCTTGTTGGTGCTGACTGAAGGAGCCCAGGGAAGGTTTTGATTGGCCAGTGTGGGTCTCATGTCCATTTCTGGACCAATCACCACCGCCAGGAGGAGGAGAAACTATATGATTGGCCGGCTTGTGTAAGATACCCGCGTTCATGGCCAAGACATGATTGGGAAGGATCACCAAGATTGGGAGAAGACAAGGCTGGACACATACTTCCAGGCCCAGACAGTAAGGAGTGCGTTGCGGGATGGAAGGGCAGAGGAGAAGATATGCCTAAAGATTATGTTTGGGACCTAGATATGGATTCCTAGAGAATGGGGCTTGGGAGCTGGGGCTTTGAGGGATGAGTAGGAGTTTGCCTGGTGAAGGTGTAGGGCAGAGGAACAGCATCAATGGCGGCGGGGGAGGGAGAAACACAGCTGTAAAAGGGGCAGTGTTGAAGTCAGGCTAGGCCAAATCCTTGAGGAACCTCCCATGCGAATCCGGGAGAGTGGGACCTTTTTCTCCAAGCAATGAAGAAGCACAGAAAAGTTTTGGAGCAGAGGAAGTATGTAACAAGTCTTCAAATGAGAAAGAACCTCCTGACATCAATCTTGGGGTGGTCTAGATCAAGAGTCAGCAAACTACGGCCCAAATGAGCCAAATCGGGCCCTTGGCTTATTTTTATAAATAAATTTTTATTGACACGCAGCCATGCCCATTCATTCGCTTATTGTCTATGGTGCTTTCACTACAAGAACAGAGCTGAGCAGTTCTAACAGAGGCTGTGCGGCCACAGATCCAAACACATTTACTCTCTGGCCCTTTGCAGCCTAGAAGATTGAGGGCAGAGGTAGGAGACCCAAGAGGAGGTGGGGCGTTGGGGGGCTGAGGAGGGAGCCTGTTCCAGTGGGACCGAAGGCAAGACGGAGGATGTTGGAGACTGAATATGGGGGCCGGGGGGCCAGGAGACAATGTTTCTAGCTGGGAGATGGGTACATGGCGGGATGGTCACTGATGGGGACACAGAAGGACTCTGAAGCCAAGTAAGCTGGCCGAATCACAGGCCTAGGACAGAAAGAGGGCTCCCAGGAGAGGCCTGGGGTGTCACTGTGGGCCTGGAATCTTCTGTGGGGCCTGGAGGGTCTGGGCCAAGACCTCCAGTGAGTGCCAGGGCAGCCTACCCCATGTAGCCAGAGCTCTCCTGGCCACTGGCAGGTACAGCCCCGGAGGCCCCACAGCCTGGAAATCCCACGCGTCCGGAGCCGCACTGTGTGGAAGGCGGACGGCAGCATGGATGTGTGCTTGGGTGGCCACCCAGCTGTCGCCCGCACTGTGGCTGAGTCAGGGACGGCCTGGCTTGAAGTTCGGGCCAGGAGCCCCACGAGCTGCTGTCCACGGTGCTTTCCGAGGACATGTAGTCACGTCCAAGTGACAGGGCGGATGTGTCCGTGCCAGGCTGCCCACGGGACTCGGGTCCAGCTCAGGTGGACGTTTGGATAACCACCAGAGGCCTGGGGGCTTCATCCCACGTACATGGGGACCCTTGTGCCTACACCAAATGCTCCAGCAGCCCCAACTATGTCCGGTAAACGCTCCCAGCACCGGCCCCCTGAACTTGTCGGACGGCTGCCCTCGCCCCTGCCCCAGCGGCACAGCCCACGTCTGGGCCCCTGCGGGCCTCCCTCGGGCTCCCCGCGCCCTGCCTGGCACAGTCCCTGGTGTTCGAAGATGCCCGGAAGGACGGGCCATGGGGAGGGCAGCCTGATCGATAGCAGTGGCAGCCGCTGGGGCGGGCGGAAGCCAGACCCGGGTGGCCGTCTGCTGTCCCCCACTCCACCCTCCAGGAAGGCGGGTAGGACGCAGAGACCCTCTTGAGCGAAGCCGGGCACCCGCCTGCCGCCCGGCGCCCCTATCTGCCACCGAAGGACCCAGTTCCTGAATTGCTCCCAAGGCCGTGCCGCCGGCCTTCACCGGAGCCTCTAATAGCCTGGGCCTAATGTTTTATTGTTGGTTTTAAAAGTGTAATTAGTTCAAGTGTAAACAGAAAAACCTGCTTAATTAAGAATTTTTAAACAGGGGCATAAAGCGCTAGCGGAAACGTTGGCGAACCCCGAGCCGCTTTCATAAAATCGATTGGGAAGAGGCTCCGACTGCGGGCCGGGCAGGGCGGGGGCGCGGGGGGAGCGGGACAGCCTTCCGGAGGATGCCATTCGCCCCGCGGGCGCGGGCCCCCGGGACCTGCTGCTTTATGATCGGGGTCTTGGGACCGGTGCCTAATGATTTTTACGCATTAATGGTGATGACAGTCGGCCAAGACAGGCTGATTAAGAAGCCTTTATGGGTGGCTTGGAGCCGAGTCCCGCGACCCCGAGGCTGGCTGGGTGGTGGAACCCTTACCCTGGCCAGGGAGGCCCTTGTCCTGTCTGTCCCTCGAGGGCTGGTTGGCCGCGCGCCCTCCTGATGGGGCACAAGTGTGCATGCGTGCGGACCCGCGCATGGAAACAGCAGCTACAGACTCAGCAGCCACTGGGTCCTCTCCTGGCCGGCCAGGCCTGTCCCCTGCGCGTGTTGACATCCTCCCTCAGTGTCAAGGGCTTCAACCTCTCCCTCAATGTAGGTAGTGCTGGCCTTCCACCAGGGATAGGGCAGTGTCCACGTTGGCCCTGGAGGATTGGTCTGAACCAGGGCCCCAGGCAAGATCGGTGGGACCCGACTCCTGGGGAGTTACGGGTGGGGCTGTCCCCCATTGCCAGGAGGTCACAAAGGCCCCAGGTCGGGCACAACTCGCTCCACCTGGGAGTTTGGCTGTTCCAAGCACCTTGGGCCTTGAGAAGCAGCGGAGAAGTTCCAGAGGGCAGTAGCAGTCCATGGCACCGCCCCATGTAGACTAGAGCTGGAGGTCAAGGGCCCTGGGGGCGGGGGACGAGTGGGCAGGTCATGGACCGTGGCCCCGTCTCAGCTCCGTTGTCTGTGTGCCTTCCTCTCTCCCCCACCCCCACCCCCGAGACTTTCTGAGAACAAGAAAATCTAGCCTCGTAGAGGGATGGACAGGAGGAAGGCTGGGGGCTGGGGTCCCCCTCCAGCCTCGGGGCCTCTCGGGTTGACATGATTTGGTGGTCTTCCTCACCCCTGCTCCCACAGGACCCTCTTTGGGTCTGCCCCGCCCTGAGGATGGAGATGGGCAACAGGAGCCTCCCCATGGAGGTCCTTGTGCGCCTGAGGCCGAGTGGAGGCTGGAGTTACCCGGCTGCATCCCAGGTGTCTGATCCAGCAGTGCTGGCTCCAAGGCCAGAGCTTGCCATCACAGAGCCCCCTGAAGACCACCGGGGAGGGTCCAGGGTCAAGGCCCCAGGAAGAGACCCTCTGTTCCCTGCCTTCGGGGACCCCGGCCCTCCAATCCCTGGAATCTGGGTAGGAACGGGCTCAGTGGACACCTTTCGATCGGTCACAGGGGGTCAGGGCGGGGGGCCCAGGGCCTTGGCCTTCCACTACCCCCATTTCTTATCCTAAGGGACAGAGATACAGTGGGTCTCCCTTGGCCCACCTGCCCACTAGTGTCAGGGTCCCTGGGCTAGCCCCCGGGTGTAGTGGCTGTTCCCAAGGAATCCTAATGGTTGTAATGTGGAAATGGAGGCCGGCACTGAGCCTCTGCCTAGAGCCCACCCGCTCTCAGCCTCCGGCCACAGCAGGTCAGCAGTTGGTGAGGCAGCCCGAAGCGGGATCTCCCTCCTCTGACCGGGAGCGGCACGCCGGGCTGGACGCCCGCTCGACCCCAGTCTGACAGTCAGGGTCTGGCCTCACTGGGCAGCCTCCCGTGGGTCCCTCTCGTCCCTGTCCTTCCCTGTGTCTCTCCTGTCTGCCTTTTTCTCTCTTTCGGAATCTGAATGAGGCCGATTTCCCCGAGAAAGCACCCCCACCCAGGAGCCTGAATGCCCAGCCCCACAGGGGAGCCTACCCCAGAAGGGGACCGAGCCAGCCGCCCCTCCCGTGGTCTTGGGGCCCCCACTCTGGCTGGCCCCGCTTGGGTCTCCTTTGGCTACAGTTTTCATTCAAGTCTGAGCAAGATCCCAACACGTAAAAGCCATGAAATTTCCATGGGAAGATCCAGTTCTGGCCAGTGGGCCACCGTGGCCAACCTGGTCTGTTTCCGGTGGGGTCCTAGTCCCCTGGCACCTCCTGGCTCCCTGAGCACAGCCTCCCTGGACTGTGGCCATCTGTGAGGTGGGGTCTGTGCCACAGGCCAGCGGTTCCCCCTCCTTTTCCCACTCGTGGCTCTGTTCTCAACCCTTTGAGGACTCAGGGTTCTCATGGGGTGAGCCCCAGTAAATGCCACCAGCTCCCTGAGATGAGCAGGGCTCCCTCAGCCGGTAAGACGTTTATGGGTGTGAGAAGCAGGAACTGGGTTCCAAGGGCACCAACCATGGAACCAAGAAGCAGATACAGCTGCAGGTGAGGCTTGATCCAGGAGCACAGCCTGGTCACCTGGATTCTGAGACCACAGCCAACAGCCTTTCCTCCCTCCTGCCCAGCAGGACAGAGACAGAGAAAGAGATGGAGAGGAGAGACAGAGAGACACATCCTTTCTCTCCCTCTAAACAACTCAAGGCCTGGGATTCTCTCTGATTGGACGAGCTTAGGGCACATGGTCACTCCTGGCCCAATCCCTGCAGCCCCAGGATGGGCCGCTCTGATTGGCTCTGGCTGGGGCATGTGATTTCCTGGCGCGGGGGTGGGGGGTTGGCCATTGGGGAGCGAAGAGGGTGCCCTGGGTTATTTCTTCCCTCCTTCCCGCCCATTGAGGGAGAGGTTGAAGTCCTTGTCACTGAGCGAGGACGTCAACACGCGCAGAGGACAGGCCTGGTCGGCCAGGAGGCAAGGAGGGAGACGGGAAGGGGAGCACTACCTGCGCGTCTGGGGTAGTGGAGCCTGTCGGCCCACCCACCCCTGTGTTTCCCGTCCTCTTCGGACGCCCTCCTGCAGGCAGCCTTCCCGGACTCCTGCTGCCTGAAGTTTAGCAGGTTGGAAGCCTCCCTCTGGCCTGGCCCTGGGCTGTGGGGATGGCCATGTGCGGGGCCAGCCAGGCACCTCTGGGCTGGGAGTTTCCTTAAGGCCTCTCTGGACCCCCTTCATTGTCCTGTGTGCTGTTCAAATAAGTCCTGCGCCTGCCCCCAGCTGTGACCTGGGGCATGCCCCCGGCCTCAGTTTCCCCGTCTGTAAGAGTGTCTTGAGAACCTCACAGGTCAGGGGAGGACCTGCGCAGTGGAACCCCGGGGCTCTCAGCCTGAGCCCGGGCCTCACGGAGAGACACGGGGCTTGGACCTCAGAGAAGCAGCAGTTTTTAGTGCAAGGGTACGTCCTGGCCATCTAGGCGGGAGTGGCGGTCCTCGGCAGCCACCGCCGGTGACACTAGCAAGGGACTTGGCTCCTCCCAGCTCTCCATCCCACTGCGGTGGGAATGGGGAGGCCCCGCAGAGGGGCCTGGGCCCCAGCAGGACCTGCAGCACCGGAGGAACCCCAGCACAGGGGACCCACTTACACTAAATGTTAGTTGTTGAGCTGAACTCACATGTGGGGGGGCCTCCTGATTTTATCTGGTCAGCGTGGAACCCAGCCTGGCCGGCCCCCTGCTCAACATCCTTTCCCCACATCCAGCATTTATTAGGCACCTGCTGTGGCACCAAGACACATTCCCAGGGGTGGGGGTGGGGCCAGAGTTCCTGGAGCAAGTGGGGAGGCCCCCCTCAGGGGGGCTCAGAGAGGCTGGGAGGGTGCGTGGGTCACACTTGTCCAGACGGAAGGCTCCGGGTCATTTGCAGCCCAAGTGGAAGCCCGGCAGGAGCGGAGGGCAGCGTGTGGACGCGGAGAGGAAGCACAAGAATGTGTGTGTGTGTACGTGTGTGTGCGCACACGCAGACACGTGAGGCTCCGCGTGTGCACCTGTCAGGACCTGTCGGCACATAAGGTTGGCTGTGGAGACATTTTGCCAAGCTCGTGCCCCACGGGGATGTCTGTGCGGTGTGCAGAGGCTTGGGATGTGTTCTGCGTGTTCTGGGGTGTCTGTGTCCCCCACGTGTGTGTCCCCGTGGTCCATGCTCTGGGGTCCATGGCCTCATCTTTTGGGCCAGTGACCTAACTGGCACGGACTCTAGTCTGAGAGGGAGAGTCATGACCTGGCCGTTGGCAGTGGGCAGCAGGACACCAGCGACACTCGGGACCAGAATCGAAGGGGGTCTCTCAGACATGTGGACACCAGGCTACCGGTCCCAACTGGACAGGGAGGGGCAAACCCACTGGGGCATCTAGGTGGGCACCTGGCCCCCATCCCGATCAGGGGACAGCTGGCTGGTGGCCAGGGGCAGGGGATCCAGACACAGCAAGACAGAGACAGACACGGAGAGACACACACAGCAGCAGCTCTCGCAGCTCTGTCTCCGTCCGCTGGAGAAGAGATCCGTACAGAAAAGCAGAAATAAATACTGCCCCCCTCCACCCCCACGGGCGTCCTCATTTCCTGAGGGCGCTGGGAGTGGACGACGGAGGGACTCAGCTGGAGGGTAACGAAAGCAGCAGCAGAATCGTCTGGGGGGGAGGGGTGGGGGACTCGAGCTCTCCAGGCTCGAGAGTCTCCAGGCACCAGACTTAGTGCCACAGCAGGCCCCCGGGAAAGCTCGGGACACATACACCGAGCGGAGAGCCTCACTCCTATGCTGGGGACTCAGGTGGCAAACAGATATGACAGTTTCAGCTCTTACTTCCAGGGGAAGAGGAACCTTCATCCAGACTCCCGTATATCCAGAAAAGTCAGCCCATTCCTCAGCCTGTGTTTATTTATTATTTTTTTCAGATTTTTAAAAAATTTTTTATTTATCTGAGAGGGATAGAGGGGAGAGGATCAGTGGAGGCAGCGGTGGAAGGAGAGGGGGAAGCAGGCGCGGGGCTCCATCCCAGGACCCTGAGATCATGACCTGAGCTGAAGGCAGACGCCTAATGACTGAGCCACCTGGGCGCCCCTAAGATTTTATTTCTAAGTGATCTCTACACCTAATGCGGGGCTTGAACTCCCAGCCCTGACATCAGTGGTCACAACACTCCACTGACTGAGCCAGCCAGGCGCCCCTCTCAGCCTTTGCTGTAATAGATGAAGTCTGTGATTTAGCTCTATGTAGTAAAATCATGTGAACTTTAGTCTCATTACCAAGGTAGAATGTTAACATTGTAGATATTTTAGAAAAGGCTGATAAAAGCAGAGAAGTTAAAAGAAAAATCACACTGTCCCTCTGTTGTGGGTTGAATACAGTGTCCCCTAAAATCCACGTCCACCTGGGACCTCAGAATATGACCTCATTTGGAAATAGAGTCCATGCAAATCTCGAGATGAAATGGTCCTGGATTTAGCGTGACAGTAAATCTGAAGTGCCATCCTTGCAGGGACAAGAAAGGACCCGGAGACACACAGAGAAGGCGATGTGGTGGCAGAAGCTGGAGCTGTGGGTCCACAAGCTGAGGACTGCTGGCAGAGAGGGGCCTGAGGGTGGTTTTTCCTGCAGAGCCTCCAGGAGGAATGTGGTATTTGACGGGAGGACGGAGAGACAGACGCCTGGGCAGGGACAGAGGTGATAAACAGGCAGCCCAAAGGATGGGCAGGTGGGTGGAGGGAGGATGAGAAGAATGTGTGAGGAGCTTAGAAGAGAGCCCAGCAGATAGTAAGTGATCAGGTTAGCTTTTGGTGGGGTTGGGGGAAGGAGCTGAGCAGACAGTGGAATGGGTGAACATCTGGGTGGTACTAGAATTGATGAATGAATGAAGCTGTGGGAGATAGGTGAGTGCACAGGCTAATTAGGTAAGTGATTCATGACTGCATCAGTATGTAAACAAATGGTTGGGTGGACTTGTGAATGGACAGACTGATGGATGGTGGGCGGCTGCCTGGCTAACTGCATGGATGATGGGTGGATGGATGAGTCTACGGCTGGGTGATGGGTGACATAAGAGTGTATGAATGAACAGATGGACAGATGGATGGAAGGATAGATTAGGGGTGATGGGTATATGGAAGTGTGGATGGATGGATGGATGCATGGATGCATGGATGGATGGGTGGGTGGGTGGATGGATGGATGGATGGGTGGATGGATGGATGGAGGCATGG